>NW_027472696.1:0-420992 GCF_030347505.1 Rhynchophorus ferrugineus
AGATAAGACCATTTTACAATTTGGGCCCAAGTTAGAAGCAGAGCCTAAGGTGTAAATTATCGATAGTCCATATCTCGGAAACTATAAGAGATAATGTAATTTGGCAACCGAAAATGTAGTTAGCATGCCGAATATTACTTGGAATGTGAATTGGAACGAAATCGCCAATAGATAAGACCATTTTACAATTTGGGCCCAAGTTAGAAGCAGAGCCTAAGGTGTAAATTATCGATAGTCCATATCTCGGAAACTATAAGAGATAATGCAATTTGGCAACCGGCAATGTAATGAGCATGCCGTATATTACTTGGAATGTGAATTGGAACGAAATCGCCAATAGATAAGACCATTTTACAATTTGGGCCCAAGTTAGAAGCAGAGCCTAAGGTGTAAATTATCGATAGTCCATATCTCGGAAACTATAAGAGATAATGCAATTTGGCAACCGGCAATGTAATTAGCATGCCGAATATTACTTGGAATGTGAATTGGAACGAAATCGCCAATAGATAAGACCATTTTACAATTTGGGCCCAAGTTAGAAGCAGAGCCTAAGGTGTAAATTATCGATAGTCCATATCTCGGAAACTATAAGAGATAATGCAATTTGGCAACCGGCAATGTAATTAGCATGCCGTATATTACTTGGAATGTGAATTGGAACAAAATCGCCAATAGATAAGACCATTTTACAATTTGGGCCCAAGTTAGAAGCAGAGCCTAAGGTGTAAATTATCGATAGTCCATATCTCGGAAACTATAAGAGATAATGCAATTTGGCAACCGGCAATGTAATTAGCATGCCGAATATTACTTGGAATGTGAATTGGAACGAAATCGCCAATAGATAAGACCATTTTACAATTTGGGCCCAAGTTAGAAGCAGAGCCTAAGGTGTAAATTATCGATAGTCCATATCTCGGAAACTATAAGAGACAATGCAATTTGCCAACCGGCAATGTAATTAGCATGCCGAATATTACTTGGAATGTGAATTGGAACGAAATCGCCAAAAGATAAGACCATTTTACAATTTGGCCCAAGTTAGAAGCAGAGCCTAAGGTGTAAATTATTGATAGTCCATATCTCGGAAACTATAAGAGTTAATGCAATTTGGCAACCGGCAATGTAATTAGCATGCCGAATATTACTTGGAATGTGAATTGGAACGAAATCGCCAATAGATAAGACCATTTTACAATTTGGGCCCAAGTTAGAAGCAGAGCCTAAGGTGTAAATTATCGATAGTCCATATATCGGAAACTATAAGAGATAATGTAATTTGGCAACCGGCAATGTAGTTAGCATGCCGAATATTACTTGGAATGTGAATTGGAACGAAATCGCCAATAGATAAGACCATTTTACAATTTGGGCCCAAGTTAGAAGCAGAGCCTAAGGTGTAAAATTATCGATAGTCCATATCTCGGAAACTATAAGAGATAATGCAATTTGGCAACCGGCAATGTAATTAGCATGCCGAATATTACTTGAATGTGAATTGGAACGAAATCGCCAATAGAAAAGACCATTTTACAATTTTGGCCCAAGTTAGAAGCAGAGCCTTAGGTGTAAATTATCGATAGTCCATATCTCGGAAACTATAAGAAATAATGCAATTTGGCAACCGGCAATGTAATTAGCATGCCGTATATAACTTGGAATGTGAATTGGAACGAAATCGCCAATAGATAAGACCATTTTACAATTTGGGCCCAAGTTAGAAGCAGAGCCTAAGGTGTAAATTATCGATAGTCCATACCTCGGAAACTATAAGAGATAATGCAATTTGGCAACCGGTAATGTAATTAGCATGCCGAATATTACTCGGAATGTTAATTGGAACGAAATCGCGAATAGATAAGACCATTTTACAATTTGGGCCCAAGTTAGAAGCAGAGCCTAATGTGTAAATTATCGATAGTCCATATCTCGGAAACTATAAGAGATAATGCAATTTGGCAACCGGTAATGTAATTAGCATGCCGTATATTACTTGGAATGTGAATTGGAACGAAATCGCCAATAGATAAGACCATTTTACAATTTAGGCCCAAGTTAGAAGCAGAGCCTAAGGTGTAAATTATCGATAGTCCATATCTCGGAAACTATAAGAGATAATGCAATTTGGCAACCGGCAATGTAATGAGCATGCCGTATATTACTTGGAATGTGAATTGGAACGAAATCGCCAATAGATAAGACCATTTTACAATTTGGGCCCAAGTTAGAAGCAGAGCCTAAGGTGTAAATTATCGATAGTCCATATCTCGGAAACTATAAGAGATAATGCAATTTGGCAACCGGCAATGTAATTAGCATGCCGAATATTACTTGGAATGTGAATTGGAACGAAATCGCCAATAGATAAGACCATTTTACAATTTGGGCCCAAGTTAGAAGCAGAGCCTAAGGTGTAAATTATCGATAGTCCAATATCTCGGAAACTATAAGAGATAATGCAATTTGGCAACCGGCAATGTAATGAGCATGCCGTATATTACTTGGAATGTGAATTGGAACGAAATCGCCAATAGATAAGACCATTTTACAATTTGGGCCCAAGTTAGAAGCAGAGCCTAAGGTGTAAATTATCGATAGTCCATACCTCGGAAACTATAAGAGATAATGCAATTTGGCAACCGGTAATGTAATTAGCATGCCGAATATTACTCGGAATGTTAATTGGAACGAAATCGCCAATAGATAAGACCATTTTACAATTTGGGCCCAAGTTAGAAGCAGAGCCTAATGTGTAAATTATCGATAGTCCATATCTCGGAAACTATAAGAGATAATGCAATTTGGCAACCGGTAATGTAATTAGCATGCCGTATATTACTTGGAATGTGAATTGGAACGAAATCGCCAATAGATAAGACCATTTTACAATTTAGGCCCAAGTTAGAAGCAGAGCCTAAGGTGTAAATTATCGATAGTCCATATCTCGGAAACTATAAGAGATAATGCAATTTGGCAACCGGCAATGTAATGAGCATGCCGTATATTACTTGGAATGTGAATTGGAACGAAATCGCCAATAGATAAGACCATTTTACAATTTGGGCCCAAGTTAGAAGCAGAGCCTAAGGTGTAAATTATCGATAGTCCATATCTGGAGAAACTATAAGAGATAATGCAATTTGGCAAACCGCAATGTAATTAGCATGCCGAATATTACTTGGAATGTGAATTGGAACGAAATCGCCAATAGATAAGACCATTTTACAATTTAGGCCCAAGTTAGAAGCAGAGCCTAAGGTGTAAATTATCGATAGTCCATATCTCGGAAACTATAAGAGATAATGCAATTTGGCAACCGGCAATGTAATGAGCATGCCGTATATTACTTGGAATGTGAATTGGAACGAAATCGCCAATAGATAAGACCATTTTACAATTTGGGCCCAAGTTAGAACCAGAGCCTAAGGTGTAAATTATCGATAGTCCATATCTCGGAAACTATAAGAGATAATGCAATTTGGCAACCGGCAATGTAATTAGCATGCCGAATATTACTTGGAATGTGAATTGAAACGAAATCGCCAATAGATAAGACCATTTTACAATTTGGGCCCAAGTTAGAAGCAGAGCCTAAGGTGTAAATTATCGATAGTCCATATCTCGGAAACTATAAGAGATAATGCAATTTGGCAACCGGCAATGTAATTAGCATGCCGTATATTACTTGGAATGTGAATTGAACGAAATCGCCAATAGATAAGACCATTTTACAATTTGGGCCCAAGTTAGAAGCAGAGCCTAAGGTGTAAATTATCGATAGTCCATATCTCGGAAACTATAAGAGATAATGCAATTTGGCAACCGGCAATGTAATTAGCATGCCGAATATTACTTGGAATGTGAATTGGAACGAAATCGCCAATAGATAAGACCATTTTACAATTTGGGCCCAAGTTAGAAGCAGAGCCTAAGGTGTAAATTATCGATAGTCCATATCTCGGAAACTATAAGAGATAATGCAATTTGCCAACCGGCAATGTAATTAGCATGCCGAATATTACTTGGAATGTGAATTGGAACGAAATCGCCAAAAGATAAGACCATTTTACAATTTTGGCCCAAGTTAGAAGCAGAGCCTAAGGTGTAAATTATTGATAGTCCATATCTCGGAAACTATAAGAGTTAATGCAATTTGGCAACCGGCAATGTAATTAGCATGCCGAATATTACTTGGAATGTGAATTGGAACGAAATCGCCAATAGATAAGACCATTTTACAATTTGGGCCCAAGTTAGAAGCAGAGCCTAAGGTGTAAATTATCGATAGTCCATATCTCGGAAACTATAAGAGATAATGTAATTTGGCAACCGAAAATGTAGTTAGCATGCCGAATATTACTTGGAATGTGAATTGGAACGAAATCGCCAATAGATAAGACCATTTTACAATTTGGGCCCAAGTTAGAAGCAGAGCCTAAGGTGTAAATTATCGATAGTCCATATCTCGGAAACTATAAGAGATAATGCAATTTGGCAACCGGCAATGTAATTAGCATGCCGAATATTACTTGGAATGTGAATTGGAACGAAATCGCCAAAAGATAAGACCATTTTACAATTTTGGCCCAAGTTAGAAGCAACCTTCCGGAGACTAAGTTGTAAATTTTCGACAGTCCATATCTCGGAAACTATAAGAGATAATGCAATTTGGCAACCGGCAATGTAATTAGCTTACCGAATATTACTTGGAATGTGAATTGGAACGAAATCGCCAAAAGATAAGACCCTTTTACAATTTGGGCCCAAGTTAGAAGCAGAGCCTCAGTTGTAAATTTTCGATAGTCCATATCTCGGAAACTATAAGAGATAATGCAATTTGGCAACCGGCAATGTAATTAGCATACCGAATATTACTTGGAATGTGAATTGGAACGAAATCGCCAATAGATAAGACCATTTTACAATTTTGGCCCAAGTTATAAGCAGAGCCTAATGTGTAAATTATCGATAGTCCATATCTCGGAAACTATAAGAGATAATGCAATTTGGCAACCGGCAATGTAATTAGCATGCCGAATATTACTTGGAATGTGAATTGGAACGAAATCGCCAATAGAAAAGACCATTTTACAATTTTGGCCCAAGTTAGAAGCAGAGCCTTAGGTGTAAATTATCGATAGTCCATATCTCGGAAACTATAAGAAATAATGCAATTTGGCAACCGGCAATGTAATTAGCATGCCGTATATTACTTGGAATGTGAATTGGAATGAAATCGCCAATAGATAAGACCATTTTACAATTTGGGCCCAAGTTAGAAGCAGAGCCTAAGGTGTAAATTATCGATAGTCCATATCTCGGAAACTATAAGAGATAATGCAATTTGGCAACCGGCAATGTAATTAGCATGCCGAATATTACTTGGAATGTGAATTGGAACGAAATCGCCAATAGATAAGACCATTTTACAATTTGGGCCCAAGTTAGAAGCAGAGCCTAAGGTGTAAATTATCGATAGTCCATATCTCGGAAACTATAAGAGATAATGCAATTTGGCAACCGGAAATGTAATTAGCATGCCGAATATTACTTGGAATGTGAATTGGAACGAAATCGCCGATAGATAAGACCGTGATACCATTTGGGCCCCAGTTAGAAGCAGAGCCTAAGGTGTAAATTATCGATAGTCCATATCTCGAAAACCATAAGAGATAATGCAATTTGGCAACCGGCAATGTAATTAGCATGCCGAATATTACTTGGAATGTGAATTGGAACGAAATCGCCCATAGATAAGACCATTTTACAATTTGGGCCCAAGTTAGAAGCAGAGCCTAAGGTGTAAATTATCGATAGTCCATATCTCGGAAACTATAAGAGATAATGCAATTTGGCAACCGGCAATGTAATTAGCATACCGAATATTACTTGGAATGTGAATTGGAACGAAATCGCCAATAGATAAGACCATTTTACAATTTGGGCCCAAGTTATAAGCAGAGCCTAATGTGTAAATTATCGATAGTCCATATCTCGGAAACTATAAGAGATAATGCAATTTGGCAACCGGCAATGTAATTAGCATGCCGAATATTACTTGGAATGTGAATTGGAACGAAATCGCCAATAGATAAGACCATTTTACAATTTTGGCCCAAGTTAGAAGCAGAGCCTTAGGTGTAAATTATCGATAGTCCATATCTCGGAAACTATAAGAAATAATGCAATTTGGCAAACGGCAATGTAATTAGCATGCCGTATATTACTTGGAATGTGAATTGGAACGAAATCGCCAATAGATAAGACCATTTTACAATTTGGGCCCAAGTTAGAAGCAGAGCCTAAGGTGTAAATTATCGATAGTCCATATCTCGGAAACTATAAGAGATAATGCAATTTGGCAACCGGCAATGTAATTAGCATGCCGAATATTACTTGGAATGTGAATTGGAACGAAATCGCCCATAGATAAGACCATTTTACAATTTGGGCCCAAGTTAGAAGCAGAGCCTAAGGTGTAAATTATCGATAGTCCATATCTCGGAAACTATAAGAGATAATGCAATTTGGCAACCGGCAATGTAATTAGCAATCCGAAAATTACTTGGAATGTGAATTGGAACGAAATCGCCAATAGATAAGACCATTTTACAATTTGGGCCCAAGTTAGAAGCAGAGCCTAAGGTGTAAATTATCGATAGTCCATATCTCGGAAACTATAAGAGATAATGCAATTTGGCAACCGGCAATGTAATTAGCATACCAAATATTACTTGGAATGTGAATTGGAACGAAATCGCCAATAGATAAGACCATTTTACAATTTGGGCCCAAGTTAGAAGCAGAGCCTAAGGTGTAAATTATCGATAGTCCATATCTCGGAAACTATAAGAGATAATGCAATTTGGCAACCGGCAATGTAATTAGCATGCCGAATATTACTTGGAATGTGAATTGGAACGAAATCGCCGATAGATAAGACCATGATACCATTTGGGCCCAAGTTAGAAGCAGAGCCTAAGGTGTAAATTATCGATAGTCCATATCTCGAAAACCATAAGAGATAATGCAATTTGGCAACCGGCAATGTAATTAGCATGCCGAATATTACTTGGAATGTGAATTGGAACGAAATCGCCCATAGATAAGACCATTTTACAATTTGGGCCCAAGTTAGAAGCAGAGCCTAAGGTGTAAATTATCGATAGTCCATATCTCGGAAACTATAAGAGATAATGCAATTTGGCAACCGGCAATGTAATTAGCATACCGAATATTACTTGGAATGTGAATTGGAACGAAATCGCCAATAGATAAGACCATTTTACAATTTGGGCCCAAGTTATAAGCAGAGCCTAATGTGTAAATTATCGATAGTCCATATCTCGGAAACTATAAGAGATAATGCAATTTGGCAACCGGCAATGTAATTAGCATGCCGAATATTACTTGGAATGTGAATTGGAACGAAATCGCCAATAGATAAGACCATTTTACAATTTTGGCCCAAGTTAGAAGCAGAGCCTTAGGTGTAAATTATCGATAGTCCATATCTCGGAAACTATAAGAAATAATGCAATTTGGCAACCGGCAATGTAATTAGCATGCCGTATATTACTTGGAATGTGAATTGGAACGAAATCGCCAATAGATAAGACCATTTTACAATTTGGGCCCAAGTTAGAAGCAGAGCCTAAGGTGTAAATTATCGATAGTCCATATCTCGGAAACTATAAGAGATAATGCAATTTGGCAACCGGCAATGTAATTAGCATGCCGAATATTACTTGGAATGTGAATTGGAACGAAATCGCCAATAGATAAGACCATTATACCATTTGGGCCCAAGTTAGAAGCAGAGCCTAAGGTGTAAATTATCGATAGTCCATATCTCGAAAACCATAAGAGATAATGCAATTTGGCAACCGGCAATGTAATTAGCATGCCGAATATTACTTGGAATGTGAATTGGAACGAAATCGCCCATAGATAAGACCATTTTACAATTTGGGCCCAAGTTAGAAGCAGAGCCTAAGGTGTAAATTATCGATAGTCCATATCTCGGAAACTATAAGAGATAATGCAATTTGGCAACCGGCAATGTAATTAGCAATCCGAAAATTACTTGGAATGTGAATTGGAACGAAATCGCCAATAGATAAGACCATTTTACAATTTGGGCCCAAGATAGAAGCAGAGCCTAAGGTGTAAATTATCAATAGTCCATATCTCGGAAACTATAAGAGATAATGCAATTTGGCAACCGGCAATGTAATTAGCATACCAAATATTACTTGGAATGTGAGTTGGAACGAAATCGCCAATAGATAAGACCATTTTACAATTTTGGCCCAAGTTAGAAGCAGAGCCTAAGGTGTAAATTATCGATAGTCCATATCTCGGAAACTATAAGAGATAATGCAATTTGGCAACCGGCAATGTAATTAGCATGCCGTATATTACTTGGAATGTGAATTGGAACGAAATCGCCAATAGATAAGTCCATTTTACAATTTGGGCCCAAGTTAGAAGCAGAGCCTAAGGTGTAAATTATCGATAGTCCATATCTCGGAAACTATAAGAGATAATGCAATTTGGCAAGCGGCAATGTAATTAGCATGCCGAATATTACTTGGAATGTGAATTGGGACGAAATCGCCAATAGATAAGACCATTTTACAATTTGAGCCCAAGTTAGAAGCAGAGCCTAAGGTGTAAATTATCGATAGTCCATATCTCGGAAACTATAAGAGATAATGCAATTTGGCAACCGGCAATGTAATTAGCAATCCGAAAATTACTTGGAATGTGAATTGGAACGAAATCGCCAATAGATAAGACCATTTTACAATTTGGGCCCAAGTTAGAAGCAGAGCCTAAGGTGTAAATTATCGATAGTCCATATCTCGGAAACTATAAGAGATAATGCAATTTGGCAAGCGGCAATGTAATTAGCATGCCGAATATTACTTGGAATGTGAATTGGAACGAAATCGCCAATAGATAAGACCATTTTACAATTTTGGCCCAAGTTAGAAGCAGAGCCTTAGGTGTAAATTATCGATAGTCCATATCTCGGAAACTATAAGAAATAATGCAATTTGGCAACCGGCAATGTAATTAGCATGCCGTATATTACTTGGAATGTGAATTGGAACGAAATCGCCAATAGATAAGACCATTTTACAATTTGGGCCCAAGTTAGAAGCAGAGCCTAAGGTGTAAATTATCGATAGTCCATATCTCGGAAACTATAAGAGATAATGCAATTTGGCAACCGGCAATGTAATTAGCATGCCGAATATTACTTGGAATGTGAATTGGAACGAAATCGCCAATAGATAAGACCATTATACCATTTGGGCCCAAGTTAGAAGCAGAGCCTAAGGTGTAAATTATCGATAGTCCATATCTCGAAAACCATAAGAGATAATGCAATTTGGCAACCGGCAATGTAATTAGCATGCCGAATATTACTTGGAATGTGAATTGGAACGAAATCGCCCATAGATAAGACCATTTTACAATTTGGGCCCAAGTTAGAAGCAGAGCCTAAGGTGTAAATTATCGATAGTCCATATCTCGGAAACTATAAGAGATAATGCAATTTGGCAACCGGCAATGTAATTAGCAATCCGAAAATTACTTGGAATGTGAATTGGAACGAAATCGCCAATAGATAAGACCATTTTACAATTTGGGCCCAAGTTAGAAGCAGAGCCTAAGGTGTAAATTATCGATAGTCCATATCTCGGAAACTATAAGAGATAATGCAATTTGGCAACCGGCAATGTAATTAGCATACCAAATATTACTTGGAATGTGAATTGGAACGAAATCGCCAATAGATAAGACCATTTTACAATTTTGGCCCAAGTTAGAAGCAGAGCCTAAGGTGTAAATTATCGATAGTCCATATCTCGGAAACTATAAGAGATAATGCAATTTGGCAACCGGCAATGTAATTAGCATACCAAATATTACTTGGAATGTGAATTGGAACGAAATCGCCAATAGATAAGACCATTTTACAATTTGGGCCCAAGTTAGAAGCAGAGCCTAAGGTGTAAATTATCGATAGTCCATATCTCGGAAACTATAAGAGATAATGCAATTTGGCAACCGGCAATGTAATTAGCAATCCGAAAATTACTTGGAATGTGAATTGGAACGAAATCGCCAATAGATAAGACCATTTTACAATTTGGGCCCAAGTTAGAAGCAGAGCCTAAGGTGTAAATTATCGATAGTCCATATCTCGGAAACTATAAGAGATAATGCAATTTGGCAACCGGCAATGTAATTAGCATACCAAATATTACTTGGAATGTGAATTGGAACGAAATCGCCAATAGATAAGACCATTTTACAATTTGGGCCCAAGTTAGAAGCAGAGCCTAAGGTGTAAATTATCGATAGTCCATATCTCGGAAACTATAAGAGATAATGCAATTTGGCAACCGGCAATGTAATTAGCATGCCGAATATTACTTGGAATGTGAATTGGAACGAAATCGCCGATAGATAAGACCATGATACCATTTGGGCCCAAGTTAGAAGCAGAGCCTAAGGTGTAAATTATCGATAGTCCATATCTCGAAAACCATAAGAGATAATGCAATTTGGCAACCGGCAATGTAATTAGCATGCCGAATATTACTTGGAATGTGAATTGGAACGAAATCGCCCATAGATAAGACCATTTTACAATTTGGGCCCAAGTTAGAAGCAGAGCCTAAGGTGTAAATTATCGATAGTCCATATCTCGGAAACTATAAGAGATAATGCAATTTGGCAACCGGCAATGTAATTAGCATACCGAATATTACTTGGAATGTGAATTGGAACGAAATCGCCAATAGATAAGACCATTTTACAATTTGGGCCCAAGTTATAAGCAGAGCCTAATGTGTAAATTATCGATAGTCCATATCTCGGAAACTATAAGAGATAATGCAATTTGGCAACCGGCAATGTAATTAGCATGCCGAATATTACTTGGAATGTGAATTGGAACGAAATCGCCAATAGATAAGACCATTTTACAATTTTGGCCCAAGTTAGAAGCAGAGCCTTAGGTGTAAATTATCGATAGTCCATATCTCGGAAACTATAAGAAATAATGCAATTTGGCAACCGGCAATGTAATTAGCATGCCGTATATTACTTGGAATGTGAATTGGAACGAAATCGCCAATAGATAAGACCATTTTACAATTTGGGCCCAAGTTAGAAGCAGAGCCTAAGGTGTAAATTATCGATAGTCCATATCTCGGAAACTATAAGAGATAATGCAATTTGGCAACCGGCAATGTAATTAGCATGCCGAATATTACTTGGAATGTGAATTGGAACGAAATCGCCAATAGATAAGACCATTATACCATTTGGGCCCAAGTTAGAAGCAGAGCCTAAGGTGTAAATTATCGATAGTCCATATCTCGAAAACCATAAGAGATAATGCAATTTGGCAACCGGCAATGTAATTAGCATGCCGAATATTACTTGGAATGTGAATTGGAACGAAATCGCCCATAGATAAGACCATTTTACAATTTGGGCCCAAGTTAGAAGCAGAGCCTAAGGTGTAAATTATCGATAGTCCATATCTCGGAAACTATAAGAGATAATGCAATTTGGCAACCGGCAATGTAATTAGCAATCCGAAAATTACTTGGAATGTGAATTGGAACGAAATCGCCAATAGATAAGACCATTTTACAATTTGGGCCCAAGTTAGAAGCAGAGCCTAAGGTGTAAATTATCAATAGTCCATATCTCGGAAACTATAAGAGATAATGCAATTTGGCAACCGGCAATGTAATTAGCATACCAAATATTACTTGGAATGTGAATTGGAACGAAATCGCCAATAGATAAGACCATTTTACAATTTTGGCCCAAGTTAGAAGCAGAGCCTAAGGTGTAAATTATCGATAGTCCATATCTCGGAAACTATAAGAGATAATGCAATTTGGCAACCGGCAATGTAATTAGCATGCCGTATATTACTTGGAATGTGAATTGGAACGAAATCGCCAATAGATAAGTCCATTTTACAATTTGGGCCCAAGTTAGAAGCAGAGCCTAAGGTGTAAATTATCGATAGTCCATATCTCGGAAACTATAAGAGATAATGCAATTTGGCAAGCGGCAATGTAATTAGCATGCCGAATATTACTTGGAATGTGAATTGGGACGAAATCGCCAATAGATAAGACCATTTTACAATTTGAGCCCAAGTTAGAAGCAGAGCCTAAGGTGTAAATTATCGATAGTCCATATCTCGGAAACTATAAGAGATAATGCAATTTGGCAACCGGCAATGTAATTAGCAATCCGAAAATTACTTGGAATGTGAATTGGAACGAAATCGCCAATAGATAAGACCATTTTACAATTTGGGCCCAAGTTAGAAGCAGAGCCTAAGGTGTAAATTATCGATAGTCCATATCTCGGAAACTATAAGAGATAATGCAATTTGGCAAGCGGCAATGTAATTAGCATGCCGAATATTACTTGGAATGTGAATTGGAACGAAATCGCCAATAGATAAGACCATTTTACAATTTTGGCCCAAGTTAGAAGCAGAGCCTTAGGTGTAAATTATCGATAGTCCATATCTCGGAAACTATAAGAAATAATGCAATTTGGCAACCGGCAATGTAATTAGCATGCCGTATATTACTTGGAATGTGAATTGGAACGAAATCGCCAATAGATAAGACCATTTTACAATTTGGGCCCAAGTTAGAAGCAGAGCCTAAGGTGTAAATTATCGATAGTCCATATCTCGGAAACTATAAGAGATAATGCAATTTGGCAACCGGCAATGTAATTAGCATGCCGAATATTACTTGGAATGTGAATTGGAACGAAATCGCCAATAGATAAGACCATTATACCATTTGGGCCCAAGTTAGAAGCAGAGCCTAAGGTGTAAATTATCGATAGTCCATATCTCGAAAACCATAAGAGATAATGCAATTTGGCAACCGGCAATGTAATTAGCATGCCGAATATTACTTGGAATGTGAATTGGAACGAAATCGCCCATAGATAAGACCATTTTACAATTTGGGCCCAAGTTAGAAGCAGAGCCTAAGGTGTAAATTATCGATAGTCCATATCTCGGAAACTATAAGAGATAATGCAATTTGGCAACCGGCAATGTAATTAGCAATCCGAAAATTACTTGGAATGTGAATTGGAACGAAATCGCCAATAGATAAGACCATTTTACAATTTGGGCCCAAGTTAGAAGCAGAGCCTAAGGTGTAAATTATCGATAGTCCATATCTCGGAAACTATAAGAGATAATGCAATTTGGCAACCGGCAATGTAATTAGCATACCAAATATTACTTGGAATGTGAATTGGAACGAAATCGCCAATAGATAAGACCATTTTACAATTTTGGCCCAAGTTAGAAGCAGAGCCTAAGGTGTAAATTATCGATAGTCCATATCTCGGAAACTATAAGAGATAATGCAATTTGGCAACCGGCAATGTAATTAGCATGCCGTATATTACTTGGAATGTGAATTGGAACGAAATCGCCAATAGATAAGTCCATTTTACAATTTGGGCCCAAGTTAGAAGCAGAGCCTAAGGTGTAAATTATCGATAGTCCATATCTCGGAAACTATAAGAGATAATGCAATTTGGCAAGCGGCAATGTAATTAGCATGCCGAATATTACTTGGAATGTGAATTGGGACGAAATCGCCAATAGATAAGACCATTTTACAATTTGAGCCCAAGTTAGAAGCAGAGCCTAAGGTGTAAATTATCGATAGTCCATATCTCGGAAACTATAAGAGATAATGCAATTTGGCAAGCGGCAATGTAATTAGCATGCCGTATATTACTTGGAATGTGAATTGGAACGAAATCGCCAATAGATAAGTCCATTTTACAATTTGGGCCCAAGTTAGAAGCAGAGCCTAAGGTGTAAATTATCGATAGTCCATATCTCGGAAACTATAAGAGATAATGCAATTTGGCAACCGGCAATGTAATTAGCATGCCGAATATTACTTGGAATGTGAATTGGAACGAAATCGCCAATAGATAAGACCATTATACCATTTGGGCCCAAGTTAGAAGCAGAGCCTAAGGTGTAAATTATCGATAGTCCATATCTCGAAAACCATAAGAGATAATGCAATTTGGCAACCGGCAATGTAATTAGCATGCCGAATATTACTTGGAATGTGAATTGGAACGAAATCGCCCATAGATAAGACCATTTTACAATTTGGGCCCAAGTTAGAAGCAGAGCCTAAGGTGTAAATTATCGATAGTCCATATCTCGGAAACTATAAGAGATAATGCAATTTGGCAACCGGCAATGTAATTAGCAATCCGAAAATTACTTGGAATGTGAATTGGAACGAAATCGCCAATAGATAAGACCATTTTACAATTTGGGCCCAAGTTAGAAGCAGAGCCTAAGGTGTAAATTATCGATAGTCCATATCTCGGAAACTATAAGAGATAATGCAATTTGGCAACCGGCAATGTAATTAGCATACCAAATATTACTTGGAATGTGAATTGGAACGAAATCGCCAATAGATAAGACCATTTTACAATTTTGGCCCAAGTTAGAAGCAGAGCCTAAGGTGTAAATTATCGATAGTCCATATCTCGGAAACTATAAGAGATAATGCAATTTGGCAACCGGCAATGTAATTAGCATGCCGTATATTACTTGGAATGTGAATTGGGACGAAATCGCCAATGGATAAGACCATTTTACAATTTGAGCCCAAGTTAGAAGCAGAGCCTAAGGTGTAAATTATCGATAGTCCATATCTCGGAAACTATAAGAGATAATGCAATTTGGCAACCGGCAATGTAATTAGCAATCCGAAAATTACTTGGAATGTGAATTGGAACGAAATCGCCAATAGATAAGACCATTTTACAATTTGGGCCCAAGTTAGAAGCAGAGCCTAAGGTGTAAATTATCGATAGTCCATATCTCGGAAACTATAAGAGATAATGCAATTTGGCAAGCGGCAATGTAATTAGCATGCCGAATATTACTTGGAATGTGAATTGGAACGAAATCGCCAATAGATAAGACCATTTTACAATTTTGGCCCAAGTTAGAAGCAGAGCCTTAGGTGTAAATTATCGATAGTCCATATCTCGGAAACTATAAGAAATAATGCAATTTGGCAACCGGCAATGTAATTAGCATGCCGTATATTACTTGGAATGTGAATTGGAACGAAATCGCCAATAGATAAGACCATTTTACAATTTGGGCCCAAGTTAGAAGCAGAGCCTAAGGTGTAAATTATCGATAGTCCATATCTCGGAAACTATAAGAGATAATGCAATTTGGCAACCGGCAATGTAATTAGCATGCCGAATATTACTTGGAAAGTGAATTGGAACGAAATCGCCAATAGATAAGACCATTATACCATTTGGGCCCAAGTTAGAAGCAGAGCCTAAGGTGTAAATTATCGATAGTCCATATCTCGAAAACCATAAGAGATAATGCAATTTGGCAACCGGCAATGTAATTAGCATGCCGAATATTACTTGGAATGTGAATTGGAACGAAATCGCCCATAGATAAGACCATTTTACAATTTGGGCCCAAGTTAGAAGCAGAGCCTAAGGTGTAAATTATCGATAGTCCATATCTCGGAAACTATAAGAGATAATGCAATTTGGCAACCGGCAATGTAATTAGCAATCCGAAAATTACTTGGAATGTGAATTGGAACGAAATCGCCAATAGATAAGACCATTTTACAATTTGGGCCCAAGTTAGAAGCAGAGCCTAAGGTGTAAATTATCGATAGTCCATATCTCGGAAACTATAAGAGATAATGCAATTTGGCAACCGACAATGTAATTAGCATACCAAATATTACTTGGAATGTGAATTGGAACGAAATCGCCAATAGATAAGACCATTTTACAATTTTGGCCCAAGTTAGAAGCAGAGCCTAAGGTGTAAATTATCGATAGTCCATATCTCGGAAACTATAAGAGATAATGCAATTTGGCAACCGGCAATGTAATTAGCATGCCGTATATTACTTGGAATGTGAATTGGAACGAAATCGCCAATAGATAAGTCCATTTTACAATTTGGGCCCAAGTTAGAAGCAGAGCCTAAGGTGTAAATTATCGATAGTCCATATCTCGGAAACTATAAGAGATAATGCAATTTGGCAAGCGGCAATGTAATTAGCATGCCGAATATTACTTGGAATGTGAATTGGGACGAAATCGCCAATAGATAAGACCATTTTACAATTTGAGCCCAAGTTAGAAGCAGAGCCTAAGGTGTAAATTATCGATAGTCCATATCTCGGAAACTATAAGAGATAATGCAATTTGGCAACCGGCAATGTAATTAGCATGCCGAATATTACTTGGAATGTGAATTGGAACGAAATCGCCAATAGATAAGACCATTTAACAATTTGGGCCCAAGTTAGAAGCAGAGCCTAAGATGTAAATTATCGATAGTCCATATCTCGGAAACTATAAGAGATAATGCAATTTGTCAACTGGCCATGTAATTAGCATGCCGAATATTACTTGGAATGTGAATTGGAACGAGATCGCCGATAGATAAGACCATTATACAATTTGGGCCCAAGTTAGAAGCAGAGCCTAAAGTGTAAATTATCGATAGTCCATATCTCGGAAACTATAAGAGATAATGCAATTTGGCAACCGGCAATGTAATTAGCATGCCGAATATTACTTGGAATGTGAATTGGAACGAAATCGCCCATAGATAAGACCATTTTACAATTTGGGCCAAAGTTAGAAGCAGAGCCTAAGGTGTAAATTATCGATAGTCCATATCTCGGAAACTATAAGAGATAATGCAATTTGGCAACCGGCAATGTAATTAGCATGCCGAATATTACTTGGAATGTGAATTGGAACGAAATCGCCAATAGATAAGACCATTTTACAATTTGGGCCCAAGTTAGAAGCAGAGCCTAAGGTGTAAATTATCGATAGTCCATATCTCGGAAACTATCAGAGATAATGCAATTTGGCAACCGGCAATGTAATTAGCATGCCGAATATTACTTGGAATGTGAATTGGAACGAAATCGCCAAAAGATAAGACCATTTTACAATTTTGGCCCAAGTTAGAAGCAACCTACCGGAGCCTAAGTTGTAAATTTTCGACGGTCCATATCTCGGAAACTATAAGAGATAATGCAATTTGGCAACCGGCAATGTAATTAGCATGCCGAATATTACTTGGAATGTGAATTGGAACGATATCGCCAATAGATAAGACCATTTTACAATTTGGGCCCAAGTTAGAAGCAGAGCCTAAGGTGTAAATTATCGATAGTCCATATCTCGGAAACTATAAGAGATAATGCAATTTGGCAACCGGCAATGTAATTAGCATGCCGAATATTACTTGGAATGTGAATTGGAACGAAATCGCCAAAATATAAGACCCTTTTACAATTTGGGCCCAAGTTAGAAGCAGAGCCTAAGTTGTAAATTTTCGATAGTCCATATCTCGGAAACTATAAGAGATAATGCAATTTGGCAACCGGCAATGTAATTAGCATACCGAATATTACTTGGAATGTGAATTGGAAAGAAATCGCCAATTGATAAGACCATTTTACAATTTGGGCCCAAGTTAGAAGCAGAGCCTAATGTGTAAATTATCGATAGTCCATATCTCGGAAACTATAAGAGATAATGCAATTTGGCAACCGGCAATGTAATTAGCATGCCGAATATTACTTGGAATGTGAATTGGAACGAAATCGCCAATAGATAAGACCATTTTACAATTTTGGCCCAAGTTAGAAGCAGAGCCTAAGGCGTAAATTATCGATAGTCCATATCTCGGAAACTATAAGAGATAATGCAATTTGGCAACCGGCAATGTAATTAGCATGCCGAATATTACTTGGAATGTGAATTGGAACGAGATCGCCGATAGATAAGACCATTATACAATTTGGGCCCAAGTTAAAAGCAGAGCCTAAGGTGTAAATAATCGATAGTCCATATCTCGAAAACTATAAGAGATAATGCAATTTGGCAACCGGCAATGTAATTAGCAATCCGAATATTACTTGGAATGTGAATTGGAACGAAATCGCCAATAGATAAGACCATTTTACAATTTGGGCCCAAGTTAGAAGCAGAGCCTAAGGTGTAAATTATCGATAGTCCATACCTCGGAAACTATAAGAGATAATGCAATTTGGCAACCGGTAATGTAATTAGCATGCCGAATATTACTCGGAATGTTAATTGGAACGAAATCGCCAATAGATAAGACCATTTTACAATTTGGGCCCAAGTTAGAAGCAGAGCCTAAGGTGTAAATTATCGATAGTCCATACCTAGGAAACTATAAGAGATAATGCAATTTGGCAACCGGTAATGTAATTAGCATGCCGAATATTACTCGGAATGTTAATTGGAACGAAATCGCCAATAGATAAGACCATTTTACAATTTGGGCCCAAGTTAGAAGCAGAGCCTAAGGTGTAAATTATCGATAGTCCATATCTCGGAAACTATAAGAGATAATGCAATTTGGCAACCGGCAATGTAATTAGCATGACGAATATTACTTGGAATGTGAATTGGAACGAAATCGCCAATAGATAAGACCATTTTACAATTTGGGCCCAAGTTAGAAGCAGAGCCTAAGGTGTAAATTATCGATAGTCCATATCTCGGAAACTATAAGAGATAATGCAATTTGGCAACCGGCAATGTAATTAGCATGCCGAATATTACTTGGAATGTGAATTGGAAAGAAATCGCCAAAAGATAAGACCATTTTACAATTTTGGCCCAAGTTAGAAGCAACCTACCGGAGCCTAAGTTGTAAATTTTCGACAGTCCATATCTCGGAAACTATAAGAGATAATGCAATTTGGCAACCGGCAATGTAATTAGCATGCCGAATATTACTTGGAATGTGAATTGGAACGATATCGCCAATAGATAAGACCATTTTACAATTTGGGCCCAAGTTAGAAGCAGAGCCTAAGGTGTAAATTATCGATAATCCATATCTCGGAAACTATAAGAGATAATGCAATTTGGCAACCGGCAATGTAGTTAGCATGCCGAATATTACTTGGAATGTGAATTGGAACGAAATCGCCAAAAGATAAGACCCTTTTACAATTTGGGCCCAAGTTAGAAGCAGAGCCTAAGTTGTAAATTTTCGATAGTCCATATCTCGGAAACTATAAGAGATAATGCAATTTGGCAACCGGCAATGTAATTAGCATACCGAATATTACTTGGAATGTGAATTGGAACGAAATCGCCAATTGATAAGACCATTTTACAATTTGGGACCAAGTTAGAAGCAGAGCCTAAGGTGTAAATTATCGATAGTCCATATCTCGGAAACTATAAGAGATAATGCAATTTGGCAACCGGCAATGTAATTAGCATGCCGTATATTACTTGGAATGTGAATTGGAACGAAATCGCCAATAGATAAGACCATTTTACAATTTGGGCCCAAGTTAGAAGCAGAGCCTAAGGTGTAAATTATCGATAGTCCATACCTCGGAAACTATAAGAGATAATGCAATTTGGCAACCGGTAATGTAATTAGCATGCCGAATATTACTCGGAATGTTAATTGGAACGAAATCGCCAATAGATAAGACCATTTTACAATTTGGGCCCAAGTTAGAAGCAGAGCCTAAGGTGTAAATTATCGATAGTCCATACCTCGGAAACTATAAGAGATAATGCAATTTGGCAACCGGTAATGTAATTAGCATGCCGAATATTACTCGGAATGTTAATTGGAACGAAATCGCCAATAGATAAGACCATTTTACAATTTGGGCCCAAGTTAGAAGCAGAGCCTAAGGTGTAAATTATCGATAGTCCATACCTCGGAAACTATAAGAGATAATGCAATTTGGCAAACGGTAATGTAATTAGCATGCCGAATATTACTCGGAATGTGAATTGGAACGAAATCGCCAATAGATAAGACCATTTTACAATTTGGGCCCAAGTTAGAAGCAGAGCCTAAGGTGTAAATTATCGATAGTCCATATCTCGGAAACTATAAGAGATAATGCAATTTGGCAACCGGCAATGTAATTAGCATGCCGAATATTACTTGGAATGTGAATTGGAACGAAATCGCCAATAGATAAGACCATTTTACAATTTGGGCCCAAGTTAGAAGCAGAGCCTAAGGTGTAAATTATCGATAGTCCATACCTCGGAAACTATAAGAGATAATGCAATTTGGCAACCGGCAATGTAATTAGCATGCCGAATATTACTTGGAATGTGAATTGGAACGAAATCGCCAATAGATAAGACCATTTTACAATTTTGGCCCAAGTTAGAAGCAACCTTCCGGAGACTAAGTTGTAAATTTTCGACAGTCCATATCTCGGAAACTATAAGAGATAATGCAATTTGGCAACCGGCAATGTAATTAGCATACCGAATATTACTTGGAATGTGAATTGGAACGAAATCGCCAAAAGATAAGACCCTTTTACAATTTGGGCCCAAGTTAGAAGCAGAGCCTCAGTTGTAAATTTTCGATAGTCCATATCTCGGAAACTATAAGAGATAATGCAATTTGGCAACCGGCAATGTAATTAGCATACCGAATATTACTTGGAATGTGAATTGGAACGAAATCGCCAATAGATAAGACCATTTTACAATTTGGGCCCAAGTTATAAGCAGAGCCTAATGTGTAAATTATCGATAGTCCATATCTCGGAAACTATAAGAGATAATGCAATTTGGCAACCGGCAATGTAATTAGCATGCCGAATATTACTTGGAATGTGAATTGGAACGAAATCGCCAATAGAAAAGACCATTTTACAATTTTGGCCCAAGTTAGAAGCAGAGCCTTAGGTGTAAATTATCGATAGTCCATATCTCGGAAACTATAAGAAATAATGCAATTTGGCAACCGGCAATGTAATTAGCATGCCGTATATTACTTGGAATGTGAATTGGAACGAAATCGCCAATAGATAAGACCATTTTACAATTTGGGCCCAAGTTAGAAGCAGAGCCTAAGGTGTAAATTATCGATAGTCCATACCTCGGAAACTATAAGAGATAATGCAATTTGGCAACCGGTAATGTAATTAGCATGCCGAATATTACTCGGAATGTTAATTGGAACGAAATCGCCAATAGATAAGACCATTTTACAATTTGGGCCCAAGTTAGAAGCAGAGCCTAATGTGTAAATTATCGATAGTCCATATCTCGGAAACTATAAGAGATAATGCAATTTGGCAACCGGTAATGTAATTAGCATGCCGTATATTACTTGGAATGTGAATTGGAACGAAATCGCCAATAGATAAGACCATTTTACAATTTAGGCCCAAGTTAGAAGCAGAGCCTAAGGTGTAAATTATCGATAGTCCATATCTCGGAAACTATAAGAGATAATGCAATTTGGCAACCGGCAATGTAATTAGCATACCGAATATTACTTGGAATGTGAATTGGAACGAAATCGCCAAAAGATAAGACCCTTTTACAATTTGGGCCCAAGTTAGAAGCAACCTTCCGGAGACTAAGTTGTAAATTTTCGACAGTCCATATCTCGGAAACTATAAGAGATAATGCAATTTGGCAACCGGCAATGTAATTAGCATACCGAATATTACTTGGAATGTGAATTGGAACGAAATCGCCAAAAGATAAGACCCTTTTACAATTTGGGCCCAAGTTAGAAGCAGAGCCTCAGTTGTAAATTTTCGATAGTCCATATCTCGGAAACTATAAGAGATAATGCAATTTGGCAACCGGCAATGTAATTAGCATACCGAATATTACTTGGAATGTGAATTGGAACGAAATCGCCAATAGATAAGACCATTTTACAATTTGGGCCCAAGTTATAAGCAGAGCCTAATGTGTAAATTATCGATAGTCCATATCTCGGAAACTATAAGAGATAATGCAATTTGGCAACCGGCAATGTAATTAGCATGCCGAATATTACTTGGAATGTGAATTGGAACGAAATCGCCAATAGAAAAGACCATTTTACAATTTTGGCCCAAGTTAGAAGCAGAGCCTTAGGTGTAAATTATCGATAGTCCATATCTCGGAAACTATAAGAAATAATGCAATTTGGCAACCGGCAATGTAATTAGCATGCCGCATATTACTTGGAATGTGAATTGGAACGAAATCGCCAATAGATAAGACCATTTTACAATTTGGGCCCAAGTTAGAAGCAGAGCCTAAGGTGTAAATTATCGATAGTCCATACCTCGGAAACTATAAGAGATAATGCAATTTGGCAACCGGTAATGTAATTAGCATGCCGAATATTACTCGGAATGTTAATTGGAACGAAATCGCCAATAGATAAGACCATTTTACAATTTGGGCCCAAGTTAGAAGCAGAGCCTAATGTGTAAATTATCGATAGTCCATATCTCGGAAACTATAAGAGATAATGCAATTTGGCAACCGGTAATGTAATTAGCATGCCGTATATTACTTGGAATGTGAATTGGAACGAAATCGCCAATAGATAAGACCATTTTACAATTTAGGCCCAAGTTAGAAGCAGAGCCTAAGGTGTAAATTATCGATAGTCCATATCTCGGAAACTATAAGAGATAATGCAATTTGGCAACCGGCAATGTAATGAGCATGCCGTATATTACTTGGAATGTGAATTGGAACGAAATCGCCAATAGATAAGACCATTTTACAATTTGGGCCCAAGTTAGAAGCAGAGCCTAAGGTGTAAATTATCGATAGTCCATATCTCGGAAACTATAAGAGATAATGCAATTTGGCAACCGGCAATGTAATTAGCATGCCGAATATTACTTGGAATGTGAATTGGAACGAAATCGCCAATAGATAAGACCATTTTACAATTTGGGCCCAAGTTAGAAGCAGAGCCTAAGGTGTAAATTATCGATAGTCCATATCTCGGAAACTATAAGAGATAATGCAATTTGGCAACCGGCAATGTAATGAGCATGCCGTATATTACTTGGAATGTGAATTGGAACGAAATCGCCAATAGATAAGACCATTTTACAATTTGGGCCCAAGTTAGAAGCAGAGCCTAAGGTGTAAATTATCGATAGTCCATACCTCGGAAACTATAAGAGATAATGCAATTTGGCAACCGGTAATGTAATTAGCATGCCGAATATTACTCGGAATGTTAATTGGAACGAAATCGCCAATAGATAAGACCATTTTACAATTTGGGCCCAAGTTAGAAGCAGAGCCTAATGTGTAAATTATCGATAGTCCATATCTCGGAAACTATAAGAGATAATGCAATTTGGCAACCGGTAATGTAATTAGCATGCCGTATATTACTTGGAATGTGAATTGGAACGAAATCGCCAATAGATAAGACCATTTTACAATTTAGGCCCAAGTTAGAAGCAGAGCCTAAGGTGTAAATTATCGATAGTCCATATCTCGGAAACTATAAGAGATAATGCAATTTGGCAACCGGCAATGTAATGAGCATGCCGTATATTACTTGGAATGTGAATTGGAACGAAATCGCCAATAGATAAGACCATTTTACAATTTGGGCCCAAGTTAGAAGCAGAGCCTAAGGTGTAAATTATCGATAGTCCATATCTCGGAAACTATAAGAGATAATGCAATTTGGCAACCGGCAATGTAATGAGCATGCCGTATATTACTTGGAATGTGAATTGGAACGAAATCGCCAATAGATAAGACCATTTTACAATTTGGGCCCAAGTTAGAAGCAGAGCCTAAGGTGTAAATTATCGATAGTCCATATCTCGGAAACTATAAGAGATAATGCAATTTGGCAACCGGCAATGTAATTAGCATGCCGAATATTACTTGGAATGTGAATTGGAACGAAATCGCCAATAGATAAGACCATTTTACAATTTGGGCCCAAGTTAGAAGCAGAGCCTAAGGTGTAAATTATCGATAGTCCATATCTCGGAAACTATAAGAGATAATGCAATTTGGCAACCGGCAATGTAATTAGCATGCCGTATATTACTTGGAATGTGAATTGGAACGAAATCGCCAATAGATAAGACCATTTTACAATTTGGGCCCAAGTTAGAAGCAGAGCCTAAGGTGTAAATTATCGATAGTCCATATCTCGGAAACTATAAGAGATAATGCAATTTGGCAACCGGCAATGTAATTAGCATGCCGAATATTACTTGGAATGTGAATTGGAACGAAATCGCCAATAGATAAGACCATTTTACAATTTGGGCCCAAGTTAGAAGCAGAGCCTAAGGTGTAAATTATCGATAGTCCATATCTCGGAAACTATAAGAGATAATGCAATTTGCCAACCGGCAATGTAATTAGCATGCCGAATATTACTTGGAATGTGAATTGGAACGAAATCGCCAAAAGATAAGACCATTTTACAATTTTGGCCCAAGTTAGAAGCAGAGCCTAAGGTGTAAATTATTGATAGTCCATATCTCGGAAACTATAAGAGTTAATGCAATTTGGCAACCGGCAATGTAATTAGCATGCCGAATATTACTTGGAATGTGAATTGGAACGAAATCGCCAATAGATAAGACCATTTTACAATTTGGGCCCAAGTTAGAAGCAGAGCCTAAGGTGTAAATTATCGATAGTCCATATCTCGGAAACTATAAGAGATAATGTAATTTGGCAACCGGCAATGTAGTTAGCATGCCGAATATTACTTGGAATGTGAATTGGAACGAAATCGCCAATAGATAAGACCATTTTACAATTTGGGCCCAAGTTAGAAGCAGAGCCTAAGGTGTAAATTATCGATAGTCCATATCTCGGAAACTATAAGAGATAATGCAATTTGGCAACCGGCAATGTAATTAGCATGCCGAATATTACTTGGAATGTGAATTGGAACGAAATCGCCAAAAGATAAGACCATTTTACAATTTTGGCCCAAGTTAGAAGCAACCTTCCGGAGACTAAGTTGTAAATTTTCGACAGTCCATATCTCGGAAACTATAAGAGATAATGCAATTTGGCAACCGGCAATGTAATTAGCATACCGAATATTACTTGGAATGTGAATTGGAACGAAATCGCCAAAAGATAAGACCCTTTTACAATTTGGGCCCAAGTTAGAAGCAGAGCCTCAGTTGTAAATTTTCGATAGTCCATATCTCGGAAACTATAAGAGATAATGCAATTTGGCAACCGGCAATGTAATTAGCATACCGAATATTACTTGGAATGTGAATTGGAACGAAATCGCCAATAGATAAGACCATTTTACAATTTGGGCCCAAGTTATAAGCAGAGCCTAATGTGTAAATTATCGATAGTCCATATCTCGGAAACTATAAGAGATAATGCAATTTGGCAACCGGCAATGTAATTAGCATGCCGAATATTACTTGGAATGTGAATTGGAACGAAATCGCCAATAGAAAAGACCATTTTACAATTTTGGCCCAAGTTAGAAGCAGAGCCTTAGGTGTAAATTATCGATAGTCCATATCTCGGAAACTATAAGAAATAATGCAATTTGGCAACCGGCAATGTAATTAGCATGCCGTATATTACTTGGAATGTGAATTGGAACGAAATCGCCAATAGATAAGACCATTTTACAATTTGGGCCCAAGTTAGAAGCAGAGCCTAAGGTGTAAATTATCGATAGTCCATATCTCGGAAACTATAGGAGATAATGCAATTTGGCAACCGGCAATGTAATTAGCATGCCGAATATTACTTGGAATGTGAATTGGAACGAAATCGCCAATAGATAAGACCATTTTACAATTTGGGCCCAAGTTAGAAGCAGAGCCTAAGGTGTAAATTATCGATAGTCCATATCTCGGAAACTATAAGAGATAATGCAATTTGGCAACCGGCAATGTAATTAGCATGCCGTATATTACTTGGAATGTGAATTGGAACGAAATCGCCAATAGATAAGACCATTTTACAATTTGGGCCCAAGTTAGAAGCAGAGCCTAAGGTGTAAATTATCGATAGTCCATATCTCGGAAACTATAAGAGATAATGTAATTTGGCAACCGGCAATGTAGTTAGCATGCCGAATATTACTTGGAATGTGAATTGGAACGAAATCGCCAATAGATAAGACCATTTTACAATTTGGGCCCAAGTTAGAAGCAGAGCCTAAGGTGTAAATTATCGATAGTCCATATCTCGGAAACTATAAGAGATAATGCAATTTGGCAACCGGCAATGTAATTAGCATGCCGAATATTACTTGGAATGTGAATTGGAACGAAATCGCCAAAAGATAAGACCATTTTACAATTTTGGCCCAAGTTAGAAGCAACCTTCCGGAGACTAAGTTGTAAATTTTCGACAGTCCATATCTCGGAAACTATAAGAGATAATGCAATTTGGCAACCGGCAATGTAATTAGCATACCGAATATTACTTGGAATGTGAATTGGAACGAAATCGCCAAAAGATAAGACCCTTTTACAATTTGGGCCCAAGTTAGAAGCAGAGCCTCAGTTGTAAATTTTCGATAGTCCATATCTCGGAAACTATAAGAGATAATGCAATTTGGCAACCGGCAATGTAATTAGCATACCGAATATTACTTGGAATGTGAATTGGAACGAAATCGCCAATAGATAAGACCATTTTACAATTTGGGCCCAAGTTATAAGCAGAGCCTAATGTGTAAATTATCGATAGTCCATATCTCGGAAACTATAAGAGATAATGCAATTTGGCAACCGGCAATGTAATTAGCATGCCGAATATTACTTGGAATGTGAATTGGAACGAAATCGCCAATAGAAAAGACCATTTTACAATTTTGGCCCAAGTTAGAAGCAGAGCCTTAGGTGTAAATTATCGATAGTCCATATCTCGGAAACTATAAGAAATAATGCAATTTGGCAACCGGCAATGTAATTAGCATGCCGTATATTACTTGGAATGTGAATTGGAACGAAATCGCCAATAGATAAGACCATTTTACAATTTGGGCCCAAGTTAGAAGCAGAGCCTAAGGTGTAAATTATCGATAGTCCATATCTCGGAAACTATAGGAGATAATGCAATTTGGCAACCGGCAATGTAATTAGCATGCCGAATATTACTTGGAATGTGAATTGGAACGAAATCGCCAATAGATAAGACCATTTTACAATTTGGGCCCAAGTTAGAAGCAGAGCCTAAGGTGTAAATTATCGATAGTCCATATCTCGGAAACTATAAGAGATAATGCAATTTGGCAACCGGCAATGTAATTAGCATGCCGTATATTACTTGGAATGTGAATTGGAACGAAATCGCCAATAGATAAGACCATTTTACAATTTGGGCCCAAGTTAGAAGCAGAGCCTAAGGTGTAAATTATCGATAGTCCATATCTCGGAAACTATAAGAGATAATGCAATTTGGCAACCGGCAATGTAATTAGCATGCCGAATATTACTTGGAATGTGAATTGGAACGAAATCGCCAATAGATAAGACCATTTTACAATTTGGGCCCAAGTTAGAAGCAGAGCCTAAGGTGTAAATTATCGATAGTCCATATCTCAGAAACTATAAGAGATAATGCAATTTGCCAACCGGCAATGTAATTAGCATGCCGAATATTACTTGGAATGTGAATTGGAACGAAATCGCCAAAAGATAAGACCATTTTACAATTTTGGCCCAAGTTAGAAGCAGAGCCTAAGGTGTAAATTATTGATAGTCCATATCTCGGAAACTATAAGAGTTAATGCAATTTGGCAACCGGCAATGTAATTAGCATGCCGAATATTACTTGGAATGTGAATTGGAACGAAATCGCCAATAGATAAGACCATTTTACAATTTGGGCCCAAGTTAGAAGCAGAGCCTAAGGTGTAAATTATCGATAGTCCATATCTCGGAAACTATAAGAGATAATGTAATTTGGCAACCGGCAATGTAGTTAGCATGCCGAATATTACTTGGAATGTGAATTGGAACGAAATCGCCAATGGATAAGACCATTTTACAATTTGGGCCCAAGTTAGAAGCAGAGCCTAAGGTGTAAATTATCGATAGTCCATATCTCGGAAACTATAAGAGATAATGCAATTTGGCAACCGGCAATGTAATTAGCATGCCGAATATTACTTGGAATGTGAATTGGAACGAAATCGCCAAAAGATAAGACCATTTTACAATTTTGGCCCAAGTTAGAAGCAACCTTCCGGAGACTAAGTTGTAAATTTTCGACAGTCCATATCTCGGAAACTATAAGAGATAATGCAATTTGGCAACCGGCAATGTAATTAGCATACCGAATATTACTTGGAATGTGAATTGGAACGAAATCGCCGATAGATAAGACCATGATACCATTTGGGCCCAAGTTAGAAGCAGAGAGGTTCGTCCATCTATCGATAGTCCATATCTCGGAAACTATAAGAGATAATGCAATTTGGCAACCGGCAATGTAATTAGCATGCCGAATATTACTTGGAATGTGAATTGGAACGAAATCGCCGATAGATAAGACCATGATACCATTTGGGCCCAAGTTAGAAGCAGAGCCTAAGGTGTAAATTATCGATAGTCCATATCTCGAAAACCATAAGAGATAATGCAATTTGGCAACCGGCAATGTAATTAGCATGCCGAATATTACTTGGAATGTGAATTGGAACGAAATCGCCCATAGATAAGACCATTTTACAATTTGGGCCCAAGTTAGAAGCAGAGCCTAAGGTGTAAATTATCGATAGTCCATATCTCGGAAACTATAAGAGATAATGCAATTTGGCAACCGGCAATGTAATTAGCAATCCGAATATTACTTGGAATGTGAATTGGAACGAAATCGCCAATAGATAAGACCATTTTACAATTTGGGCCCAAGTTAGAAGCAGAGCCTAAGGTGTAAATTATCGATAGTCCATATCTCGGAAACCATAAGAGATAATGCAATTTGGCAACCGGCAATGTAATTAGCATGCCGAATATTACTTGGAATGTGAATTGGAACGAAATCGCCAATAGATAAGACCATTTTACAATTTGGGCCCAAGTTAGAAGCAGAGTCTAAGGTGTAAATTATCGATACTCCATATCTCGGAAACTATAAGAGATAATGCAATTTGGCAACCGGCAATTTAATTAGCATATCGAATATTACTTGGAATGTGAATTGGAACGAAATCGCCAATAGATAAGACCATTTAACAATTTGGGCCCAAGTTAGAAGCAGAGCCTAAGATGTAAATTATCGATAGTCCATATCTCGGAAACTATAAGAAATAATGCAATTTGTCAACTGGCAATGTAATTAGCATGCCGAATATTACTTGGAATGTGAATTGGAACGAAATCGCCCATAGATAAGACCATTTTACAATTTGGGCCAAAGTTAGAAGCAGAGCCTAAGGTGTAAATTATCGATAGTCCATATCTCGGAAACTATAAGAGATAATGCAATTTGGCAACCGGCAATGTAATTAGCATGCCGAATATTACTTGGAATGTGAATTGGAACGAAATCGCCAATAGATAAGACCATTTTACAATTTGGGCCCAAGTTAGAAGCAGAGCCTAAGGTGTAAATTATCGATAGTCCATATCTCGGAAACTATAAGAGATAATGCAATTTGGCAACCGGCAATGTAATTAGCATACCGAATATTACTTGGAATGTGAATTGGAACGAAATCGCCAAAAGATAAGACCATTTTACAATTTTGGCCCAAGTTAGAAGCAACCTACCGGAGCCTAAGTTGTAAATTTTCGACGGTCCATATCTCGGAAACTATAAGAGATAATGCAATTTGGCAACCGGCAATGTAATTAGCATGCCGAATATTACTTGGAATGTGAATTGGAACGATATCGCCAATAGATAAGACCATTTTACAATTTGGGCCCAAGTTAGAAGCAGAGCCTAAGGTGTAAATTATCGATAGTCCATATCTCGGAAACTATAAGAGATAATGCAATTTGGCAACCGGCAATGTAATTAGCATGCCGAATATTACTTGGAATGTGAATTGGAACGAAATCGCCAAAATATAAGACCCTTTTACAATTTGGGCCCAAGTTAGAAGCAGAGCCTAAGTGGTAAATTTTCGATAGTCCATATCTCGGAAACTATAAGAGATAATGCAATTTGGCAACCGGCAATGTAATTAGCATACCGAATATTACTTGGAATGTGAATTGGAAAGAAATCGCCAATTGATAAGACCATTTTACAATTTGGGCCCAAGTTAGAAGCAGAGCCTAATGTGTAAATTATCGATAGTCCATATCTCGGAAACTATAAGAGATAATGCAATTTGGCAACCGGCAATGTAATTAGCATGCCGAATATTACTTGGAATGTGAATTGGAACGAAATCGCCAATAGATAAGACCATTTTACAATTTTGGCCCAAGCTAGAAGCAGAGCCTAAGGCGTAAATTATCGATAGTCCATATCTCGGAAACTATAAGAGATAATGCAATTTGGCAACCGGCAATGTAATTAGCATGCCGAATATTACTTGGAATGTGAATTGGAACGAGATCGCCGATAGATAAGACCATTATACAATTTGGGCCCAAGTTAAAAGCAGAGCCTAAGGTGTAAATAATCGATAGTCCATATCTCGAAAACTATAAGAGATAATGCAATTTGGCAACCGGCAATGTAATTAGCAATCCGAATATTACTTGGAATGTGAATTGGAACGAAATCGCCAATAGATAAGACCATTTTACAATTTGGGCCCAAGTTAGAAGCAGAGCCTAAGGTGTAAATTATCGATAGTCCATACCTCGGAAACTATAAGAGATAATGCAATTTGGCAACCGGTAATGTAATTAGCATGCCGAATATTACTCGGAATGTTAATTGGAACGAAATCGCCAATAGATAAGACCATTTTACAATTTGGGCCCAAGTTAGAAGCAGAGCCTAAGGTGTAAATTATCGATAGTCCATACCTCGGAAACTATAAGAGATAATGCAATTTGGCAACCGGTAATGTAATTAGCATGCCGAATATTACTCGGAATGTTAATTGGAACGAAATCGCCAATAGATAAGACCATTTTACAATTTGGGCCCAAGTTAGAAGCAGAGCCTAAGGTGTAAATTATCGATAGTCCATATCTCGGAAACTATAAGAGATAATGCAATTTGGCAACCGGCAATGTAATTAGCATGACGAATATTACTTGGAATGTGAATTGGAACGAAATCGCCAATAGATAAGACCATTTTACAATTTGGGCCCAAGTTAGAAGCAGAGCCTAAGGTGTAAATTATCGATAGTCCATATCTCGGAAACTATAAGAGATAATGCAATTTGGCAACCGGCAATGTAATTAGCATGCCGAATATTACTTGGAATGTGAATTGGAACGATATCGCCAATAGATAAGACCATTTTACAATTTGGGCCCAAGTTAGAAGCAGAGCCTAAGGTGTAAATTATCGATAGTCCATATCTCGGAAACTATAAGAGATAATGCAATTTGGCAACCGGCAATGTAGTTAGCATGCCGAATATTACTTGGAATGTGAATTGGAACGAAATCGCCAAAAGATAAGACCCTTTTACAATTTGGGCCCAAGTTAGAAGCAGAGCCTAAGTTGTAAATTTTCGATAGTCCATATCTCGGAAACTATAAGAGATAATGCAATTTGGCAACCGGCAATGTAATTAGCATACCGAATATTACTTGGAATGTGAATTGGAACGAAATCGCCAATTGATAAGACCATTTTACAATTTGGGCCCAAGTTAGAAGCAGAGCCTAAGGTGTAAATTATCGATAGTCCATATCTCGGAAACTATAAGAGATAATGCAATTTGGCAACCGGCAATGTAATTAGCATGCCGTATATTACTTGGAATGTGAATTGGAACGAAATCGCCAATAGATAAGACCATTTTACAATTTGGGCCCAAGTTAGAAGCAGAGCCTAAGGTGTAAATTATCGATAGTCCATACCTCGGAAACTATAAGAGATAATGCAATTTGGCAACCGGCAATGTAATTAGCATGCCGTATATTACTTGGAATGTGAATTGGAACGAAATCGCCAACTGATAAGACCATTTTACAATTTGGGCCCAAGTTAGAAGCAGAGCCTAATGTGTAAATTATCGATAGTCCATATCTCGGAAACTATAAGAGATAATGAAATTTGGCAACCGGCAATGTAATTAGCATGCCGTATATTACTTGGAATGTGAATTGGAACGAAATCGCCAATAGATAAGACCATTTTACAATTTGGGCCCAAGTTAGAAGCAGAGCCTAAGGTGTAAATTATCGATAGTCCATACCTCGGAAACTATAAGAGATAATGCAATTTGGCAACCGGTAATGTAATTAGCATGCCGAATATTACTCGGAATGTTAATTGGAACGAAATCGCCAATAGATAAGACCATTTTACAATTTGGGCCCAAGTTAGAAGCAGAGCCTAATGTGTAAATTATCGATAGTCCATATCTCGGAAACTATAAGAGATAATGCAATTTGGCAACCGGTAATGTAATTAGCATGCCGTATATTACTTGGAATGTGAATTGGAACGAAATCGCCAATAGATAAGACCATTTTACAATTTAGGCCCAAGTTAGAAGCAGAGCCTAAGGTGTAAATTATCGATAGTCCATATCTCGGAAACTATAAGAGATAATGCAATTTGGCAACCGGCAATGTAATGAGCATGCCGTATATTACTTGGAATGTGAATTGGAACGAAATCGCCAATAGATAAGACCATTTTACAATTTGGGCCCAAGTTAGAAGCAGAGCCTAAGGTGTAAATTATCGATAGTCCATATCTCGGAAACTATAAGAGATAATGCAATTTGGCAACCGGCAATGTAATTAGCATGCCGAATATTACTTGGAATGTGAATTGGAACGAAATCGCCAATAGATAAGACCATTTTACAATTTGGGCCCAAGTTAGAAGCAGAGCCTAAGGTGAAAATTATCGATAGTCCATATCTCGGAAACTATAAGAGATAATGCAATTTGGCAACCGGCAATGTAATGAGCATGCCGTATATTACTTGGAATGTGAATTGGAACGAAATCGCCAATAGATAAGACCATTTTACAATTTGGGCCCAAGTTAGAAGCAGAGCCTAAGGTGTAAATTATCGATAGTCCATATCTCGGAAACTATAAGAGATAATGCAATTTGGCAACCGGCAATGTAATTAGCATGCCGAATATTACTTGGAATGTGAATTGGAACGAAATCGCCAATAGATAAGACCATTTTACAATTTGGGCCCAAGTTAGAAGCAGAGCCTAAGGTGTAAATTATCGATAGTCCATATCTCGGAAACTATAAGAGATAATGCAATTTGGCAACCGGCAATGTAATTAGCATGCCGTATATTACTTGGAATGTGAATTGGAACGAAATCGCCAATAGATAAGACCATTTTACAATTTGGGCCCAAGTTAGAAGCAGAGCCTAAGGTGTAAATTATCGATAGTCCATATCTCGGAAACTATAAGAGATAATGCAATTTGGCAACCGGCAATGTAATTAGCATGCCGAATATTACTTGGAATGTGAATTGGAACGAAATCGCCAATAGATAAGACCATTTTACAATTTGGGCCCAAGTTAGAAGCAGAGCCTAAGGTGTAAATTATCGATAGTCCATATCTCGGAAACTATAAGAGATAATGCAATTTGCCAACCGGCAATGTAATTAGCATGCCGAATATTACTTGGAATGTGAATTGGAACGAAATCGCCAAAAGATAAGACCATTTTACAATTTTGGCCCAAGTTAGAAGCAGAGCCTAAGGTGTAAATTATTGATAGTCCATATCTCGGAAACTATAAGAGTTAATGCAATTTGGCAACCGGCAATGTAATTAGCATGCCGAATATTACTTGGAATGTGAATTGGAACGAAATCGCCAATAGATAAGACCATTTTACAATTTGGGCCCAAGTTAGAAGCAGAGCCTAAGGTGTAAATTATCGATAGTCCATATCTCGGAAACTATAAGAGATAATGTAATTTGGCAACCGGCAATGTAGTTAGCATGCCGAATATTACTTGGAATGTGAATTGGAACGAAATCGCCAATAGATAAGACCATTTTACAATTTGGGCCCAAGTTAGAAGCAGAGCCTAAGGTGTAAATTATCGATAGTCCATATCTCGGAAACTATAAGAGATAATGCAATTTGGCAACCGGCAATGTAATTAGCATGCCGAATATTACTTGGAATGTGAATTGGAACGAAATCGCCAAAAGATAAGACCATTTTACAATTTTGGCCCAAGTTAGAAGCAACCTTCCGGAGACTAAGTTGTAAATTTTCGACAGTCCATATCTCGGAAACTATAAGAGATAATGCAATTTGGCAACCGGCAATGTAATTAGCATACCGAATATTACTTGGAATGTGAATTGGAACGAAATCGCCAAAAGATAAGACCCTTTTACAATTTGGGCCCAAGTTAGAAGCAGAGCCTCAGTTGTAAATTTTCGATAGTCCATATCTCGGAAACTATAAGAGATAATGCAATTTGGCAACCGGCAATGTAATTAGCATACCGAATATTACTTGGAATGTGAATTGGAACGAAATCGCCAATAGGTAAGACCATTTTACAATTTGGGCCCAAGTTATAAGCAGAGCCTAATGTGTAAATTATCGATAGTCCATATCTCGGAAACTATAAGAGATAATGCAATTTGGCAACCGGCAATGTAATTAGCATGCCGAATATTACTTGGAATGTGAATTGGAACGAAATCGCCAATAGAAAAGACCATTTTACAATTTTGGCCCAAGTTAGAAGCAGAGCCTTAGGTGTAAATTATCGATAGTCCATATCTCGGAAACTATAAGAAATAATGCAATTTGGCAACCGGCAATGTAATTAGCATGCCGTATATTACTTGGAATGTGAATTGGAACGAAATCGCCAATAGATAAGACCATTTTACAATTTGGGCCCAAGTTAGAAGCAGAGCCTAAGGTGTAAATTATCGATAGTCCATACCTCGGAAACTATAAGAGATAATGCAATTTGGCAACCGGTAATGTAATTAGCATGCCGAATATTACTCGGAATGTTAATTGGAACGAAATCGCGAATAGATAAGACCATTTTACAATTTGGGCCCAAGTTAGAAGCAGAGCCTAATGTGTAAATTATCGATAGTCCATATCTCGGAAACTATAAGAGATAATGCAATTTGGCAACCGGTAATGTAATTAGCATGCCGTATATTACTTGGAATGTGAATTGGAACGAAATCGCCAATAGATAAGACCATTTTACAATTTAGGCCCAAGTTAGAAGCAGAGCCTAAGGTGTAAATTATCGATAGTCCATATCTCGGAAACTATAAGAGATAATGCAATTTGGCAACCGGCAATGTAATGAGCATGCCGTATATTACTTGGAATGTGAATTGGAACGAAATCGCCAATAGATAAGACCATTTTACAATTTGGGCCCAAGTTAGAAGCAGAGCCTAAGGTGTAAATTATCGATAGTCCATATCTCGGAAACTATAAGAGATAATGCAATTTGGCAACCGGCAATGTAATTAGCATGCCGAATATTACTTGGAATGTGAATTGGAACGAAATCGCCAATAGATAAGACCATTTTACAATTTGGGCCCAAGTTAGAAGCAGAGCCTAAGGTGTAAATTATCGATAGTCCATATCTCGGAAACTATAAGAGATAATGCAATTTGGCAACCGGTAATGTAATTAGCATGCCGTATATTACTTGGAATGTGAATTGGAACGAAATCGCCAACTGATAAGACCATTTTACAATTTGGGCCCAAGTTAGAAGCAGAGCCTAATGTGTAAATTATCGATAGTCCATATCTCGGAAACTATAAGAGATAATGAAATTTGGCAACCGGCAATGTAATTAGCATGCCGTATATTACTTGGAATGTGAATTGGAACGAAATCGCCAATAGATAAGACCATTTTACAATTTGGGCCCAAGTTAGAAGCAGAGCCTAAGGTGTAAATTATCGGTAGTCCATACCTCGGAAACTATAAGAGATAATGCAATTTGGCAACCGGTAATGTAATTAGCATGCCGAATATTACTCGGAATGTTAATTGGAACGAAATCGCCAATAGATAAGACCATTTTACAATTTGGGCCCAAGTTAGAAGCAGAGCCTAATGTGTAAATTATCGATAGTCCATATCTCGGAAACTATAAGAGATAATGCAATTTGGCAACCGGTAATGTAATTAGCATGCCGTATATTACTTGGAATGTGAATTGGAACGAAATCGCCAATAGATAAGACCATTTTACAATTTAGGCCCAAGTTAGAAGCAGAGCCTAAGGTGTAAATTATCGATAGTCCATATCTCGGAAACTATAAGAGATAATGCAATTTGGCAACCGGCAATGTAATGAGCATGCCGTATATTACTTGGAATGTGAATTGGAACGAAATCGCCAATAGATAAGACCATTTTACAATTTGGGCCCAAGTTAGAAGCAGAGCCTAAGGTGTAAATTATCGATAGTCCATATCTCGGAAACTATAAGAGATAATGCAATTTGGCAACCGGCAATGTAATTAGCATGCCGAATATTACTTGGAATGTGAATTGGAACGAAATCGCCAATAGATAAGACCATTTTACAATTTGGGCCCAAGTTAGAAGCAGAGCCTAAGGTGAAAATTATCGATAGTCCATATCTCGGAAACTATAAGAGATAATGCAATTTGGCAACCGGCAATGTAATGAGCATGCCGTATATTACTTGGAATGTGAATTGGAACGAAATCGCCAATAGATAAGACCATTTTACAATTTGGGCCCAAGTTAGAAGCAGAGCCTAAGGTGTAAATTATCGATAGTCCATATCTCGGAAACTATAAGAGATAATGCAATTTGGCAACCGGCAATGTAATTAGCATGCCGAATATTACTTGGAATGTGAATTGGAACGAAATCGCCAATAGATAAGACCATTTTACAATTTGGGCCCAAGTTAGAAGCAGAGCCTAAGGTGTAAATTATCGATAGTCCATATCTCGGAAACTATAAGAGATAATGCAATTTGGCAACCGGCAATGTAATTAGCATGCCGTATATTACTTGGAATGTGAATTGGAACGAAATCGCCAATAGATAAGACCATTTTACAATTTGGGCCCAAGTTAGAAGCAGAGCCTAAGGTGTAAATTATCGATAGTCCATATCTCGGAAACTATAAGAGATAATGCAATTTGGCAACCGGCAATGTAATTAGCATGCCGAATATTACTTGGAATGTGAATTGGAACGAAATCGCCAATAGATAAGACCATTTTACAATTTGGGCCCAAGTTAGAAGCAGAGCCTAAAGTGTAAATTATCGATAGTCCATATCTCGGAAACTATAAGAGATAATGCAATTTGCCAACCGGCAATGTAATTAGCATGCCGAATATTACTTGGAATGTGAATTGGAACGAAATCGCCAAAAGATAAGACCATTTTACAATTTTGGCCCAAGTTAGAAGCAGAGCCTAAGGTGTAAATTATTGATAGTCCATATCTCGGAAACTATAAGAGTTAATGCAATTTGGCAACCGGCAATGTAATTAGCATGCCGAATATTACTTGGAATGTGAATTGGAACGAAATCGCCAATAGATAAGACCATTTTACAATTTGGGCCCAAGTTAGAAGCAGAGCCTAAGGTGTAAATTATCGATAGTCCATATCTCGGAAACTATAAGAGATAATGTAATTTGGCAACCGGCAATGTAGTTAGCATGCCGAATATTACTTGGAATGTGAATTGGAACGAAATCGCCAATAGATAAGACCATTTTACAATTTGGGCCCAAGTTAGAAGCAGAGCCTAAGGTGTAAATTATCGATAGTCCATATCTCGGAAACTATAAGAGATAATGCAATTTGGCAACCGGCAATGTAATTAGCATGCCGAATATTACTTGGAATGTGAATTGGAACGAAATCGCCAAAAGATAAGACCATTTTACAATTTTGGCCCAAGTTAGAAGCAACCTTCCGGAGACTAAGTTGTAAATTTTCGACAGTCCATATCTCGGAAACTATAAGAGATAATGCAATTTGGCAACCGGCAATGTAATTAGCATACCGAATATTACTTGGAATGTGAATTGGAACGAAATCGCCAAAAGATAAGACCCTTTTACAATTTGGGCCCAAGTTAGAAGCAGAGCCTCAGTTGTAAATTTTCGATAGTCCATATCTCGGAAACTATAAGAGATAATGCAATTTGGCAACCGGCAATGTAATTAGCATACCGAATATTACTTGGAATGTGAATTGGAACGAAATCGCCAATAGGTAAGACCATTTTACAATTTGGGCCCAAGTTATAAGCAGAGCCTAATGTGTAAATTATCGATAGTCCATATCTCGGAAACTATAAGAGATAATGCAATTTGGCAACCGGCAATGTAATTAGCATGCCGAATATTACTTGGAATGTGAATTGGAACGAAATCGCCAATAGAAAAGACCATTTTACAATTTTGGCCCAAGTTAGAAGCAGAGCCTTAGGTGTAAATTATCGATAGTCCATATCTCGGAAACTATAAGAAATAATGCAATTTGGCAACCGGCAATGTAATTAGCATGCCGTATATTACTTGGAATGTGAATTGGAACGAAATCGCCAATAGATAAGACCATTTTACAATTTGGGCCCAAGTTAGAAGCAGAGCCTAAGGTGTAAATTATCGATAGTCCATACCTCGGAAACTATAAGAGATAATGCAATTTGGCAACCGGTAATGTAATTAGCATGCCGAATATTACTCGGAATGTTAATTGGAACGAAATCGCGAATAGATAAGACCATTTTACAATTTGGGCCCAAGTTAGAAGCAGAGCCTAATGTGTAAATTATCGATAGTCCATATCTCGGAAACTATAAGAGATAATGCAATTTGGCAACCGGTAATGTAATTAGCATGCCGTATATTACTTGGAATGTGAATTGGAACGAAATCGCCAATAGATAAGACCATTTTACAATTTAGGCCCAAGTTAGAAGCAGAGCCTAAGGTGTAAATTATCGATAGTCCATATCTCGGAAACTATAAGAGATAATGCAATTTGGCAACCGGCAATGTAATGAGCATGCCGTATATTACTTGGAATGTGAATTGGAACGAAATCGCCAATAGATAAGACCATTTTACAATTTGGGCCCAAGTTAGAAGCAGAGCCTAAGGTGTAAATTATCGATAGTCCATATCTCGGAAACTATAAGAGATAATGCAATTTGGCAACCGGCAATGTAATTAGCATGCCGAATATTACTTGGAATGTGAATTGGAACGAAATCGCCAATAGATAAGACCATTTTACAATTTGGGCCCAAGTTAGAAGCAGAGCCTAAGGTGTAAATTATCGATAGTCCATATCTCGGAAACTATAAGAGATAATGCAATTTGGCAACCGGCAATGTAATGAGCATGCCGTATATTACTTGGAATGTGAATTGGAACGAAATCGCCAATAGATAAGACCATTTTACAATTTGGGCCCAAGTTAGAAGCAGAGCCTAAGGTGTAAATTATCGATAGTCCATACCTCGGAAACTATAAGAGATAATGCAATTTGGCAACCGGTAATGTAATTAGCATGCCGAATATTACTCGGAATGTTAATTGGAACGAAATCGCCAATAGATAAGACCATTTTACAATTTGGGCCCAAGTTAGAAGCAGAGCCTAATGTGTAAATTATCGATAGTCCATATCTCGGAAACTATAAGAGATAATGCAATTTGGCAACCGGTAATGTAATTAGCATGCCGTATATTACTTGGAATGTGAATTGGAACGAAATCGCCAATAGATAAGACCATTTTACAATTTAGGCCCAAGTTAGAAGCAGAGCCTAAGGTGTAAATTATCGATAGTCCATATCTCGGAAACTATAAGAGATAATGCAATTTGGCAACCGGCAATGTAATGAGCATGCCGTATATTACTTGGAATGTGAATTGGAACGAAATCGCCAATAGATAAGACCATTTTACAATTTGGGCCCAAGTTAGAAGCAGAGCCTAAGGTGTAAATTATCGATAGTCCATATCTCGGAAACTATAAGAGATAATGCAATTTGGCAACCGGCAATGTAATTAGCATGCCGAATATTACTTGGAATGTGAATTGGAACGAAATCGCCAATAGATAAGACCATTTTACAATTTAGGCCCAAGTTAGAAGCAGAGCCTAAGGTGTAAATTATCGATAGTCCATATCTCGGAAACTATAAGAGATAATGCAATTTGGCAACCGGCAATGTAATGAGCATGCCGTATATTACTTGGAATGTGAATTGGAACGAAATCGCCAATAGATAAGACCATTTTACAATTTGGGCCCAAGTTAGAACCAGAGCCTAAGGTGTAAATTATCGATAGTCCATATCTCGGAAACTATAAGAGATAATGCAATTTGGCAACCGGCAATGTAATTAGCATGCCGAATATTACTTGGAATGTGAATTGGAACGAAATCGCCAATAGATAAGACCATTTTACAATTTGGGCCCAAGTTAGAAGCAGAGCCTAAGGTGTAAATTATCGATAGTCCATATCTCGGAAACTATAAGAGATAATGCAATTTGGCAACCGGCAATGTAATTAGCATGCCGTATATTACTTGGAATGTGAATTGGAACGAAATCGCCAATAGATAAGACCATTTTACAATTTGGGCCCAAGTTAGAAGCAGAGCCTAAGGTGTAAATTATCGATAGTCCATATCTCGGAAACTATAAGAGATAATGCAATTTGGCAACCGGCAATGTAATTAGCATGCCGAATATTACTTGGATTGTGAATTGGAACGAAATCGCCAATAGATAAGACCATTTTACAATTTGGGCCCAAGTTAGAAGCAGAGCCTAAGGTGTAAATTATCGATAGTCCATATCTCGGAAACTATAAGAGATAATGCAATTTGCCAACCGGCAATGTAATTAGCATGCCGAATATTACTTGGAATGTGAATTGGAACGAAATCGCCAAAAGATAAGACCATTTTACAATTTTGGCCCAAGTTAGAAGCAGAGCCTAAGGTGTAAATTATTGATAGTCCATATCTCGGAAACTATAAGAGTTAATGCAATTTGGCAACCGGCAATGTAATTAGCATGCCGAATATTACTTGGAATGTGAATTGGAACGAAATCGCCAATAGATAAGACCATTTTACAATTTGGGCCCAAGTTAGAAGCAGAGCCTAAGGTGTAAATTATCGATAGTCCATATCTCGGAAACTATAAGAGATAATGTAATTTGGCAACCGAAAATGTAGTTAGCATGCCGAATATTACTTGGAATGTGAATTGGAACGAAATCGCCAATAGATAAGACCATTTTACAATTTGGGCCCAAGTTAGAAGCAGAGCCTAAGGTGTAAATTATCGATAGTCCATATCTCGGAAACTATAAGAGATAATGCAATTTGGCAACCGGCAATGTAATTAGCATGCCGAATATTACTTGGAATGTGAATTGGAACGAAATCGCCAAAAGATAAGACCATTTTACAATTTTGGCCCAAGTTAGAAGCAACCTTCCGGAGACTAAGTTGTAAATTTTCGACAGTCCATATCTCGGAAACTATAAGAGATAATGCAATTTGGCAACCGGCAATGTAATTAGCATACCGAATATTACTTGGAATGTGAATTGGAACGAAATCGCCAAAAGATAAGACCCTTTTACAATTTGGGCCCAAGTTAGAAGCAGAGCCTCAGTTGTAAATTTTCGATAGTCCATATCTCGGAAACTATAAGAGATAATGCAATTTGGCAACCGGCAATGTAATTAGCATACCGAATATTACTTGGAATGTGAATTGGAACGAAATCGCCAATAGATAAGACCATTTTACAATTTGGGCCCAAGTTATAAGCAGAGCCTAATGTGTAAATTATCGATAGTCCATATCTCGGAAACTATAAGAGATAATGCAATTTGGCAACCGGCAATGTAATTAGCATGCCGAATATTACTTGGAATGTGAATTGGAACGAAATCGCCAATAGAAAAGACCATTTTACAATTTTGGCCCAAGTTAGAAGCAGAGCCTTAGGTGTAAATTATCGATAGTCCATATCTCGGAAACTATAAGAAATAATGCAATTTGGCAACCGGCAATGTAATTAGCATGCCGTATATTACTTGGGATGTGAATTGGAACGAAATCGCCAATAGATAAGACCATTTTACAATTTGGGCCCAAGTTAGAAGCAGAGCCTAAGGTGTAAATTATCGATAGTCCATATCTCGGAAACTATAAGAGATAATGCAATTTGGCAACCGGCAATGTAATTAGCATGCCGAATATTACTTGGAATGTGAATTGGAACGAAATCGCCAATAGATAAGACCATTTTACAATTTGGGCCCAAGTTAGAAGCAGAGCCTAAGGTGTAAATTATCGATAGTCCATATCTCGGAAACTATAAGAGATAATGCAATTTGGCAACCGGCAATGTAATTAGCATGCCGAATATTACTTGGAATGTGAATTGGAACGAAATCGCCGATAGATAAGACCATGATACCATTTGGGCCCCAGTTAGAAGCAGAGCCTAAGGTGTAAATTATCGATAGTCCATATCTCGAAAACCATAAGAGATAATGCAATTTGGCAACCGGCAATGTAATTAGCATGCCGAATATTACTTGGAATGTGAATTGGAACGAAATCGCCCATAGATAAGACCATTTTACAATTTGGGCCCAAGTTAGAAGCAGAGCCTAAGGTGTAAATTATCGATAGTCCATATCTCGGAAACTATAAGAGATAATGCAATTTGGCAACCGGCAATGTAATTAGCATACCGAATATTACTTGGAATGTGAATTGGAACGAAATCGCCAATAGATAAGACCATTTTACAATTTGGGCCCAAGTTATAAGCAGAGCCTAATGTGTAAATTATCGATAGTCCATATCTCGGAAACTATAAGAGATAATGCAATTTGGCAACCGGCAATGTAATTAGCATGCCGAATATTACTTGGAATGTGAATTGGAACGAAATCGCCAATAGATAAGACCATTTTACAATTTTGGCCCAAGTTAGAAGCAGAGCCTTAGGTGTAAATTATCGATAGTCCATATCTCGGAAACTATAAGAAATAATGCAATTTGGCAAACGGCAATGTAATTAGCATGCCGTATATTACTTGGAATGTGAATTGGAACGAAATCGCCAATAGATAAGACCATTTTACAATTTGGGCCCAAGTTAGAAGCAGAGCCTAAGGTGTAAATTATCGATAGTCCATATCTCGGAAACTATAAGAGATAATGCAATTTGGCAACCGGCAATGTAATTAGCATGCCGAATATTACTTGGAATGTGAGTTGGAACGAATTCGCCCATAGATAAGACCATTTTACAATTTGGGCCCAAGTTAGAAGCAGAGCCTAAGGTGTAAATTATCGATAGTCCATATCTCGGAAACTATAAGAGATAATGCAATTTGGCAACCGGCAATGTAATTAGCAATCCGAAAATTACTTGGAATGTGAATTGGAACGAAATCGCCAATAGATAAGACCATTTTACAATTTGGGCCCAAGTTAGAAGCAGAGCCTAAGGTGTAAATTATCGATAGTCCATATCTCGGAAACTATAAGAGATAATGCAATTTGGCAACCGGCAATGTAATTAGCATACCAAATATTACTTGGAATGTGAATTGGAACGAAATCGCCAATAGATAAGACCATTTTACAATTTGGGCCCAAGTTAGAAGCAGAGCCTAAGGTGTAAATTATCGATAGTCCATATCTCGGAAACTATAAGAGATAATGCAATTTGGCAACCGGCAATGTAATTAGCATGCCGAATATTACTTGGAATGTGAATTGGAACGAAATCGCCGATAGATAAGACCATGATACCATTTGGGCCCAAGTTAGAAGCAGAGCCTAAGGTGTAAATTATCGATAGTCCATATCTCGAAAACCATAAGAGATAATGCAATTTGGCAACCGGCAATGTAATTAGCATGCCGAATATTACTTGGAATGTGAATTGGAACGAAATCGCCCATAGATAAGACCATTTTACAATTTGGGCCCAAGTTAGAAGCAGAGCCTAAGGTGTAAATTATCGATAGTCCATATCTCGGAAACTATAAGAGATAATGCAATTTGGCAACCGGCAATGTAATTAGCATACCGAATATTACTTGGAATGTGAATTGGAACGAAATCGCCAATAGATAAGACCATTTTACAATTTGGGCCCAAGTTATAAGCAGAGCCTAATGTGTAAATTATCGATAGTCCATGTCTCGGAAACTATAAGAGATAATGCAATTTGGCAACCGGCAATGTAATTAGCATGCCGAATATTACTTGGAATGTGAATTGGAACGAAATCGCCAATAGATAAGACCATTTTACAATTTTGGCCCAAGTTAGAAGCAGAGCCTTAGGTGTAAATTATCGATAGTCCATATCTCGGAAACTATAAGAAATAATGCAATTTGGCAACCGGCAATGTAATTAGCATGCCGTATATTACTTGGAATGTGAATTGGAACGAAATCGCCAATAGATAAGACCATTTTACAATTTGGGCCCAAGTTAGAAGCAGAGCCTAAGGTGTAAATTATCGATAGTCCATATCTCGGAAACTATAAGAGATAATGCAATTTGGCAACCGGCAATGTAATTAGCATGCCGAATATTACTTGGAATGTGAATTGGAACGAAATCGCCAATAGATAAGACCATTATACCATTTGGGCCCAAGTTAGAAGCAGAGCCTAAGGTGTAAATTATCGATAGTCCATATCTCGAAAACCATAAGAGATAATGCAATTTGGCAACCGGCAATGTAATTAGCATGCCGAATATTACTTGGAATGTGAATTGGAACGAAATCGCCCATAGATAAGACCATTTTACAATTTGGGCCCAAGTTAGAAGCAGAGCCTAAGGTGTAAATTATCGATAGTCCATATCTCGGAAACTATAAGAGATAATGCAATTTGGCAACCGGCAATGTAATTAGCAATCCGAAAATTACTTGGAATGTGAATTGGAACGAAATCGCCAATAGATAAGACCATTTTACAATTTGGGCCCAAGTTAGAAGCAGAGCCTAAGGTGTAAATTATCGATAGTCCATATCTCGGAAACTATAAGAGATAATGCAATTTGGCAACCGGCAATGTAATTAGCATACCAAATATTACTTGGAATGTGAATTGGAACGAAATCGCCAATAGATAAGACCATTTTACAATTTTGGCCCAAGTTAGAAGCAGAGCCTAAGGTGTAAATTATCGATAGTCCATATCTCGGAAACTATAAGAGATAATGCAATTTGGCAACCGGCAATGTAATTAGCATGCCGTATATTACTTGGAATGTGAATTGGAACGAAATCGCCAATAGATAAGTCCATTTTACAATTTGGGCCCAAGTTAGAAGCAGAGCCTAAGGTGTAAATTATCGATAGTCCATATCTCGGAAACTATAAGAGATAATGCAATTTGGCAAGCGGCAATGTAATTAGCATGCCGAATATTACTTGGAATGTGAATTGGGACGAAATCGCCAATAGATAAGACCATTTTACAATTTGAGCCCAAGTTAGAAGCAGAGCCTAAGGTGTAAATTATCGATAGTCCATATCTCGGAAACTATAAGAGATAATGCAATTTGGCAACCGGCAATGTAATTAGCAATCCGAAAATTACTTGGAATGTGAATTGGAACGAAATCGCCAATAGATAAGACCATTTTACAATTTGGGCCCAAGTTAGAAGCAGAGCCTAAGGTGTAAATTATCGATAGTCCATATCTCGGAAACTATAAGAGATAATGCAATTTGGCAAGCGGCAATGTAATTAGCATGCCGAATATTACTTGGAATGTGAATTGGAACGAAATCGCCAATAGATAAGACCATTTTACAATTTTGGCCCAAGTTAGAAGCAGAGCCTTAGGTGTAAATTATCGATAGTCCATATCTCGGAAACTATAAGAAATAATGCAATTTGGCAACCGGCAATGTAATTAGCATGCCGTATATTACTTGGAATGTGAATTGGAACGAAATCGCCAATAGATAAGACCATTTTACAATTTGGGCCCAAGTTAGAAGCAGAGCCTAAGGTGTAAATTATCGATAGTCCATATCTCGGAAACTATAAGAGATAATGCAATTTGGCAACCGGCAATGTAATTAGCATGCCGAATATTACTTGGAATGTGAATTGGAACGAAATCGCCAATAGATAAGACCATTATACCATTTGGGCCCAAGTTAGAAGCAGAGCCTAAGGTGTAAATTATCGATAGTCCATATCTCGAAAACCATAAGAGATAATGCAATTTGGCAACCGGCAATGTAATTAGCATGCCGAATATTACTTGGAATGTGAATTGGAACGAAATCGCCCATAGATAAGACCATTTTACAATTTGGGCCCAAGTTAGAAGCAGAGCCTAAGGTGTAAATTATCGATAGTCCATATCTCGGAAACTATAAGAGATAATGCAATTTGGCAACCGGCAATGTAATTAGCAATCCGAAAATTACTTGGAATGTGAATTGGAACGAAATCGCCAATAGATAAGACCATTTTACAATTTGGGCCCAAGTTAGAAGCAGAGCCTAAGGTGTAAATTATCGATAGTCCATATCTCGGAAACTATAAGAGATAATGCAATTTGGCAACCGGCAATGTAATTAGCATACCAAATATTACTTGGAATGTGAATTGGAACGAAATCGCCAATAGATAAGACCATTTTACAATTTTGGCCCAAGTTAGAAGCAGAGCCTAAGGTGTAAATTATCGATAGTCCATATCTCGGAAACTATAAGAGATAATGCAATTTGGCAACCGGCAATGTAATTAGCATGCCGTATATTACTTGGAATGTGAATTGGAACGAAATCGCCAATAGATAAGTCCATTTTACAATTTGGGCCCAAGTTAGAAGCAGAGCCTAAGGTGTAAATTATCGATAGTCCATATCTCGGAAACTATAAGAGATAATGCAATTTGGCAAGCGGCAATGTAATTAGCATGCCGAATATTACTTGGAATGTGAATTGGGACGAAATCGCCAATAGATAAGACCATTTTACAATTTGAGCCCAAGTTAGAAGCAGAGCCTAAGGTGTAAATTATCGATAGTCCATATCTCGGAAACTATAAGAGATAATGCAATTTGGCAACCGGCAATGTAATTAGCATGCCGAATATTACTTGGACTGTGAATTGGAACGAAATCGCCAAAAGATAAGACCATTTTACAATTTGGGCCCAAGCGGAGCCTAAGGTGTAAATTATCGATAGTCCATATCTCGGAAACTATAAGAGATAATGCAATTTGGCAACCGGCAATGTAATTAGCATGCCAAATATTACTTGGAATGTGAATTGGAACGAAATCGTCAATAGATAAGACCATTTTACAATTTAGGCCCAAATTAGAAGCAGAGCCTAAGGTGTAAATTATCGATAGTCCATATCTCGGAAACTATAAGAGATAATGCAATTTGGTAACCGGTAATGTAATTAGCATGCCGAATATTACTTGGAATGTGAATTGGAACGAAATCGCCAATAGATAAGACCATTTTACAATTTGGGCCCAAGTTAGAAGCAGAGCCTAAGGTGTAAATTATCGATAGTCCATATCTCGGAAACTATAAGAGATAATGCAATTTGGCAACCGGCAATATAATTAGCATGCCGAATATTACTTGGAATGTGAATTGGAACGAAATCGCCAATAGATAAGACCATTTAACAATTTGGGCCCAAGTGAGAAGCAGAGCCTAAGGTGTAAATTATCGATAGTACATATCTCGGAAACTATAAGAGATAATGCAATTTGGCAACCGGCAATGTAATTAGCATGCCGAATATTACTTGGAATGTGAATTGGAACGAAATCGCCAATAGATAAGACCATTTTACAATTTGGGCCCAAGTTAGAAGCAGAGCCTAAGGTGTAAATTATTGATAGTACATATCTCGGAAACTATAAGAGATAATGCAATTTGGCAACCGGCAATGTAATTAGCATGCCGAATATTACTTGGAATGTGAATTGGAACGAAATCGCCAAAAGATAAAACCATTTTACAATTTGGGCCCAAGTTAGAAGCAGAGCCTAAGGTGTAAATTATCGATAGTCCATATCTCGGAAACTATAAGAGATAATGCAATTTGGCAACCGGCAATATATTTAGCATGCCGAATATTACTTGGAATGTGAATTGGAACGAAATCGCCAATAGATAAGACCATTTTACAATTTGGGCCCAAGTTAGAAGCAGAGCCTAAGGTGTAAATAATCGATAGTTCATATCTCGGAAACTATAAGAGATAATGCAATTTGGCAACCGGCAATGTAATTAGCATGCCGAATATTACTTGGAATGTGAATTGGAACGAAATCGCCAAAAGATAAGACCATTTTACAATTTGGGCCCAAGTTAGAAGCAGAGCCTAAGTTGTAAATATTCGACAGTCCATATCTCGGAAACTATAAGAGATAATGTAATTTGGCAACCGGCAATGTAATTACCATGCCGAATATTACTTGGAATGTGAATTGGAACGATATCGCCAATAGATAAGACCATTTTACAATTTGGGCCCAAGTTAGAAGCAGAGCCTAAGGTGAAAATTATCGATAGTCCATATCTCGAAAACTATAAGAGATAATGCAATTTGGCAACCGGCAATGTAATTAGCATGCCGAATATTACTTGGAATGTGAATTGGAACGAAATCGCCAATAGATAAGACCATTTTACAATTTGGGCCCAAGTTAGAAGCAGAGCTTAAGGTGTAAATTATCGATAGTCCATATCTCGGAAACTATAAGAGATAATGCAATTTGGCAACCGGCAATGTAATTAGCATGCCGAACATTACTTGGAATGTGAATTGGAACGAAATCGCCAATAGATAAGACCATTTAACAATTTGGGCCCAAGTTAGAAGCAGAGCCTAAGGTGTAAATTATCGATAGTACATATCTCGGAAACTATAAGAGATAATGCAATTTGGCAACCGGCAATGTAATTAGCATGCCGAATATTGCTTGGAATGTGAATTGGAACGAAATCGCCAATAGATAAGACCATTTTACAATTTGGGCCCAAGTTAGAAGCAGAGCCTAAGGTGTAAATTATCGATAGTACATATCTCGAAAACTATAAGAGATAATGCAATTTGGCAACCGGCAATGTAATTAGCATGCCGAATATTACTTGGAATGTGAATTGGAACGAAATCGCCAATAGATAAGACCATTTGACAATTTGGGCCCAAGTTAGAAGCAGAGCCTAAGGTGTAAATTATCGATAGTCCATATCTCGGAAACTATAAGAGATAATGCAATTTGGCAACCGGCAATGTAATTAGCATGCCGTATATTACTTGGAATGTGAATTGGAACGAAATCGCCAATAGATAAGACCATTTTACAATTTGGGCCCAAGTTAGAAGCAGAGCCTAAGGTGTAAATTATCGATAGTCCATATCTCGGAAACTATAAGAGATAATGCAATTTGGCAACCGGCAATGTAATTAGCATGCCGAATATTACTTGGAATGTGAATTGGAACGAAATCGCCAATAGATAAGACCATTTTACAATTTGGGCCCAAGTTAGAAGCAGAGCCTAAGGTGTAAATTATCGATAGTCCATATCTCGGAAACTATAAGAGATAATGCAATTTGGCAACCGGCAATGTAATTAGCATGCCGAATATTACTTGGAATGTGAATTGGAACGAAATCGCCAAAAGATAAGACCATTTTACAATTTGGGCCCAAGCAAAGCCTAAGGTGTAAATTATCGATAGTCCATATCTCGGAAACTATAAGAGATAATACAATTTGGCAACCGGCAATGTAATTAGCATGCCGAATATTACTTAGAATGTGAATTGGAACGAAATCGCCGATAGATAAGACCATTTTACAATTTGGGCCCAAGTTAGAAGCAGAGCCTAAGGTGTAAATTATCGATAGTCCATATCTCGGAAACTATAAGAGATAATGCAATTTGGCAACCGGCAATGTAATTAGCATGCCGTATATTACTTGGAATGTGAATTGGAACGAAATCGCCAATAGATAAGACCATTTTACAATTTGGGCCCAAGTTAGAAGCAGAGCCTAAGGTGTAAATTATCGATAGTCCATATCTCGGAAACTATAAGAGATAATGCAATTTGGCAACCGGCAATGTAATTAGCATGCCGAATATTACTTGGAATGTGAATTGGAACGAAATCGCCAATAGATAAGACCATTTTACAATTTGGGCCCAAGTTAGAAGCAGAGCCTAAGGTGTAAATTATCGATAGTCCATATCTCGGAAACTATAAGAGATAATGCAATTTGCCAACCGGCAATGTAATTAGCATGCCGAATATTACTTGGAATGTGAATTGGAACGAAATCGCCAAAAGATAAGACCATTTTACAATTTTGGCCCAAGTTAGAAGCAGAGCCTAAGGTGTAAATTATTGATAGTCCATATCTCGGAAACTATAAGAGTTAATGCAATTTGGCAACCGGCAATGTAATTAGCATGCCGAATATTACTTGGAATGTGAATTGGAACGAAATCGCCAATAGATAAGACCATTTTACAATTTGGGCCCAAGTTAGAAGCAGAGCCTAAGGTGTAAATTATCGATAGTCCATATCTCGGAAACTATAAGAGATAATGTAATTTGGCAACCGAAAATGTAGTTAGCATGCCGAATATTACTTGGAATGTGAATTGGAACGAAATCGCCAATAGATAAGACCATTTTACAATTTGGGCCCAAGTTAGAAGCAGAGCCTAAGGTGTAAATTATCGATAGTCCATATCTCGGAAACTATAAGAGATAATGCAATTTGGCAACCGGCAATGTAATTAGCATGCCGAATATTACTTGGAATGTGAATTGGAACGAAATCGCCAAAAGATAAGACCATTTTACAATTTTGGCCCAAGTTAGAAGCAACCTTCCGGAGACTAAGTTGTAAATTTTCGACAGTCCATATCTCGGAAACTATAAGAGATAATGCAATTTGGCAACCGGCAATGTAATTAGCATACCGAATATTACTTGGAATGTGAATTGGAACGAAATCGCCAAAAGATAAGACCCTTTTACAATTTGGGCCCAAGTTAGAAGCAGAGCCTCAGTTGTAAATTTTCGATAGTCCATATCTCGGAAACTATAAGAGATAATGCAATTTGGCAACCGGCAATGTAATTAGCATACCGAATATTACTTGGAATGTGAATTGGAACGAAATCGCCAATAGATAAGACCATTTTACAATTTGGGCCCAAGTTATAAGCAGAGCCTAATGTGTAAATTATCGATAGTCCATATCTCGGAAACTATAAGAGATAATGCAATTTGGCAACCGGCAATGTAATTAGCATGCCGAATATTACTTGGAATGTGAATTGGAACGAAATCGCCAATAGAAAAGACCATTTTACAATTTTGGCCCAAGTTAGAAGCAGAGCCTTAGGTGTAAATTATCGATAGTCCATATCTCGGAAACTATAAGAAATAATGCAATTTGGCAACCGGCAATGTAAATAGCATGCCGTATATTACTTGGGATGTGAATTGGAACGAAATCGCCAATAGATAAGACCATTTTACAATTTGGGCCCAAGTTAGAAGCAGAGCCTAAGGTGTAAATTATCGATAGTCCATATCTCGGAAACTATAAGAGATAATGCAATTTGGCAACCGGCAATGTAATTAGCATGCCGAATATTACTTGGAATGTGAATTGGAACGAAATCGCCAATAGATAAGACCATTTTACAATTTGGGCCCAAGTTAGAAGCAGAGCCTAAGGTGTAAATTATCGATAGTCCATATCTCGGAAACTATAAGAGATAATGCAATTTGGCAACCGGCAATGTAATTAGCATGCCGAATATTACTTGGAATGTGAATTGGAACGAAATCGCCGATAGATAAGACCATGATACCATTTGGGCCCCAGTTAGAAGCAGAGCCTAAGGTGTAAATTATCGATAGTCCATATCTCGAAAACCATAAGAGATAATGCAATTTGGCAACCGGCAATGTAATTAGCATGCCGAATATTACTTGGAATGTGAATTGGAACGAAATCGCCCATAGATAAGACCATTTTACAATTTGGGCCCAAGTTAGAAGCAGAGCCTAAGGTGTAAATTATCGATAGTCCATATCTCGGAAACTATAAGAGATAATGCAATTTGGCAACCGGCAATGTAATTAGCATACCGAATATTACTTGGAATGTGAATTGGAACGAAATCGCCAATAGATAAGACCATTTTACAATTTGGGCCCAAGTTATAAGCAGAGCCTAATGTGTAAATTATCGATAGTCCATATCTCGGAAACTATAAGAGATAATGCAATTTGGCAACCGGCAATGTAATTAGCATGCCGAATATTACTTGGAATGTGAATTGGAACGAAATCGCCAATAGATAAGACCATTTTACAATTTTGGCCCAAGTTAGAAGCAGAGCCTTAGGTGTAAATTATCGATAGTCCATATCTCGGAAACTATAAGAAATAATGCAATTTGGCAAACGGCAATGTAATTAGCATGCCGTATATTACTTGGAATGTGAATTGGAACGAAATCGCCAATAGATAAGACCATTTTACAATTTGGGCCCAAGTTAGAAGCAGAGCCTAAGGTGTAAATTATCGATAGTCCATATCTCGGAAACTATAAGAGATAATGCAATTTGGCAACCGGCAATGTAATTAGCATGCCGAATATTACTTGGAATGTGAATTGGAACGAAATCGCCCATAGATAAGACCATTTTACAATTTTTGCCCAAGTTAGAAGCAGAGCCTAAGGTGTAAATTATCGATAGTCCATATCTCGGAAACTATAAGAGATAATGCAATTTGGCAACCGGCAATGTAATTAGCAATCCGAAAATTACTTGGAATGTGAATTGGAACGAAATCGCCAATAGATAAGACCATTTTACAATTTGGGCCCAAGTTAGAAGCAGAGCCTAAGGTGTAAATTATCGATAGTCCATATCTCGGAAACTATAAGAGATAATGCAATTTGGCAACCGGCAATGTAATTAGCATACCAAATATTACTTGGAATGTGAATTGGAACGAAATCGCCAATAGATAAGACCATTTTACAATTTGGGCCCAAGTTAGAAGCAGAGCCTAAGGTGTAAATTATCGATAGTCCATATCTCGGAAACTATAAGAGATAATGCAATTTGGCAACCGGCAATGTAATTAGCATGCCGAATATTACTTGGAATGTGAATTGGAACGAAATCGCCGATAGATAAGACCATGATACCATTTGGGCCCAAGTTAGAAGCAGAGCCTAAGGTGTAAATTATCGATAGTCCATATCTCGAAAACCATAAGAGATAATGCAATTTGGCAACCGGCAATGTAATTAGCATGCCGAATATTACTTGGAATGTGAATTGGAACGAAATCGCCCATAGATAAGACCATTTTACAATTTGGGCCCAAGTTAGAAGCAGAGCCTAAGGTGTAAATTATCGATAGTCCATATCTCGGAAACTATAAGAGATAATGCAATTTGGCAACCGGCAATGTAATTAGCATACCGAATATTACTTGGAATGTGAATTGGAACGAAATCGCCAATAGATAAGACCATTTTACAATTTGGGCCCAAGTTATAAGCAGAGCCTAATGTGTAAATTATCGATAGTCCATATCTCGGAAACTATAAGAGATAATGCAATTTGGCAACCGGCAATGTAATTAGCATGCCGAATATTACTTGGAATGTGAATTGGAACGAAATCGCCAATAGATAAGACCATTTTACAATTTTGGCCCAAGTTAGAAGCAGAGCCTTAGGTGTAAATTATCGATAGTCCATATCTCGGAAACTATAAGAAATAATGCAATTTGGCAACCGGCAATGTAATTAGCATGCCGTATATTACTTGGAATGTGAATTGGAACGAAATCGCCAATAGATAAGACCATTTTACAATTTGGGCCCAAGTTAGAAGCAGAGCCTAAGGTGTAAATTATCGATAGTCCATATCTCGGAAACTATAAGAGATAATGCAATTTGGCAACCGGCAATGTAATTATCATGCCGAATATTACTTGGAATGTGAATTGGAACGAAATCGCCAATAGATAAGACCATTATACCATTTGGGCCCAAGTTAGAAGCAGAGCCTAAGGTGTAAATTATCGATAGTCCATATCTCGAAAACCATAAGAGATAATGCAATTTGGCAACCGGCAATGTAATTAGCATGCCGAATATTACTTGGAATGTGAATTGGAACGAAATCGCCCATAGATAAGACCATTTTACAATTTGGGCCCAAGTTAGAAGCAGAGCCTAAGGTGTAAATTATCGATAGTCCATATCTCGGAAACTATAAGAGATAATGCAATTTGGCAACCGGCAATGTAATTAGCAATCCGAAAATTACTTGGAATGTGAATTGGAACGAAATCGCCAATAGATAAGACCATTTTACAATTTGGGCCCAAGTTAGAAGCAGAGCCTAAGGTGTAAATTATCGATAGTCCATATCTCGGAAACTATAAGAGATAATGCAATTTGGCAACCGGCAATGTAATTAGCATACCAAATATTACTTGGAATGTGAATTGGAACGAAATCGCCAATAGATAAGACCATTTTACAATTTTGGCCCAAGTTAGAAGCAGAGCCTAAGGTGTAAATTATCGATAGTCCATACCTCGGAAACTATAAGAGATAATGCAATTTGGCAACCGGCAATGTAATTAGCATGCCGTATATTACTTGGAATGTGAATTGGAACGAAATCGCCAATAGATAAGTCCATTTTACAATTTGGGCCCAAGTTAGAAGCAGAGCCTAAGGTGTAAATTATCGATAGTCCATATCTCGGAAACTATAAGAGATAATGCAATTTGGCAAGCGGCAATGTAATTAGCATGCCGAATATTACTTGGAATGTGAATTGGGACGAAATCGCCAATAGATAAGACCATTTTACAATTTGAGCCCAAGTTAGAAGCAGAGCCTAAGATGTAAATTATCGATAGTCCATATCTCGGAAACTATAAGAGATAATGCAATTTGGCAACCGGCAATGTAATTAGCAATCCGAAAATTACTTGGAATGTGAATTGGAACGAAATCGCCAATAGATAAGACCATTTTACAATTTGGGCCCAAGTTAGAAGCAGAGCCTAAGGTGTAAATTATCGATAGTCCATATCTCGGAAACTATAAGAGATAATGCAATTTGGCAAGCGGCAATGTAATTAGCATGCCGAATATTACTTGGAATGTGAATTGGAACGAAATCGCCAATAGATAAGACCATTTTACAATTTTGGCCCAAGTTAGAAGCAGAGCCTTAGGTGTAAATTATCGATAGTCCATATCTCGGAAACTATAAGAAATAATGCAATTTGGCAACCGGCAATGTAATTAGCATGCCGTATATTACTTGGAATGTGAATTGGAACGAAATCGCCAATAGATAAGACCATTTTACAATTTGGGCCCAAGTTAGAAGCAGAGCCTAAGGTGTAAATTATCGATAGTCCATATCTCGGAAACTATAAGAGATAATGCAATTTGGCAACCGGCAATGTAATTAGTATGCCGAATATTACTTGGAATGTGAATTGGAAAGAAATCGCCAATAGATAAGACCATTATACCATTTGGGCCCAAGTTAGAAGCAGAGCCTAAGGTGTAAATTATCGATAGTCCATATCTCGAAAACCATAAGAGATAATGCAATTTGGCAACCGGCAATGTAATTAGCATGCCGAATATTACTTGGAATGTGAATTGGAACGAAATCGCCCATAGATAAGACCATTTTACAATTTGGGCCCAAGTTAGAAGCAGAGCCTAAGGTGTAAATTATCGATAGTCCATATCTCGGAAACTATAAGAGATAATGCAATTTGGCAACCGGCAATGTAATTAGCAATCCGAAAATTACTTGGAATGTGAATTGGAACGAAATCGCCAATAGATAAGACCATTTTACAATTTGGGCCCAAGTTAGAAGCAGAGCCTAAGGTGTAAATTATCGATAGTCCATATCTCGGAAACTATAAGAGATAATGCAATTTGGCAACCGGCAATGTAATTAGCATACCAAATATTACTTGGAATGTGAATTGGAACGAAATCGCCAATAGATAAGACCATTTTACAATTTTGGCCCAAGTTAGAAGCAGAGCCTAAGGTGTAAATTATCGATAGTCCATATCTCGGAAACTATAAGAGATAATGCAATTTGGCAACCGGCAATGTAATTAGCATGCCGTATATTACTTGGAATGTGAATTGGAACGAAATCGCCAATAGATAAGTCCATTTTACAATTTGGGCCCAAGTTAGAAGCAGAGCCTAAGGTGTAAATTATCGATAGTCCATATCTCGGAAACTATAAGAGATAATGCAATTTGGCAAGCGGCAATGTAATTAGCATGCCGAATATTACTTGGAATGTGAATTGGGACGAAATCGCCAATAGATAAGACCATTTTACAATTTGAGCCCAAGTTAGAAGCAGAGCCTAAGGTGTAAATTATCGATAGTCCATATCTCGGAAACTATAAGAGATAATGCAATTTGGCAACCGGCAATGTAATTAGCATGCCGAATATTACTTGGACTGTGAATTGGAACGAAATCGCCAAAAGATAAGACCATTTTACAATTTGGGCCCAAGCGGAGCCTAAGGTGTAAATTATCGATAGTCCATATCTCGGAAACTATAAGAGATAATGCAATTTGGCAACCGGAAATGTAACTAGCATGCCAAATATTACTTGGAATGTGAATTGGAACGAAATCGTCAATAGATAAGACCATTTTACAATTTAGGCCCAAATTAGAAGCAGAGCCTAAGGTGTAAATTATCGATAGTCCATATCTCGGAAACTATAAGAGATAATGCAATTTGGTAACCGGTAATGTAATTAGCATGCCGAATATTACTTGGAATGTGAATTGGAACGAAATCGCCAATAGATAAGACCATTTTACAATTTGGGCCCAAGTTAGAAGCAGAGCCTAAGGTGTAAATTATCGATAGTCCATATCTCGGAAACTATAAGAAATAATGCAATTTGGCAACCGGCAATATAATTAGCATGCCGAATATTACTTGGAATGTGAATTGGAACGAAATCGCCAATAGATAAGACCATTTAACAATTTGGGCCCAAGTGAGAAGCAGAGCCTAAGGTGTAAATTATCGATAGTACATATCTCGGAAACTATAAGAGATAATGCAATTTGGCAACCGGCAATGTAATTAGCATGCCGAATATTACTTGGAATGTGAATTGGAACGAAATCGCCAATAGATAAGACCATTTTACAATTTGGGCCCAAGTTAGAAGCAGAGCCTAAGGTGTAAATTATCGATAGTACATATCTCGGAAACTATAAGAGATAATGCAATTTGGCAACCGGCAATGTAATTAGCATGCCGAATATTACTTGGAATGTGAATTGGAACGAAATCGCCAAAAGATAAAACCATTTTACAATTTGGGCCCAAGTTAGAAGCAGAGCCTAAGGTGTAAATTATCGATAGTCCATATCTCGGAAACTATAAGAGATAATGCAATTTGGCAACCGGCAATATATTTAGCATGCCGAATATTACTTGGAATGTGAATTGGAACGAAATCGCCAATAGATAAGACCATTTTACAATTTGGGCCCAAGTTAGAAGCAGAGCCTAAGGTGTAAATAATCGATAGTTCATATCTCGGAAACTATAAGAGATAATGCAATTTGGCAACCGGCAATGTAATTAGCATGCCGAATATTACTTGGAATGTGAATTGGAACGAAATCGCCAAAAGATAAGACCATTTTACAATTTGGGCCCAAGTTAGAAGCAGAGCCTAAGTTGTAAATATTCGACAGTCCATATCTCGGAAACTATAAGAGATAATGTAATTTGGCAACCGGCAATGTAATTACCATGCCGAATATTACTTGGAATGTGAATTGGAACGATATCGCCAATAGATAAGACCATTTTACAATTTGGGCCCAAGTTAGAAGCAGAGCCTAAGGTGAAAATTATCGATAGTCCATATCTCGAAAACTATAAGAGATAATGCAATTTGGCAACCGGCAATGTAATTAGCATGCCGAATATTACTTGGAATGTGAATTGGAACGAAATCGCCAATAGATAAGACCATTTTACAATTTGGGCCCAAGTTAGAAACAGAACTTAAGGTGTAAATTATCGATAGTCCATATCTCGGAAACTATAAGAGATAATGCAATTTGGCAACCGGCAATGTAATTAGCATGCCGAACATTACTTGGAATGTGAATTGGAACGAAATCGCCAATAGATAAGACCATTTAACAATTTGGGCCCAAGTTAGAAGCAGAGCCTAAGGTGTAAATTATCGATAGTACATATCTCGGAAACTATAAGAGATAATGCAATTTGGCAACCGGCAATGTAATTAGCATGCCGAATATTGCTTGGAATGTGAATTGGAACGAAATCGCCAATAGATAAGACCATTTTACAATTTGGGCCCAAGTTAGAAGCAGAGCCTAAGGTGTAAATTATCGATAGTACATATCTCGAAAACTATAAGAGATAATGCAATTTGGCAACCGGCAATATAATTAGCATGCCGAATATTACTTGGAATGTGAATTGGAACGAAATCGCCAATAGATAAGACCATTTAACAATTTGGGCCCAAGTTAGAAGCAGAGCCTAAGGTGTAAATTATCGATAGTCCATATCTCAGAAACTATAAGAGATAATGCAATTTGGCAACCGGCAATGTAATTAGCATGCCGAATATTACTTGGAATGTGAATTGGAACGAAATCGCCAAAAGATAAGACCATTTTACAATTTGGGCCCAAGCAAAGCCTAAGGTGTAAATTATCGATAGTCCATATCTCGGAAACTATAAGAGATAATACAATTTGGCAACCGGCAATGTAATTAGCATGCCGAATATTACTTAGAATGTGAATTGGAACGAAATCGCCGATAGATAAGACCATTTTACAATTTGGGCCCAAGTTAGAAGCAGAGCATAAGGTGTAAATTATCGATAGTCCATATCTCGGAAACTATAAGAGATAATGCAATTTGGCAACCGGCAATGTAATTAGCATGCTGAATATTACTTGGAATGTGAATTGGAACGAAATCGCCAATAGATAAGACCATTTTACAATTTGGGCCCAAGCTAGAAGCAGAGCCTAAGGTGTAAATTATCGATAGTCCATATCTCGGAAACTATAAGAGATAATGCAATTTGGCAACCGGCAATGTAATTAGCATGCCGAATATTACTTGGAATGTTAATTGGAACGAAATCGCCAATAGATAAGACCATTTTACAATTTGGGCCCAAGCTAGAAGCAGAGCCTAAGGTGTAAATTATCGATAGTCCATATCTCGGAAACTATAAGAGATAATGCAATTTGGCACCCGGCAATGTAATTAGCATGCTGAATATTACTTGGAATGTGAATTGGAACGAAATCGCCAATAGATAAGAGCATTTTACAATTTGGGCCCAAGTTAGAAGCAGAGCCTAAGATGTAAATTATCGATAGTCCATATCTCGGAAACTATAAGAGATAATGCAATTTGGCAACCGGCAATGTAATTAGCATGCCGAATATTACTTGGAATGTGAATTGGAACGAAATCGTCAATAGATAAGACCATTTTACAATTTGAGCCCAAGTTAGAAGCAGAGCCTAAGGTGTTAATTATCGATAGTCCATATCTCGGAAACTATAAGAGATAATGCAATTTGGTAACCGGTAATGTAATTAGCATGCCGAATATTACTTGGAATGTGAATTGGAACGAAATCGCCAATAGATAAGACCATTTTACAATTTGGGCCCAAGTTAGAAGCAGAGCATAAGTTGTAAATTTTCGATAGTCCATATCTCGGAAACTATAAGAGATAATGCAATTTGGCATCCGGCAATGTAATTAGCATGCCGAATATTACTTGGAATGTGAATTGGAACGAAATCGCCAATAGATAAGACCATTATACAATTTGGGCCCAAGTTAGAAGCAGAGCCTAAGGTGTAAATTATCGATAGTCCATATCTCGAAAACTATGAGAGATAATGCAATTTGGCAATCGGCAATGTAATTAGCATGCCGAATATTACTTGGAATGTGAATTGGAACGAAATCGCCAATAGATAAGACCATTTTACAATTTGGGCCCAAGTTAGAAGCAGAGCCTAAGGTGTAAATACTCGATAGTCCATATCTCGGAAACTATAAGAGATAATGCAATTTGGCAACCGGCAATATAATTAGCATGCCGAATATTACTTGGAATGTGAATTGGAACCAAATCGCCAATAGATAAGACCATTTTACAATTTGGGCCCAAGTTAGAAGCAGAGCCTAAGGTGTAAATTATCGATAGTCCATATCTCGAAAACTATAAGAGATAATGCAATTTGGCAACCGGCAATGTAATTAGCATGCCGAATATTACTTGGAATGTGAATTGGAACGAAATCGCCAAAAGATAAGACCATTTTACAATTTGGGCTCAAGTTAGAAGCAGAGCCTAAGGTGTAAATTATCGATAGTCCATATCTTTAAAACTATGAGAGATAATGCAATTTGGCAACCGGCAATGAAATTAGCATGCCGAATATTACTTGGAATGTGAATTGGAACGAAATCGCCAATAGATAAGACCATTTTACAATTTGGGCCCAAGTTAGAAGCAGAGCCTAAGGTGTAAATTATCGATAGTCCATATCTCGGAAACTATAAGAGATAATACAATTTGGCAACCGGCAATGTAATTAGCATGCCGAATATTACTTGCAATGTGAATTGGAACGAAATCGCCGATAGATAAGACCATTTTACAATTTGGGTCCAAGTTAGAAACAGAGCCTAAGGTGTAAATTATCGATAGTCCATATCTCGGAAACTATAAGAGATAATGCAATTTGGCAACCGGCAATGTAATTAGCAATCCGAATATTACTTGGAATGTGAATTGGAACGAAATCGCCAATAGATAAGACCATTTTACAATTTGGGCCCAAGTTAGAAGCAGAGTCTAAGGTGTAAATTATCGATAGTCCATATCTCGGAAACTATAAGAGATAATGCAATTTGGCAACCGGCAATGTAATTAGCATGCCGAATATTACTTGGCATGTGAATTGGAACGAAATCGCCAAAAGATAAGACCATTTTACAATTTGGGCCCAAGTTAGAAGCAGAGCCTAAGTTGTAAATTTTCGATAGTCCATATCTCGGAAACTATAAGAGATCATGCAATTTGGCAACCGGCAATGTAATTAGCATGCCGAATATTACTTGGAATGTGAATTGGAACGAGATCGCCGATAGATAAGACCATTATACAATTTGGGCCCAAGTTAGAAGCAGAGCCTAAGGTGTAAATTATCGATAGTCCATATCTCGAAAACTATAAGAGATAATGCAATTTGGCAACCGGCAATGTAATTAGCATGCCGAATATTACTTGGAATGTGAATTGGAACGAAATCGCCCATAGATAAGACCATTTTACAATTTGGGCCAAAGTTAGAAGCAGAGCCTAAGGTGTAAATTATCGATAGTCCATATCTCGGAAACTATAAGAGATAATGCAATTTGGCAACCGGCAATGTAATTATCATGCCGAATATTACTTGGAATGTGAATTGGAACGAAATCGCCAATAGATAAGACCATTTTACAATTTGGGCCCAAGTTAGAAGCAGAGCCTAAGGTGTAAATTATCGATAGTCAATATCTCGGAAACTATAAGAGATAATGCAATTTGGCAACCGGCAATGTAATTAGCATGCCGAATATTACTTGGAATGTGAATTGGAACGAAATCGCCAAAAGATAAGACCATTTTACAATTTTGGCCCAAGTTAGAAGCAACCTACCGGAGCCTAAGTTGTAAATTTTCGACAGTCCATATCTCGGAAACTATAAGAGATAATGCAATTTGGCAACCGGCAATGTAATTAGCATGCCGAATATTACTTGGAATGTGAATTGGAACGATATCGCCAATAGATAAGACCATTTTACAATTTGGGCCCAAGTTAGAAGCAGAGCCTAAGGTGTAAATTATCGATAGTCCATATCTCGGAAACTATAAGAGATAATGCAATTTGGCAACCGGCAATGTAATTAGCATGCCGAATATTACTTGGAATGTCAATTGGAACGAAATCGCCAAAATATAAGACCCTTTTACAATTTGGGCCCAAGTTAGAAGCAGAGCCTAAGTTGTAAATTTTCGATAGTCCATATCTCGGAAACTATAAGAGATAATGCAATTTGGCAACCGGCAATGTAATTAGCATACCGAATATTACTTGGAATGTGAATTGGAAAGAAATCGCCAATTGATAAGACCATTTTACAATTTGGGCCCAAGTTAGAAGCAGAGTCTAATGTGTAAATTATCGATAGTCCATATCTCGGAAATTATAAGAGATAATGCAATTTGGCAACCGGCAATGTAATTAGCATGCCGAATATTACTTGGAATGTGAATTGGAACGAAATCGCCAATAGATAAGACCATTTTACAATTTTGGCCCAAGTTAGAAGCAGAGCCTAAGGTGTAAATTATCGATAGTCCATATCTCGGAAACTATAAGAGATAATGCAATTTGGCAACCGGCAATGTAATTAGCATGCCGAATATTACTTGGAATGTGAATTGGAACGAAATCGCCAATAGATAAGACCATTTTACAATTTGGGCCCAAGTTAGAAGCAGAGCCTAAGGTGTAAATTATCGATAGTCCATATCTCGGAAACTATAAGAGATAATGTAATTTGGCAACCGGCAATGTAGTTAGCATGCCGAATATTACTTGGAATGTGAATTGGAACGAAATCGCCAATAGATAAGACCATTTTACAATTTGGGCCCAAGTTAGAAGCAGAGCCTAAGGTGTAAATTATCGATAGTCCATATCTCGGAAACTATAAGAGATAATGCAATTTTTCAACCGGTAATGTAATTAGCATGCCGAATATTACTTGGAATGTGAATTGGAACGAAATCGCCAAAAGGAAAGACCATTTTACAATTTTGGCCCAAGTTAGAAGCAACCTTCCGGAGACTAAGTTGTAAATTTTCGACAGTCCATATCTCGGAAACTATAAGAGATAATGCAATTTGGCAACCGGCAATGTAATTAGCATGCCGAATATTTCTTGGAATGTGAATTGGAACGAAATCGCCAAAAGATAAGACCCTTTTACAATTTGGGCCCAAGTTAGAAGCAGAGCCTCAGTTGTAAATTTTCGATAGTCCATATCTCGGAAACTATAAGAGATAATGCAATTTGGCAACCGGCAATGTAATTAGCATACCGAATATTACTTGGAATGTGAATTGGAACGAAATCGCCAATAGATAAGACCATTTTACAATTTGGGCCCAAGTTATAAGCAGAGCCTAATGTGTAAATTATCGATAGTCCATATCTCGGAAACTATAAGAGATAATGCAATTTGGCAACCGGCAATGTAATTAGCATGCCGAATATTACTTGGAATGTGAATTGGAACGAAATCGCCAATAGATAAGACCATTTTACAATTTTGGCCCAAGTTAGAAGCAGAGCCTTAGGTGTAAATTATCGATAGTCCATATCTCGGAAACTATAAGAAATAATGCAATTTGGCAACCGGCAATGTAATTAGCATGCCGTATATTACTTGGAATGTGAATTAGAACGAAATCGCCAATAGATAAGACCATTTTACAATTTTGGCCCAAGTTAGAAGCAGAGCCTTAGGTGTAAATTATCGATAGTCCATATCTCGGAAACTATAAGAAATAATGCAATTTGGCAAGCGGCAATGTAATTAGCATGCCGTATATTACTTGGAATGTGAATTGGAACGAAATCGCCAATAGATAAGACCCTTTTACAATTTGGGCCCAAGTTAGAAGCAGAGCCTAAGGTGTAAATTATCGATAGTCCATATCTCGGAAACTATAAGAGATAATGCAATTTGGCAACCGGCAATGTAATTAGCATGCCGAATATTACTTGGAATGTGAATTGGAACGAAATCGCCGATAGATAAGACCATTATACCATTTGGGCCCAAGTTAGAAGCAGAGCCTAAGGTGTAAATTATCGATAGTCCATATCTCGAAAACCATATGAGATAATGCAATTTGGCAACCGGCAATGTAATTAGCATGCCGAATATTACTTGGAATGTGAATTGGAACGATATCGCCCATAGATAAGACCATTTTACAATTTGGGCCCAAGTTAGAAGCAGAGCCTAAGGTGTAAATTATCGATAGTCCATATCTCGGAAACTATAAGAGATAATGCAATTTGGCAACCGGCAATATAATTAGCATGCCGAATATTACTTGGAATGTGAATTGGAACCAAATCGCCAATTGATAAGACCATTTTACAATTTGGGCCCAAGTTAGAAGCAGAGTCTAATGTGTAAATTATCGATAGTCCATATCTCGGAAATTATAAGAGATAATGCAATTTGGCAACCGGCAATGTAATTAGCATGCCGAATATTACTTGGAATGTGAATTGGAACGAAATCGCCAATAGATAAGACCATTTTACAATTTTGGCCCAAGTTAGAAGCAGAGCCTAAGGTGTAAATTATCGATAGTCCATATCTCGGAAACTATAAGAGATAATGCAATTTGGCAACCGGCAATGTAATTAGCATGCCGAATATTACTTGGAATGTGAATTGGAACGAAATCGCCAATAGATAAGACCATTTTACAATTTGGGCCCAAGTTAGAAGCAGAGCCTAAGGTGTAAATTATCGATAGTCCATATCTCGGAAACTATAAGAGATAATGTAATTTGGCAACCGGCAATGTAGTTAGCATGCCGAATATTACTTGGAATGTGAATTGGAACGAAATCGCCAATAGATAAGACCATTTTACAATTTGGGCCCAAGTTAGAAGCAGAGCCTAAGGTGTAAATTATCGATAGTCCATATCTCGGAAACTATAAGAGATAATGCAATTTGGCAACCGGTAATGTAATTAGCATGCCGAATATTACTTGGAATGTGAATTGGAACGAAATCGCCAAAAGAAAAGACCATTTTACAATTTTGGCCCAAGTTAGAAGCAACCTTCCGGAGACTAAGTTGTAAATTTTCGACAGTCCATATCTCGGAAACTATAAGAGATAATGCAATTTGGCAACCGGCAATGTAATTAGCATGCCGAATATTTCTTGGAATGTGAATTGGAACGAAATCGCCAAAAGATAAGACCCTTTTACAATTTGGGCCCAAGTTAGAAGCAGAGCCTCAGTTGTAAATTTTCGATAGTCCATATCTCGGAAACTATAAGAGATAATGCAATTTGGCAACCGGCAATGTAATTAGCATACCGAATATTACTTGGAATGTGAATTGGAACGAAATCGCCAATAGATAAGACCATTTTACAATTTGGGCCCAAGTTATAAGCAGAGCCTAATGTGTAAATTATCGATAGTCCATATCTCGGAAACTATAAGAGATAATGCAATTTGGCAACCGGCAATGTAATTAGCATGCCGAATATTACTTGGAATGTGAATTGGAACGAAATCGCCAATAGATAAGACCATTTTACAATTTTGGCCCAAGTTAGAAGCAGAGCCTTAGGTGTAAATTATCGATAGTCCATATCTCGGAAACTATAAGAAATAATGCAATTTGGCAACCGGCAATGTAATTAGCATGCCGTATATTACTTGGAATGTGAATTGGAACGAAATCGCCAATAGATAAGACCATTTTACAATTTTGGCCCAAGTTAGAAGCAGAGCCTTAGGTGTAAATTATCGATAGTCCATATCTCGGAAACTATAAGAAATAATGCAATTTGGCAACCGGCAATGTAATTAGCATGCCGTATATTACTTGGAATGTGAATTGGAACGAAATCGCCAATAGATAAGACCCTTTTACAATTTGGGCCCAAGTTAGAAGCAGAGCCTAAGGTGTAAATTATCGATAGTCCATATCTCGGAAACTATAAGAGATAATGCAATTTGGCAACCGGCAATGTAATTAGCATGCCGAATATTACTTGGAATGTGAATTGGAACGAAATCGCCGATAGATAAGACCATTATACCATTTGGGCCCAAGTTAGAAGCAGAGCCTAAGGTGTAAATTATCGATAGTCCATATCTCGAAAACCATATGAGATAATGCAATTTGGCAACCGGCAATGTAATTAGCATGCCGAATATTACTTGGAATGTGAATTGGAACGATATCGCCCATAGATAAGACCATTTTACAATTTGGGCCCAAGTTAGAAGCAGAGCCTAAGGTGTAAATTATCGATAGTCCATATCTCGGAAACTATAAGAGATAATGCAATTTGGCAACCGGCAATATAATTAGCATGCCGAATATTACTTGGAATGTGAATTGGAACCAAATCGCCAATAGATAAGACCATTTTACAATTTGGGCCCAAGTTAGAAGCAGAGCCTAAGGTGTAAATTATCGATAGTCCATATCTCGAAAACTATAAGAGATAATGCAATTTGGCAACCGGCAATGTAATTAGCATGCCGAATATTACTTGGAATGTGAATTGGAACGAAATCGCCAAAAGATAAGACCATTTTACAATTTGGGCTCAAGTTAGAAGCAGAGCCTAAGGTGTAAATTATCGATAGTCCATATCTTTAAAACTATGAGAGATAATGCAATTTGGCAACCGGCAATGAAATTAGCATGCCGAATATTACTTGGAATGTGAATTGGAACGAAATCGCCAATAGATAAGACCATTTTACAATTTGGGCCCAAGTTAGAAGCAGAGCCTAAGGTGTAAATTATCGATAGTCCATATCTCGGAAACTATAAGAGATAATACAATTTGGCAACCGGCAATGTAATTAGCATGCCGAATATTACTTGCAATGTGAATTGGAACGAAATCGCCGATAGATAAGACCATTTTACAATTTGGGTCCAAGTTAGAAACAGAGCCTAAGGTGTAAATTATCGATAGTCCATATCTCGGAAACTATAAGAGATAATGCAATTTGGCAACCGGCAATGTAATTAGCAATCCGAATATTACTTGGAATGTGAATTGGAACGAAATCGCCAATAGATAAGACCATTTTACAATTTGGGCCCAAGTTAGAAGCAGAGTCTAAGGTGAAAATTATCGATAGTCCATATCTCGGAAACTATAAGAGATAATGCAATTTGGCAACCGGCAATGTAATTAGCATGCCGAATATTACTTGGCATGTGAATTGGAACGAAATCGCCAAAAGATAAGACCATTTTACAATTTGGGCCCAAGTTAGAAGCAGAGCCTAAGTTGTAAATTTTCGATAGTCCATATCTCGGAAACTATAAGAGATAATGCAATTTGGCAACCGGCAATTTAATTAGCATATCGAATATTACTTGGAATGTGAATTGGAACGAAATCGCCAATAGATAAGACCATTTAACAATTTGGGCCCAAGTTAGAAGCAGAGCCTAAGATGTAAATTATCGATAGTCCATATCTCGGAAACTATAAGAGATTATGCAATTTGGCAACCGGCAATGTAATTAGCATGCCGAATATTACTTGGAATGTGAATTGGAACGAGATCGCCGATAGATAAGACCATTATACAATTTGGGCCCAAGTTAGAAGCAGAGCCTAAGGTGTAAATTATCGATAGTCCATATCTCGAAAACTATAAGAGATAATGCAATTTGACAACCGGCAATGTAATTAGCATGCCGAATATTACTTGGAATGTGAATTGGAACGAAATCGCCAATAGATAAGACCATTTTACAATTTGGGCCCAAGTTAGAAGCAGAGCCTAAGGTGTAAATTATCGATAGTCCATATCTCGGAAACTATAAGAGATAATGCAATTTGGCAACCGGCAATGTAATTAGCATGCCGAATATTACTTGGAATGTGAATTGGAACGAGATCGCCGATAGATAAGACCATTATACAATATGGGCCCAAGTTAGAAGCAGAGCCTAAGGTGTAAATTATCGATAGTCCATATCTCGAAAACTATAAGAGATAATGCAATTTGACAACCGGCAATGTAATTAGCATGCCGAATATTACTTGGAATGTGAATTGGAACGAAATCGCCAATAGATAAGACCATTTTACAATTTGGGCCCAAGTTAGAAGCAGAGCCTAAGGTGTAAATTATCGATAGTCCATATCTCGAAAACTATAAGAGATAATGCAATTTGACAACCGGCAATGTAATTAGCATGCCGAATATTACTTGGAATGTGAATTGGAACGAGATCGCCGATAGATAAGACCATTATACAATTTGGGCCCAAGTTAGAAGCAGAGCCTAAGGTGTAAATTATCGATAGTCCATATCTCGAAAACTATAAGAGATAATGCAATTTGACAACCGGCAATGTAATTAGCATGCCGAATATTACTTGGAATGTGAATTGGAACGAGATCGCCGATAGATAAGACCATTATACAATTTGGGCCCAAGTTAGAAGCAGAGCCTAAGGTGTAAATTATCGATAGTCCATATCTCGAAAACTATAAGAGATAATGCAATTTGACAACCGGCAATGTAATTAGCATGCCGAATATTACTTGGAATGTGAATTGGAACGAGATCGCCGATAGATAAGACCATTATACAATTTGGGCCCAAGTTAGAAGCAGAGCCTAAGGTGTAAATTATCGATAGTCCATATCTCGAAAACTATAAGAGATAATGCAATTTGACAACCGGCAATGTAATTAGCATGCCGAATATTACTTGGAATGTGAATTGGAACGAGATCGCCGATAGATAAGACCATTATACAATTTGGGCCCAAGTTAGAAGCAGAGCCTAAGGTGTAAATTATCGATAGTCCATATCTCGAAAACTATAAGAGATAATGCAATTTGACAACCGGCAATGTAATTAGCATGCCGAATATTACTTGGAATGTGAATTGGAACGAGATCGCCGATAGATAAGACCATTATACAATTTGGGCCCAAGTTAGAAGCAGAGCCTAAGGTGTAAATTATCGATAGTCCATATCTCGAAAACTATAAGAGATAATGCAATTTGACAACCGGCAATGTAATTAGCATGCCGAATATTACTTGGAATGTGAATTGGAACGAGATCGCCGATAGATAAGACCATTATACAATTTGGGCCCAAGTTAGAAGCAGAGCCTAAGGTGTAAATTATCGATAGTCCATATCTCGAAAACTATAAGAGATAATGCAATTTGACAACCGGCAATGTAATTAGCATGCCGTATATTACTTGGAATGTGAATTGGAACGAGATCGCCGATAGATAAGACCATTATACAATTTGGGCCCAAGTTAGAAGCAGAGCCTAAGGTGTAAATTATCGATAGTCCATATCTCGAAAACTATAAGAGATAATGCAATTTGACAACCGGCAATGTAATTAGCATGCCGAATATTACTTGGAATGTGAATTGGAACGAGATCGCCGATAGATAAGACCATTATACAATTTGGGCCCAAGTTAGAAGCACAGCCTAAGGTGTAAATTATCGATAGTCCATATCTCGAAAACTATAAGAGATAATGCAATTTGACAACCGGCAATGTAATTAGCATGCCGAATATTACTTGGAATGTGAATTGGAACGAAATCGCCAATAGATAAGACCATTTTACAATTTGGGCCCAAGTTAGAAGCAGAGCCTAAGGTGTAAATTATCGATAGTCCATATCTCGAAAACTATAAGAGATAATGCAATTTGGCAACCGGCAATGTAATTAGCATGCCGAATATTACTTGGAATGTGAATTGGAACGAGATCGCCGATAGATAAGACCATTATACAATTTGGGCCCAAGTTAGAAGCAGAGCCTAAGGTGTAAATTATCGATAGTCCATATCTCGAAAACTATAAGAGATAATGCAATTTGACAACCGGCAATGTAATTAGCATGCCGAATATTACTTGGAATGTGAATTGGAACGAGATCGCCGATAGATAAGACCATTATACAATTTGGGCCCAAGTTAGAAGCAGAGCCTAAGGTGTAAATTATCGATAGTCAATATCTCGAAAACTATAAGAGATAATGCAATTTGACAACCGGCAATGTAATTAGCATGCCGAATATTACTTGGAATGTGAATTGGAACGAAATCGCCAATAGATAAGACCATTTTACAATTTGGGCCAAAGTTAGAAGCAGAGCCTAAGGTGTAAATTATCGATAGTCCATATCTCGGAAACTATAAGAGATAATGTAATTTGGCAACCGGCAATGTAGTTAGCATGCCGAATATTACTTGGAATGTGAATTGGAACGAAATCGCCAATAGATAAGACCATTTTACAATTTGGGCCCAAGTTAGAAGCAGAGCCTAAGGTGTAAATTATCGATAGTCCATATCTCGGAAACTATAAGAGATAATGCAATTTGGCAACCGGTAATGTAATTAGCATGCCGAATATTACTTGGAATGTGAATTGGAACGAAATCGCCAAAAGAAAAGACCATTTTACAATTTTGGCCCAAGTTAGAAGCAACCTTCCGGAGACTAAGTTGTAAATTTTCGACAGTCCATATCTCGGAAACTATAAGAGATAATGCAATTTGGCAACCGGCAATGTAATTAGCATGCCGAATATTTCTTGGAATGTGAATTGGAACGAAATCGCCAAAAGATAAGACCCTTTTACAATTTGGGCCCAAGTTAGAAGCAGAGCCTCAGTTGTAAATTTTCGATAGTCCATATCTCGGAAACTATAAGAGATAATGCAATTTGGCAACCGGCAATGTAATTAGCATACCGAATATTACTTGGAATGTGAATTGGAACGAAATCGCCAATAGATAAGACCATTTTACAATTTGGGCCCAAGTTATAAGCAGAGCCTAATGTGTAAATTATCGATAGTCCATATCTCGGAAACTATAAGAGATAATGCAATTTGGCAACCGGCAATGTAATTAGCATGCCGAATATTACTTGGAATGTGAATTGGAACGAAATCGCCAATAGATAAGACCATTTTACAATTTTGGCCCAAGTTAGAAGCAGAGCCTTAGGTGTAAATTATCGATAGTCCATATCTCGGAAACTATAAGAAATAATGCAATTTGGCAACCGGCAATGTAATTAGCATGCCGTATATTACTTGGAATGTGAATTGGAACGAAATCGCCAATAGATAAGACCATTTTACAATTTTGGCCCAAGTTAGAAGCAGAGCCTTAGGTGTAAATTATCGATAGTCCATATCTCGGAAACTATAAGAAATAATGCAATTTGGCAACCGGCAATGTAATTAGCATGCCGTATATTACTTGGAATGTGAATTGGAACGAAATCGCCAATAGATAAGACCCTTTTACAATTTGGGCCCAAGTTAGAAGCAGAGCCTAAGGTGTAAATTATCGATAGTCCATATCTCGGAAACTATAAGAGATAATGCAATTTGGCAACCGGCAATGTAATTAGCATGCCGAATATTACTTGGAATGTGAATTGGAACGAAATCGCCGATAGATAAGACCATTATACCATTTGGGCCCAAGTTAGAAGCAGAGCCTAAGGTGTAAATTATCGATAGTCCATATCTCGAAAACCATATGAGATAATGCAATTTGGCAACCGGCAATGTAATTAGCATGCCGAATATTACTTGGAATGTGAATTGGAACGATATCGCCCATAGATAAGACCATTTTACAATTTGGGCCCAAGTTAGAAGCAGAGCCTAAGGTGTAAATTATCGATAGTCCATATCTCGGAAACTATAAGAGATAATGCAATTTGGCAACCGGCAATATAATTAGCATGCCGAATATTACTTGGAATGTGAATTGGAACCAAATCGCCAATAGATAAGACCATTTTACAATTTGGGCCCAAGTTAGAAGCAGAGCCTAAGGTGTAAATTATCGATAGTCCATATCTCGAAAACTATAAGAGATAATGCAATTTGGCAACCGGCAATGTAATTAGCATGCCGAATATTACTTGGAATGTGAATTGGAACGAAATCGCCAAAAGATAAGACCATTTTACAATTTGGGCTCAAGTTAGAAGCAGAGCCTAAGGTGTAAATTATCGATAGTCCATATCTTTAAAACTATGAGAGATAATGCAATTTGGCAACCGGCAATGAAATTAGCATGCCGAATATTACTTGGAATGTGAATTGGAACGAAATCGCCAATAGATAAGACCATTTTACAATTTGGGCCCAAGTTAGAAGCAGAGCCTAAGGTGTAAATTATCGATAGTCCATATCTCGGAAACTATAAGAGATAATACAATTTGGCAACCGGCAATGTAATTAGCATGCCGAATATTACTTGCAATGTGAATTGGAACGAAATCGCCGATAGATAAGACCATTTTACAATTTGGGTCCAAGTTAGAAACAGAGCCTAAGGTGTAAATTATCGATAGTCCATATCTCGGAAACTATAAGAGATAATGCAATTTGGCAACCGGCAATGTAATTAGCAATCCGAATATTACTTGGAATGTGAATTGGAACGAAATCGCCAATAGATAAGACCATTTTACAATTTGGGCCCAAGTTAGAAGCAGAGTCTAAGGTGAAAATTATCGATACTCCATATCTCGGAAACTATAAGAGATAATGCAATTTGGCAACCGGCAATGTAATTAGCATGCCGAATATTACTTGGCATGTGAATTGGAACGAAATCGCCAAAAGATAAGACCATTTTACAATTTGGGCCCAAGTTAGAAGCAGAGCCTAAGTTGTAAATTTTCGATAGTCCATATCTCGGAAACTATAAGAGATAATGCAATTTGGCAACCGGCAATTTAATTAGCATATCGAATATTACTTGGAATGTGAATTGGAACGAAATCGCCAATAGATAAGACCATTTAACAATTTGGGCCCAAGTTAGAAGCAGAGCCTAAGATGTAAATTATCGATAGTCCATATCTCGGAAACTATAAGAGATTATGCAATTTGGCAACCGGCAATGTAATTAGCATGCCGAATATTACTTGGAATGTGAATTGGAACGAGATCGCCGATAGATAAGACCATTATACAATTTGGGCCCAAGTTAGAAGCAGAGCCTAAGGTGTAAATTATCGATAGTCCATATCTCGAAAACTATAAGAGATAATGCAATTTGACAACCGGCAATGTAATTAGCATGCCGAATATTACTTGGAATGTGAATTGGAACGAAATCGCCAATAGATAAGACCATTTTACAATTTGGGCCCAAGTTAGAAGCAGAGCCTAAGGTGTAAATTATCGATAGTCCATATCTCGGAAACTATAAGAGATAATGCAATTTGGCAACCGGCAATGTAATTAGCATGCCGAATATTACTTGGAATGTGAATTGGAACGAGATCGCCGATAGATAAGACCATTATACAATTTGGGCCCAAGTTAGAAGCAGAGCCTAAGGTGTAAATTATCGATAGTCCATATCTCGAAAACTATAAGAGATAATGCAATTTGACAACCGGCAATGTAATTAGCATGCCGAATATTACTTGGAATGTGAATTGGAACGAAATCGCCAATAGATAAGACCATTTTACAATTTGGGCCCAAGTTAGAAGCAGAGCCTAAGGTGTAAATTATCGATAGTCCATATCTCGAAAACTATAAGAGATAATGCAATTTGACAACCGGCAATGTAATTAGCATGCCGAATATTACTTGGAATGTGAATTGGAACGAGATCGCCGATAGATAAGACCATTATACAATTTGGGCCCAAGTTAGAAGCAGAGCCTAAGGTGTAAATTATCGATAGTCCATATCTCGAAAACTATAAGAGATAATGCAATTTGACAACCGGCAATGTAATTAGCATGCCGAATATTACTTGGAATGTGAATTGGAACGAGATCGCCGATAGATAAGACCATTATACAATTTGGGCCCAAGTTAGAAGCAGAGCCTAAGGTGTAAATTATCGATAGTCCATATCTCGAAAACTATAAGAGATAATGCAATTTGACAACCGGCAATGTAATTAGCATGCCGAATATTACTTGGAATGTGAATTGGAACGAGATCGCCGATAGATAAGACCATTATACAATTTGGGCCCAAGTTAGAAGCAGAGCCTAAGGTGTAAATTATCGATAGTCCATATCTCGAAAACTATAAGAGATAATGCAATTTGACAACCGGCAATGTAATTAGCATGCCGAATATTACTTGGAATGTGAATTGGAACGAGATCGCCGATAGATAAGATCATTATACAATTTGGGCCCAAGTTAGAAGCAGAGCCTAAGGTGTAAATTATCGATAGTCCATATCTCGAAAACTATAAGAGATAATGCAATTTGACAACCGGCAATGTAATTAGCATGCCGAATATTACTTGGAATGTGAATTGGAACGAGATCGCCGATAGATAAGACCATTATACAATTTGGGCCCAAGTTAGAAGCAGAGCCTAAGGTGTAAATTATCGATAGTCCATATCTCGAAAACTATAAGAGATAATGCAATTTGACAACCGGCAATGTAATTAGCATGCCGAATATTACTTGGAATGTGAATTGGAACGAGATCGCCGATAGATAAGACCATTATACAATTTGGGCCCAAGTTAGAAGCAGAGCCTAAGGTGTAAATTATCGATAGTCCATATCTCGAAAACTATAAGAGATAATGCAATTTGACAACCGGCAATGTAATTAGCATGCCGTATATTACTTGGAATGTGAATTGGAACGAGATCGCCGATAGATAAGACCATTATACAATTTGGGCCCAAGTTAGAAGCAGAGCCTAAGGTGTAAATTATCGATAGTCCATATCTCGAAAACTATAAGAGATAATGCAATTTGACAACCGGCAATGTAATTAGCATGCCGAATATTACTTGGAATGTGAATTGGAACGAGATCGCCGATAGATAAGACCATTATACAATTTGGGCCCAAGTTAGAAGCACAGCCTAAGGTGTAAATTATCGATAGTCCATATCTCGAAAACTATAAGAGATAATGCAATTTGACAACCGGCAATGTAATTAGCATGCCGAATATTACTTGGAATGTGAATTGGAACGAAATCGCCAATAGATAAGACCATTTTACAATTTGGGCCCAAGTTAGAAGCAGAGCCTAAGGTGTAAATTATCGATAGTCCATATCTCGAAAACTATAAGAGATAATGCAATTTGGCAACCGGCAATGTAATTAGCATGCCGAATATTACTTGGAATGTGAATTGGAACGAGATCGCCGATAGATAAGACCATTATACAATTTGGGCCCAAGTTAGAAGCAGAGCCTAAGGTGTAAATTATCGATAGTCCATATCTCGAAAACTATAAGAGATAATGCAATTTGACAACCGGCAATGTAATTAGCATGCCGAATATTACTTGGAATGTGAATTGGAACGAGATCGCCGATAGATAAGACCATTATACAATTTGGGCCCAAGTTAGAAGCAGAGCCTAAGGTGTAAATTATCGATAGTCCATATCTCGAAAACTATAAGAGATAATGCAATTTGACAACCGGCAATGTAATTAGCATGCCGAATATTACTTGGAATGTGAATTGGAACGAAATCGCCAATAGATAAGACCATTTTACAATTTGGGCCAAAGTTAGAAGCAGAGCCTAAGGTGTAAATTATCGATAGTCCATATCTCGGAAACTATAAGAGATAATGCAATTTGGCAACCGGCAATGTAATTATCATGCCGAATATTACTTGGAATGTGAATTGGAACGAAATCGCCAATAGATAAGACCATTTTACAATTTGGGCCCAAGTTAGAAGCAGAGCCTAAGGTGTAAATTATCGATAGTCCATATCTCGGAAACTATAAGAGATAATGCAATTTGGCAACCGGCAATGTAATTAGCATGCCGAATATTACTTGGAATGTGAATTGGAACGAAATCGCCAAAAGATAAGACCATTTTACAATTTTGGCCCAAGTTAGAAGCAACCTACCGGAGCCTAAGTTGTAAATTTTCGACAGTCCATATCTCGGAAACTATAAGAGATAATGCAATTTGGCAACCGGCAATGTAATTAGCATGCCGAATATTACTTGGAATGTGAATTGGATCGATATCGCCAATAGATAAGACCATTTTACAATTTGGGCCCAAGTTAGAAGCAGAGCCTAAGTTGTAAATTTTCGATAGTCCATATCTCGGAAACTATAAGAGATAATGCAATTTGGCAACCGGCAATGTAATTAGCATACCGAATATTACTTGGAATGTGAATTGGAAAGAAATCGCCAATTGATAAGACCATTTTACAATTTGGGCCCAAGTTAGAAGCAGAGTCTAATGTGTAAATTATCGATAGTCCATATCTCGGAAATTATAAGAGATAATGCAATTTGGCAACCGGCAATGTAATTAGCATGCCGAATATTACTTGGAATGTGAATTGGAACGAAATCGCCAATAGATAAGACCATTTTACAATTTTGGCCCAAGTTAGAAGCAGAGCCTAAGGTGTAAATTATCGATAGTCCATATCTCGGAAACTATAAGAGATAATGCAATTTGGCAACCGGCAATGTAATTAGCATGCCGAATATTACTTGGAATGTGAATTGGAACGAAATCGCCAATAGATAAGACCATTTTACAATTTGGGCCCAAGTTAGAAGCAGAGCCTAAGGTGTAAATTATCGATAGTCCATATCTCGGAAACTATAAGAGATAATGTAATTTGGCAACCGGCAATGTAGTTAGCATGCCGAATATTACTTGGAATGTGAATTGGAACGAAATCGCCAATAGATAAGACCATTTTACAATTTGGGCCCAAGTTAGAAGCAGAGCCTAAGGTGTAAATTATCGATAGTCCATATCTCGGAAACTATAAGAGATAATGCAATTTGGCAACCGGTAATGTAATTAGCATGCCGAATATTACTTGGAATGTGAATTGGAACGAAATCGCCAAAAGAAAAGACCATTTTACAATTTTGGCCCAAGTTAGAAGCAACCTTCCGGAGACTAAGTTGTAAATTTTCGACAGTCCATATCTCGGAAACTATAAGAGATAATGCAATTTGGCAACCGGCAATGTAATTAGCATGCCGAATATTTCTTGGAATGTGAATTGGAACGAAATCGCCAAAAGATAAGACCCTTTTACAATTTGGGCCCAAGTTAGAAGCAGAGCCTCAGTTGTAAATTTTCGATAGTCCATATCTCGGAAACTATAAGAGATAATGCAATTTGGCAACCGGCAATGTAATTAGCATACCGAATATTACTTGGAATGTGAATTGGAACGAAATCGCCAATAGATAAGACCATTTTACAATTTGGGCCCAAGTTATAAGCAGAGCCTAATGTGTAAATTATCGATAGTCCATATCTCGGAAACTATAAGAGATAATGCAATTTGGCAACCGGCAATGTAATTAGCATGCCGAATATTACTTGGAATGTGAATTGGAACGAAATCGCCAATAGATAAGACCATTTTACAATTTTGGCCCAAGTTAGAAGCAGAGCCTTAGGTGTAAATTATCGATAGTCCATATCTCGGAAACTATAAGAAATAATGCAATTTGGCAACCGGCAATGTAATTAGCATGCCGTATATTACTTGGAATGTGAATTGGAACGAAATCGCCAATAGATAAGACCATTTTACAATTTTGGCCCAAGTTAGAAGCAGAGCCTTAGGTGTAAATTATCGATAGTCCATATCTCGGAAACTATAAGAAATAATGCAATTTGGCAACCGGCAATGTAATTAGCATGCCGTATATTACTTGGAATGTGAATTGGAACGAAATCGCCAATAGATAAGACCCTTTTACAATTTGGGCCCCAGTTAGAAGCAGAGCCTAAGGTGTAAATTATCGATAGTCCATATCTCGGAAACTATAAGAGATAATGCAATTTGGCAACCGGCAATGTAATTAGCATGCCGAATATTACTTGGAATGTGAATTGGAACGAAATCGCCGATAGATAAGACCATTATACCATTTGGGCCCAAGTTAGAAGCAGAGCCTAAGGTGTAAATTATCGATAGTCCATATCTCGAAAACCATATGAGATAATGCAATTTGGCAACCGGCAATGTAATTAGCATGCCGAATATTACTTGGAATGTGAATTGGAACGATATCGCCCATAGATAAGACCATTTTACAATTTGGGCCTAAGTTAGAAGCAGAGCCTAAGGTGTAAATTATCGATAGTCCATATCTCGGAAACTATAAGAGATAATGCAATTTGGCAACCGGCAATGTAATTAGCAATCCGAATATTACTTGGAATGTGAATTGGAACGAAATCGCCAATAGATAAGACCATTTTACAATTTGGGCCCAAGTTAGAAGCAGAGCGTAAGGTGTAAATTATCGATAGTCCATATCTCGGAAACTATAAGAGATAATGCAATTTGGCAACCGGCAATGTAATTAGCATGCCGTATATTACTTGGAATGTGAATTGGAACGAAATCGCCAATAGATAAGTCCATTTTACAATTTGGGCCCAAGTTAGAAGCAGAGCCTAAGGTGTAAATTATCGATAGTCCATATCTCGGAAACTATAAGAGATAATGCAATTTGGCAACCGGCAATGTAATTAGCATGCCGAATATTACTTGGAATGTGAATTGGGACGAAATCGCCAATAGATAAGACCATTTTACAATTTGGGCCCAAGTTAGAAGCAGAGCCTAAGGTGTAAATTATCGATAGTCCATATCTCGGAAACTATAAGAGATAATGCAATTTGGCAACCGGCAATGTAATTAGCATGCCGAATATTACTTGGAATGTGAATTGGAACGAAATCGCCAAAAGATAAGACCATTTTACAATTTGGGCCCAAACGGAGCCTAAGGTGTAAATTATCGATAGTCCATATCTCGGAAACTATAAGAGATAATGCAATTTGGTAACCGGTAATGTAATTAGCATGCCGAATATTACTTGGAATGTGAATTGGAACGAAATCGCCAATAGATAAGACCATTTTACAATTTGGGCCCAAGTTAGAAGCAGAGCCTAAGGTGTAAATTATCGATAGTCCATATCTCGGAAACTATAAGAGATAATGCAATTTGGCAACCTGAAATATAATTAGCATGCCGAATATTACTTGGAATGTGAATTGGAACGAAATCGCCGATAGATAAGACCATTTTACAATTTGGGCCCAAGTTAGAAGCAGAGCCTAAGGTGTAAATTATCGATAGTCCATATCTCGGAAACTATAAGAGATAATGCAATTTGGCAAACGGCAATGTAATTAGCATGACGAATATTACTTGGAATGTGAATTGGAACGAAATCGCCAATAGATAAGACCATTTTACAATTTGGGCCCAAGCTAGAAGCAGAACCTAAGGTGAAAATTATCGATAGTCCATATCTCGGAAACTATAAGAGATAATGCAATTTGGCAACCGGCAATGTAATTAGCATGCCAAATATTGCTTGGAATGTGAATTGGAACGAAATCGCCAATAGATAAGACCATTTTACAATTTGGGCCCAAGCTAGAAGCAGAGCCTAAGGTGTAAATTATAGATAGTCCATATCTCGGAAACTATAAGAGATAATGCAATTTGGCAACCGGCAATGAAATTAGCATGCCGAATATTACTTGGAATGTGAATTGGAACGAAATCGTCAATAGATAAGAACATTTTACAATTTGGGCCCAAGTTAGAAGCAGAGCCTAAGGTGTAAATTATCCATAGTCCATATCTCGGAAACTATAAGAGATAATGCAATTTGATAACCGGTAATGTAATTAACATGCCGAATATTACTTGGAATGTGAATTGGAACGAAATCGCCAATAGATAAGACCATTTTACAATTTGGGCCCAAGTTAGAAGCAGAGCATAAGTTGTATATTTTCGATAGTCCATATCTCGGAAACTATAAGAGATAATGCAATTTGGCATCCGGCAATGTAATTGGCATGCCGAATATCATTTGGAATGTGAATTGGAACAAAATCGCCAATTCATAAGACCATTTTACAATTTGGGGCCAAGTTAGAAGCAGACCCTAAGGTGTAAATTATTGATAGTCCATATCTCGGAAACTATAAGAGATAATGCAATTTGGCAACCGGCAATGTAATTAGCATGCCGAATATTACTTGGAATGTGAATTGGAACGATATCGCCAATAGATAAGACCATTTTACAATTTGGGCCCAAGCTAGAAACAGAACCTAAGGTGTAAATTATCGATAGTCCATATCTCGGAAACTATAAGAGATAATGCAATTTGGCAACCGGCAATGTAATTAGCATGCCGAATATTACTTGGAATGTGAATTGGAACGAAATCACCAATAGATAAGACCATTTTACAATTTGGGCCCAAGCTAGAAGCAGAGCCTAAGGTGTAAATTTTCGATAGTCCATATCTCGGAAACTATAAGAGATAATGCAATTTGGCATCCGGCAATGTAATTGCCATGCCGAATATTATTTGGAATGTGAATTGGAACGAAATCGCCAATTCATAAGACCATTTTACAATTTGGGGCCAAGTTAGAAGCAGACCCTAAGGTGTAAATTATTGATAGTCCATATCTCGGAAACTATAAGAGATAATGCAATTTGGCAACCGGCAATGTAATTAGCATGCCGAATATTACTTGGAATGTGAATTGGAACGAAATCGCCAATAGATAAGACCATTTTACAATTTGGGCCCAAGCTAGAAGCAGAACCTAAGGTGTAAATTATCGATAGTCCATATCTCGGAAACTATAAGAGATAATGCAATTTGGCAACCGGCAATGTAATTAGCATGCCGAATATTATTTGGAATGTGAATTGGAACGAAATCGCCAATAGATAAGACCATTTTACAATTTGGGCCCAAGCTAGAAGCAGAGCCTAAGGTGAAAATTATAGATAGTCCATATCTCGGAAACTATAAGAGATAATGCAATTTGGCAACCGGCAATGTAATTAGCATGCCGAATATGACTTGGAATGTGAATTGTAACGAAATGGCCAATAGATAAGACCATTTTACAATTTGGGCCCAAGTTGGAAGCAGAGCCTAAGGTGTAAATTATCGATAGTCCATATCTCGGAAACTATAAGAGATAATGCAATTTGGCATCCGACAATGTAATTGGCATGCCGAATATTACTTGGAATGTGAATTGGAACGAAATCGCCAATAGATAAGACCATTTTACAATTTGGGCCCAAGTTAGAAGCAGAGCATAAGTTGTAAATTTTCGATAGTCCATATCTCGGAAACTATAAGAGATAATGCAATTTGGCATCCGACAATGTAATTGGCATGCCGAATATTACTTGGCATGTGAATTGGAACGAAATCGCCAATAGATAAGACCATTTTACAATTTGGGCCCAAGTTAGAAGCAGAGCATAAGTTGTAAATTTTCGATAGTCCATATCTCGGAAACTATAAGAGATAATGCAATTTGGCATCCGACAATGTAATTGGCATGCCGAATATTACTTGGCATGTGAATTGGAACGAAATCGCCAATAGATAAGACCATTTTACAATTTGGGCCCAAGTTAGAAGCAGAGCCTAAGGTGTAAATTATCGATAGTCCATATCTCGGAAACTATAAGAGATAATGCAATTTGGCAACCGGCAATGTAATTAGCATGCCGAATATTACTTGGAATGTGAATTGGAACGAAATCGCCAATAGATAAGACCATTTTACAATTTGGGCCCAAGTTAGAAGCAGAGCCTAAGGTGTAAATTATCGATAGTCCATATCTCGGAAACTATAAGAGATAATGCAATTTGGCAACCGGCAATGTTATTAGCAGGCCGAATATTACTTGGAATGTGAATTGGAACGAAATCGCCAATAGATAAGACCATTTTACAATTTGGGCCCAAGTTAGAAGCAGAGCCTAAGATGTAAATTATCGATAGTCCATATCTCGGAAACTATAAGAGATAATGCAATTTGGCAACCGGCAATGTAATTAGCATGCCGAATATTACTTGGAATGTGAATTGGAACGAAATCGCCAATAGATAAGACCATTTTACAATTTGGGCCCAAGTTAGAAGCAGAGCCTAAGGTGTAAATTATCGATAGTACATATCTCTTAAACTATAAGAGATAATGCAATTTGGCAACCGGCAATGTAATTAGCATGCCGAATATTACTTGGAATGTGAATTGGAACGAAATCGCCAATAGATAAGGCCATTTTACAATTTGGGCCCAAGTTAGAAGCAGAGCCTAAGGTGTAAATTATCGATAGTCCATATCTCGGAAACTATAAGAGATAATGCAATTTGGTAACCGGCAATGTAATTAGCATGCCGAATATTACTTGGAATGTGAATTGGAACGAAATCGCCAATAGATAAGACCATTTTACAATTTGGGCCCAAGTTAGAAGCAGAGCCTAAGGTGTAAATTATCGATAGTCCATATCTCGGAAACTATAAGAGATAATGCAATTTGGCAACCGGCAATGTAATTAGCATGCCGAATATTACTTGGAATGTGAATTGGAACGAAATCGCCAATGGATAAGACCATTTTACAATTTGGGCCCAAGTTAGAAGCAGAGCCTCAGGTGTAAATTATCGATAGTCCATATCTCGGAAACTATAAGAGATAATGCAATTTGGCAACCGGCAATATAATTAGCATGCCGAATATTACTTGGAATGTGAATTGGAACGAAATCGCCAATAGATAAGACCATTTAACAATTTGGGCCCAAGTTAGAAGCAGAGCCTAAGGTGTGAATTATCGATAGTCCATATCTCGGAAACTATAAGAGATAATGCAATTTGGCAACCGGCAATGTAATTAGCATGCCGAATATTACTTGGAATGTGAATTGGAACGAAATCGCCAATAGATAAGACCATTTTACAATCTGGGCCCAAGTTAGAAGCAGAGCCTAAGGTGTAAATTATCGATAGTCCATATCTCGGAAACTACAAGAGATAATGCAATTTGGCAACCGGCAATGTAATTAGCATGCCGAATATTACTTGGAATGTGAATTGGAACGATATCGCCAATAGATAAGACCATTTTATAATTTGGGCAAAAGTTAGAAGCAGAGCCTAAGGTGTAAATATTCGACAGTCCATATCTCGGAAACTATAAGAGATAATGCAATTTGTCAACCGGCAATGTAATTAGCATGCCGAATATTACTTGGAATGTGAATTGGAACGAAATCGCCAATAGATAAGACTATTTTACAATTTGGGCCCAAGTTATAAGCAGAGCCTAAGGTGTAAATTATCGATAGTCCATATCTCGGAAACTATAAGAGATAATGCACTTTGGCAACCGGCAATGTAATTAGCATGCCGAATATTAATTGGAATGTGAATTGGAACGAAATCGCCAATAGATAAGACCATTTTACAATTTGGGCCCCAGTTAGAAGCAGAGTCTAAGGTGTAAATTATCGATAGTCCATATCTCGGAAACTATAAAAGATAATGCAATTTGGCAACAGGCAATGTAATTAGCATGCCGAATATTACTTGGAATGTGAATTGGAACGAAATCGCCAATAGATAAGACCATTTTACAATTTGGGCCCAAGTTAGAAGCAGAGCCTAAGGTGTAAATTATCGATAGTCCATATCTCGGAAACTACAAGAGATAATGCAATTTGGCAACCGGCAATGTAATTAGCATGCCGAATATTACTTGGAATGTGAATTGGAACGAAATCGCCAAAAGATAAGACCATTTTACAATTTGGGCCCAAGTTAGAAGCAGAGCCTAAGTTGTAAATATTCGACAGTCCATATCTCGGAAACTATAAGAGATAATGCAATTTGGCAACCGGAAATGTAATTAGCATGCCGAATATTACTTGGAATGTGAATTGGAACGATATCGCCAATAGATAAGACCATTTTATAATTTGGGCCCAAGTTAGAAGCAGAGCCTAAGGTGTAAATTATCGATAGTCCATATCTCGGAAACTATAAGAGATAATGCAATTTGTCAACCGGCAATGTAATTAGCATGCCGAATATTACTTGGAATGTGAATTGGAACGAAATCGCCAATAGATAAGACCATTTTACAATTTGGGCCCAAGTTATAAGCAGAGCCTAAGGTGTAAATTATCGATAGTCCATATCTCGGAAACTATAAGAGATAATGCAATTTGGCAACCGGCAATGTAATTAGCATGCCGAATATTACTTGGAATGTGAATTGGAACGAAATCGCCAATAGATAAGACCATTTTACAATTTGGGCCCAAGTTAGAAGCAGAGTCTAAGGTGTAAATTATCGATAGTCCATATCTCGGAAACTATAAGAGATAATGCAATTTGGCAACCGGCAATGTAATTAGCATGCCGAATATTACTTGGAATGTGAATTGGAACGAAATCGCCAATAGATAAGACCATTTTACAATTTGGGCCCAAGTTAGAAGCAGAGCTTAAGGTGTAAATTATCGATAGTCCATATCTCGGAAACTATAAGAGATAATGCAATTTGGCAACCGGCAATATAATTAGCATGCCGAATATTACTTGGAATGTGAGTTGGAACGATATCGCCAATAGATAAGACCATTTTACAATTTGGGCCCAAGTTAGATGCAGAGCCTAAGGTGAAAATTATCGATAGTCCATATCTCGGAAACTATAAGAGATAATGCAATTTGTCAACTGGCAATGTAATTAGCATGCCGCATAATACTTGGAATGTGAATTGGAACGAAATCGCCAATAGATAAGACCATTTTACAATTTGGGCCCAAGTTAGAAGCAGAGCCTAAGGTGTAAATTATCGATAGTCCATATCTCGGAAACTATAAGAGATAATGCAATTTGGCAACCGGCAATGTAATTAGCATGCCGAATATTACTTGGAATGTGAATTGGAACGAAATCGCCAATAGATAAGACCATTTTACAATTTGGGCCCAAGTTAGAAGCAGAGCTTAAGGTGTAAATTATCGATAGTCCATATCTCGGAAACTATGAGAGATAATGCAATTTGGCAACCGGCAATGTAATTAGCATGCCGAATATTACTTGGAATGTGAATCGGAACGAAATCGCCAAAAGATAAGACCATTTTACAATTTGGGCCCAAGTTAGAAGCAGAGCCTAAGTTGTAAATATTCGACAGTCCATACCTCGGAAACTATAAGAGATAATGCAATTTTGCAACCGGCAATGTAATTACCATGCCGAATATTACTTGGAATGTGAATTGGAACGAAATCGCCAATAGATAAGACCATTTTACAATTTGGGCCCAAGTTAGAAGCAGAGCCTAAGGTGTAAATTATCGATAGTCCATATCTGGGAAACTATAAGAGATAATGCAATTTGGCAACCGGCAATGTAATTAGCATGCCGAACATTACTTGGAATGTGAATTGGAACGAAATCGCCAATAGATAAGACCATTTTACAATTTGGGCCCAAGTTAGAAGCAGAGCTTAAGGTGTAAATTATCGATAGTCCATATCTCGGAAACTATAAGAAATAATGCAATTTGGCAACCGGCAATGTAATTACCATGCCGAATATTACTTGGAATGTGAATTGGAACGATATCGCAAATAGATAAGACCATTTTACAATTTGGGCCCAAGTTAGAAGCAGAGCCTAAGGTGTAAATTATCGATAGTCCATATCTCGGAAACTATAAGAGATAATGCAATTTGGCAATCGGCAATGTAATTAGCATGCCGAATATTACTTGGAATGTGAATTGGAACGAAATCGCCAATAGATAAGACCATTTTACAATTTGGGCCCAAGTTAGAAGCAGAGCCTAAGGTGTAAATTATCGATAGTCCATATCTGGGAAACTATAAGAGATAATGCAATTTGGCAACCGGCAATGTAATTAGCATGCCGAACATTACTTGGAATGTGAATTGGAACGAAATCGCCAATAGATAAGACCATTTTACAATTTGGGCCCAAGTTAGAAGCAGAGCCTAAGTTGTAAATATTCAACAGTCCATATCTCGGAAACTATAAGAGATAATGCAATTTGGCAACCGGCAATGTAATTACCATGCCGAATATTACTTGGAATGTGAATTGGAACGATATCGCCAATAGATAAGACCATTTTACAATTTGGGCCCAAGTTAGAAGCAGATCCTAAGGCGAAAATTATCGATAGTCCATATCTCGGAAACTATAAGAGATAATGCAATTTGGCAAACGGCAATGTAATTAGCATGCCGAATATTACTTTGAATGTGAATTGGAACGAAATCGGTAATAGATAAGACCATTTTACAATTTGGGCCCAAGTTAGAAGCAGAGCTTAAGGTGTAAATTATCGATAGTCCATATCTCGGAAACTATAAGAAATAATGCAATTTGGCAACCGGCAATGTAATTAGCATGCCGAACATTACTTGGAATGTGAATTGGAACGAAATCGCCAATAGATAAGACCATTTAACAATTTGGGCCCAAGTTAGAAGCAGAGCCTAAGGTGTAAATTATCGATAGTACATATCTCGGAAACTATAAGAGATAATGCAATTTGGCAACCGGCAATGTAATTAGCATGCCGAATATTGCTTGGAATGTGAATTGGAACGAAATCGCCAATAGATAAGACCATTTTACAATTTGGGCCCAAGTTAGAAGCAGAGCCTAAGGTGTAAATTATCGATAGTACATATCTCGGAAACTATAAGAGATAATGCAATTTGGCAACCGGCAATGTAATTAGCATGCCGAATATTACTTGGAATGTGAATTGGAACGAAATCGCCAATAGATAAGACCATTTTACAATTTGGACCCAAGTTAGAAGCAGAGCCTAAGGTGTAAATTATCGATAGTACATATCTCGGAAACTATAAGAGATAATGAAATTTGGCAACCGGCAATGTAATTAGCATGCCGAATATCACTTGGAATGTGAATTGGGACGAAATCGCCAATAGATAAGACCATTTTACAATTTGGGCCCAAGTTAGAAGCAGAGCCTAAGGTGTAAATTATCGATAGTCCATATCTCGGAAACTATAAGAGATAATGCAATTTGGCAACCGGCAATGTAATTAGCATGCCGAATATTACTTGGCATGTGAATTGGAACGAAATCGCCAATAGATAGGACCATTTTACAATTTGGGCCCAAGTTAGAAGCAGAGCCTAAGGTGTAAATTATCGATAGTCCATATCTCGGAAACTATAAGAGGTAATGCAATTTGGCAACCGGCAATGTAATTAGCATGCCGAATATTACTTGGAATGTGTATTGGAACGAAATCGCCAATAGATAAGACCATTTAACAATTTGGGCCCAAGTTAGAAGCAGAGCCTAAGGTGTAAATTATCGATAGTATATATCTCGGAAACTATAAGAGATAATGCAATTTGGCAACCGGCAATGTAATTAGCATGCCGAATATTACTTGGAATGTGAATTGGAACGGAATCGCCAATAGATAAGACCGTTTTACAATTTGGGCCCAAGTTAGAAGCAGAGCCTAAGGTGTAAATTATCGATAGTCCATATCTCGGAAACTATAACAGATAATGCAATTTGGCAACCGGCAATGTAATTAGCATGCCGAATATTACTTGGAATGTGAATTGGAACGAAATCGCCAAAAGGTAAGACCATTTTACAATTTGGGCTCAAGTTAGAAGCAGAGCCTAAGGTGAAAATTATCGATAGTCCATATCTCGAAAACTATGAGAGATAATGCAATTTGGCAACCGGCAATGTCATTAGCATGCCGAATATTACTTGGAATGTGAATTGGAACGAAATCGCCAATAGATAAGACCATTTTACAATTTGGGCCCAAGTTAGAAGCAGAGCCTTAGGTGTAAATTATCGATAGTCCATATCTCGGAAACTATAAGAGATAATACAATTTGGCAACCGGCAATGTTTAGCATGCCGAATATTACTTGGAATGTGAATTGGAACGAAATCGCCGATAGATAAGACCATTTTACAATTTGGGCCCAAGTTAGAAGCAGAGCCTAAGGTGTAAATTATCGATAGTCCATATCTCGGAAACTATAAGAGATAATGCAATTTGGCAACCGGCAATGTAATTAGCAATCCGAAAATTACTTGGAATGTGAATTGGAACGAAATCGCCAATAGATAAGACCATTTTACAATTTGGGCCCAAGTTAGAAGCAGAGCCTAAGGTGTAAATTATCGATAGTCCATATCTCGGAAACTATAAGAGATAATGCAATTTGGCAACCGGCAATGTAATTAGCATGCCGAATATTACTTGGAATGTGAATTGGAACAAAATCGCCAATAGATAAGACCATTTTACAATTTGGGCCCAAGTTAGAAGCAGAGCCTAAGGTGTAAATTATCGATAGTCCATATCTCGGAAACTATAAGAGATAATGCAATTTGGCAACCGGCAATGTAATTAGCATGCCGAATATTACTTGGAATGTGAATTGGAACGAAATCGCCAAAAGATAAGACCATTTTACAATTTGGGCCCAAGTTAGAAGCAGAGCCTAAGGTGTAAATTATCGATAGTCCATATCTCGGAAACTATAAGAGATAATGCAATTTGGCAACCGGCAATGTAATTAGCATGCCGAATATTACTTGGAATGTGAATTGGAACGAAATCGCCAATAGATAAGACCATTTTACAATTTGGGCCCAAGTTAGAAGCAGAGCCTAAGGTGTAAATTATCGATAGTCCATATCTCGGAAACTATAAGAGATAATGCAATTTGGCAACCGGCAATGTAATTAGCATGCCGAATATTACTTGGAATGTGAATTGGAACGAAATCGCCAATAGATAAGACCATTTTACAATTTGGGCCCAAGTTAGAAGCAGAGCTTAAGGTGTAAATTATCGATAGTCCATACCTCGGAAACTATGAGAGATAATGCAATTTGGCAACCGGCAATATAATTAGCATGCCGAATATTACTTGGAATGTGAATTGGAACGAAATCGCCAATAGATAAGACCATTTAACAATTTGGGCCCAAGTTAGAAGCAGAGCCTAGGGTGTAAATTATCGATAGTACATATCTCGGAAACTATAAGAGATAATGCAATTTGGCAACCGGCAATGTAATTAGCATGCCGAATATTACTTGGAATGTGAATTGGAACGAAATCGCCAATAGATAAGACCATTTTACAATTTGGGCCCAAGTTAGAAGCAGAGCCTAAGGTGTAAATTATCGATAGTACATATCTCGGAAACTATAAGAGATAATGCAATTTGGCAACCGGCAATGTAATTAGCATGCCGAATATTACTTGGAATGTGAATTGGAACGAAATCGCCAATAGATAAGACCATTTTACAATTTGGGCCCAAGTTAGAAGCAGAGCCTAAGGTGTAAATTATCGATAGTACATATCTCGGAAACTATAAGAGATAATGCAATTTGGCAACCGGCAATGTAATTAGCATGCCGAATATTACTTGGAATGTGAATCGGAACGAAATCGCCAAAAGATAAGACCATTTTACAATTTGGGCCCAAGTTAGAAGCAGAGCCTAAGTTGTAAATATTCGACAGTCCATACCTCGGAAACTATAAGAGATAATGCAATTTGGCAACCGGCAATGTAATTACCATGCCGAATATTACTTGGAATGTGAATTGGAACGAAATCGCCAATAGATAAGACCATTTTACAATTTGGGCCCAAGTTAGAAGCAGAGCCTAAGGTGTAAATTATCGATAGTCCATATCTGGGAAACTATAAGAGATAATGCAATTTGGCAACCGGCAATGTAATTAGCATGCCGAACATAACTTGGAATGTGAAGTGGAACGAAATCGCCAATAGATAAGACCATTTTACAATTTGGGCCCAAGTTAGAAGCAGAGCTTAAGGTGTAAATTATCGATAGTCCATATCTCCGAAACTATAAGAAATAATGCAATTTGGCAACCGGCAATGTAATTACCATGCCGAATATTACTTGGAATGTGAATTGGAACGATATCGCCAATAGATAAGACCATTTTACAATTTGGGCCCAAGTTAGAAGCAGAGCCTAAGGTGTAAATTATCGATAGTCCATATCTCGGAAACTATAAGAGATAATGCAATTTGGCAATCGGCAATGTAATTAGCATGCCGAATATTACTTGGAATGTGAATTGGAACGAAATCGCCAAAAGATAAGACCCTTTTACAATTTGGGCCCAAGTTAGAAGCAGAGCCTAAGTTGTAAATATTCAACAGTCCATATCTCGGAAACTATAAGAGATAATGCAATTTGGCAACCGGCAATGTAATTACCATGCCGAATATTACTTGGAATGTGAATTGGAACGATATCGCCAATAGATAAGACCATTTTACAATTTGGGCCCAAGTTAGAAGCAGAGCCTAAGGCGAAAATTATCGATAGTCCATATCTCGGAAACTATAAGAGATAATGCAATTTGGCAAACATCAATGTAATTAGCATGCCGAATATTACTTTGAATGTGAATTGGAACGAAATCGGTAATAGATAAGACCATTTTACAATTTGGGCCCAAGTTAGAAGCAGAGCTTAAGGTGTAAATTATCGATAGTCCATATCTCGGAAACTATAAGAGATAATGCAATTTGGCAACCGGCAATGTAATTAGCATGCCGAACATTACTTGGAATGTGAATTGGAACGAAATCGCCAATAGATAAGACCATTTAACAATTTGGGCCCAAGTTAGAAGCAGAGCCTAAGGTGTAAATTATCGATAGTACATATCTCGGAAACTATAAGAGATAATGCAATTTGGCAACCGGCAATGTAATTAGCATGCCGAATATTGCTTGGAATGTGAATTGGAACGAAATCGCCAATAGATAAGACCATTTTACAATTTGGGCCCAAGTTAGAAGCAGAGCCTAAGGTGTAAATTATCGATAGTACATATCTCGGAAACTATAAGAGATAATGCAATTTGGCAACCGGCAATGTAATTAGCATGCCGAATATTACTTGGAATGTGAATTGGAACGAAATCGCCAATAGATAAGACCATTTTACAATTTGGGCCCAAGTTAGAAGCAGAGCCTAAGGTGTATCGATAGTCCATATCTCGGAAATTATAAGAGATAATGCAATTTGGCAACCGGCAATGTAATTAGCATGCCGAATATTACTTGGCATGTGAATTGGAACGAAATCGCCAATAGATAGGACCATTTTACAATTTGGGCCCAAGTTAGAAGCAGAGCCTAAGGTGTAAATTATCGATAGTCCATATCTCGGAAACTATAAGAGGTAATGCAATTTGGCAACCGGCAATGTAATTAGCATGCCGAATATTACTTGGAATGTGTATTGGAACGAAATCGCCAATAGATAAGACCATTTAACAATTTGGGCCCAAGTTAGAAGCAGAGCCTAAGGTGTAAATTATCGATAGTATATATCTCGGAAACTATAAGAGATAATGCAATTTGGCAACCGGCAATGTAATTAGCATGCCGAATATTACTTGGAATGTGAATTGGAACGGAATCGCCAATAGATAAGACCATTTTACAATTTGGGCCCAAGTTAGAAGCAGAGCCTAAGGTGTAAATTATCGATAGTCCATATCTCGGAAACTATAACAGATAATGCAATTTGGCAACCGGCAATGTAATTAGCATGCCGAATATTACTTGGAATGTGAATTGGAACGAAATCGCCATAAGATAAGACCATTTTACAATTTGGGCTCAAGTTAGAAGCAGAGCCTAAGGTGAAAATTATCGATAGTCCATATCTCGAAAACTATGAGAGATAATGCAATTTGGCAACCGGCAATGTAATTAGCATGCCGAATATTACTTGGAATGTGAATTGGAACGAAATCGCCAATAGATAAGACCATTTTACAATTTGGGCCCAAGTTAGAAGCAGAGCCTAAGGTGTAAATTATCGATAGTCCATATCTCGGAAACTATAAGAGATAATGCAATTTGGCAATCGGCAATGTAATTAGCATGCCGAATATTACTTGGAATGTGAATTGGAACGAAATCGCCAAAAGATAAGACCCTTTTACAATTTGGGCCCAAGTTAGAAGCAGAGCCTAAGTTGTAAATATTCAACAGTCCATATCTCGGAAACTATAAGAGATAATGCAATTTGGCAACCGGCAATGTAATTACCATGCCGAATATTACTTGGAATGTGAATTGGAACGATATCGCCAATAGATAAGACCATTTTACAATTTGGGCCCAAGTTAGAAGCAGAGCCTAAGGCGAAAATTATCGATAGTCCATATCTCGGAAACTATAAGAGATAATGCAATTTGGCAAACGGCAATGTAATTAGCATGCCGAATATTACTTTGAATGTGAATTGGAACGAAATCGGTAATAGATAAGACCATTTTACAATTTGGGCCCAAGTTAGAAGCAGAGCTTAAGGTGTAAATTATCGATAGTCCATATCTCGGAAACTATAAGAGATAATGCAATTTGGCAACCGGCAATGTAATTAGCATGCCGAACATTACTTGGAATGTGAATTGGAACGAAATCGCCAATAGATAAGACCATTTAACAATTTGGGCCCAAGTTAGAAGCAGAGCCTAAGGTGTAAATTATCGATAGTACATATCTCGGAAACTATAAGAGATAATGCAATTTGGCAACCGGCAATGTAATTAGCATGCCGAATATTGCTTGGAATGTGAATTGGAACGAAATCGCCAATAGATAAGACCATTTTACAATTTGGGCCCAAGTTAGAAGCAGAGCCTAAGGTGTAAATTATCGATAGTACATATCTCGGAAACTATAAGAGATAATGCAATTTGGCAACCGGCAATGTAATTAGCATGCCGAATATTACTTGGAATGTGAATTGGAACGAAATCGCCAATAGATAAGACCATTTTACAATTTGGGCCCAAGTTAGAAGCAGAGCCTAAGGTGTAAATTATCGATAGTCCATATCTCGGAAATTATAAGAGATAATGCAATTTAGCAACCGGCAATGTAATTAGCATGCCGAATATTACTTGGCATGTGAATTGGAACGAAATCGCCAATAGATAGGACCATTTTACAATTTGGGCCCAAGTTAGAAGCAGAGCCTAAGGTGTAAATTATCGATAGTCCATATCTCGGAAACTATAAGAGGTAATGCAATTTGGCAACCGGCAATGTAATTAGCATGCCGAATATTACTTGGAATGTGTATTGGAACGAAATCGCCAATAGATAAGACCATTTAACAATTTGGGCCCAAGTTAGAAGCAGAGCCTAAGGTGTAAATTATCGATAGTATATATCTCGGAAACTATAAGAGATAATGCAATTTGGCAACCGGCAATGTAATTAGCATGCCGAATATTACTTGGAATGTGAATTGGAACGGAATCGCCAATAGATAAGACCATTTTACAATTTGGGCCCAAGTTAGAAGCAGAGCCTAAGGTGTAAATTATCGATAGTCCATATCTCGGAAACTATAACAGATAATGCAATTTGGCAACCGGCAATGTAATTAGCATGCCGAATATTACTTGGAATGTGAATTGGAACGAAATCGCCATAAGATAAGACCATTTTACAATTTGGGCTCAAGTTAGAAGCAGAGCCTAAGGTGAAAATTATCGATAGTCCATATCTCGAAAACTATGAGAGATAATGCAATTTGGCAACCGGCAATGTAATTAGCATGCCGAATATTACTTGGAATGTGAATTGGAACGAAATCGCCAATAGATAAGACCATTTTACAATTTGGGCCCAAGTTAGAAGCAGAGCCTAAGGTGTAAATTATCGATAGTCCATATCTCGGAAACTATAAGAGATAATGCAATTTGGCAACCGGCAATGTAATTAGCAATCCGAAAATTACTTGGAATGTGAATTGGAACGAAATCGCCAATAGATAAGGCCATTTTACAATTTGGGCCCAAGTTAGAAGCAGAGCCTAAGGTGTAAATAATCGATAGTCCATATCTCGGAAACTATAAGAGATAATGCAATTTGGCAACCGGCAATGTAATTAGCATGCCGAATATTACTTGGAATGTGAATTGGAACGAAATCGCCAATCGATAAGACCATTTTACAATTTGGGCCCAAGTTAGAAGCAGAGCCTAAGGTGTAAATTATCGATAGTCCATATCTCGGAAACTATAAGAGATAATGCAATTTGGCAACCGGCAATGTAATTAGCATGCCGAATATTACTTGGAATGTGAATTGGAACGAAATCGCCAAAAGATAAGACCATTTTACAATTTGGGCCCAAGTTAGAAGCAGAGCCTAAGTTGTAAATTTTCGATAGTCCATATCTCGGAAACTATAAGAGATAATGCAATTTGGCAACCGGCAATGTAATTAGCATATCGAATATTACTTGGAATGTGAATTGGAACGAAATCGCCAATAGATAAGACCATTTAACAATTTGGGCCCAAGTTAGAAGCAGAGCCTAAGGTGTAAATTATCGATAGTCCATATCTCGGAAACTATAAGAGATAATGCAATTTGGCAACCGGCAATGTAATTAGCATGCCGAATATTACTTGGAATGTGAATTGGAACGAAATCGCCAATAGATAAGACCATTTTACAATTTGGGCTCAAGTTAGAAGCAGAGCCTAAGGTGTAAATTATCGATAGTCCATATCTCGGAAACTATAAGAGATAATGCAATTTGGCAACCGGAAATGTAATTAGCATTCCGAATATTACTTGGAATGTGAATTGGAACGAAATCGCCAATAGATAAGACCATTTTACAATTTGGACCCAAGATAGAAGCAGAGCCTAAGGTGTAAATTATCGATAGTCCATATCTCGGAAACTATAAGAGATAATGCAATTTGGCAACCGGCAACGCAATTAGCATGCCGAATATTACTTGGAATGTGAATTGGAACGAAATCGCCGATAGATAAGACCATTTTACAATTTGGGCCCAAGTTAGAAGCAGAGCCTAAGGTGTAAATTATCGATAGTCCATATCTCGGAAACTATCAGAGATAATGCAATTTGGCAACCGGCAATGTAATTAGCATGCCGAATATTACTTGGAATGTGAATTGGAACGAAATCGCCAATAGATAAGACCATTTTACAATTTGGGCTCAAGTTAGAAGCAGAGCCTAAGGTGTAAATTATCGATAGTCCATATCTCGGAAACTATAAGAGATAATGCAATTTGGCAACCGGAAATGTAATTAGCATTCCGAATATTACTTGGAATGTGAATTGGAACGAAATCGCCAATAGATAAGACCATTTTACAATTTGGACCCAAGATAGAAGCAGAGCCTAAGGTGTAAATTATCGATAGTCCATATCTCGGAAACTATAAGAGATAATGCAATTTGGCAACCGGCAACGCAATTAGCATGCCGAATATTACTTGGAATGTGAATTGGAACGAAATCGCCGATAGATAAGACCATTTTACAATTTGGGCCCAAGTTAGAAGCAGAGCCTAAGGTGTAAATTATCGATAGTCCATATCTCGGAAACTATCAGAGATAATGCAATTTGGCAACCGGCAATGTAATTAGCAATCCGAATATTACTTGAAATGTGAATTGGAACGAAATCGCCAATAGATAAGACCATTTTACAATTTGGGCCCAAGTTACAAGCAGAGCCTAAGGTGTAAATTATCGATCGTCCATATCTCGGAAACTATAAGAGATAATGCAATTTGGCAACCGGCAATGTAATTAGCATGCCGAATATTACTTGGAATGTGAATTGGAACGAAATCGCCAATAGATAAGACCATTTTATAATTTGGGCCCAAGTTAGAAGCAGAGACTAAGGTGTAAATTATCGATAGTCCATATCTCGGAAACTATAAGAGATAATGCAATTTGGCAACCGGCAATGTAATTAGCATGCCGAATATTACTTGGAATGTGAATTGGAACGAAATCGCCAAAAGATAAGACCATTTTACAATTTGGGCCCAAGTTAGAAGCAGAGACTAAGTTGTAAATTTTCGATAGTCCATATTTCGGAAAATATAAGAGATAATGCAATTTGGCAACCGGCAATGTAATTAGCATATCGAATATTACTTGGAATGTGAATTGGAACGAAATCGCCAATAGATAAGACCATTTTACAATTTGGGCCCAAGATAGAAGCAGAGCCTAAGGTGTAAATTATCGATAGTCCATATCTCGGAAACTAGAAGAGATAATGCAATTTGGCAACCGGCAACGCAATTAGCATGCCGAATATTACTTGGAATGTGAATTGGAACGAAATCGCCGATAGATAAGACCATTTTACAATTTGGGCCCAAGTTAGAAGCAGAGCCTAAGGTGTAAATTATCGATAGTCCATATCTCGGAAACTATAAGAGATAATGCAATTTGGCAACCGGCAATGTAATTAGCAATCCGAATATTACTTGGAATGTGAATTGGAACGAAATCGCCAATAGATAAGACCATTTTACAACTTGGGCCCAACTTAGAAGCAGAGCCTAAGGTGTAAATTATCGATAGTCCATATCTCGGAAACTATAAGAGATAATGCCATTTGGCAACCGGCAATGTAATTAGCATGCCGAATATTACTTGGAATGTGAATTGGAACGAAATCGCCAATAGATAAGACTATTTTACAATTTTGGCCCAAGTTAGAAGCAGAGACTAAGGTGTAAATTATCGATAGTCCATATCTCGGAAACTATAAGAGATAATGCAATTTGGCAACCCGCAATGTAATTAGCATGCCGAATATTACTTGGAATGTGAATTGGAACGAAATCGCCAAAAGATAAGATCATTTTACAATTTGGGCCCAAGTTAGAAGCAGAGCCTAAGTTGTAAATTTTCGATAGTCCATATTTCGGAAAATATAAGAGATAATGTAATTTGGCAACCGGCAATGTAATTAGCATGCCGAATATTACTTGGAATGTGAATTGGAACGAAATCGCCAATAGATAAGACTATTTTACAATTTGGGCCCAAGTTAGAAGCAGAGACTAAGGTGTAAATTATCGATAGTCCATATCTCGGAAACTATAAGAGATAATGCAATTTGGCAACCGGCAATGTAATTAGCATGCCGAATATTACTTGGAATGTGAATTGGAACGAAATCGCCAAAAGATAAGATCATTTTACAATTTGGGCCCAAGTTAGAAGCCGAGCCTAAGTTGTAATTTTTCGATAGTCCATATTTCGGAAAATATAAGAGATAATGCAATTTGGCAACCGGCAATGTAATTAGCATGCCGAATATTACTTGGAATGTGAATTGGAACGAAATCGCCAATAGATAAGACCATTTTACAATTTGGGCCCAAGTTAGAAGCAGAGCCTAAGGTGTAAATTATCGATAGCCCATATCTCGGAAACTATAAGAGATAATGCAATTTGGCAACCGGCAATGTAATTACCATGCCGAATATTACTTGGAATGTGAATTGGAACGATATCGCCAATAGATAAGACCATTTTACAATTTGTGCCCAAGTTAGAAGCAGAGCCTAAGGCGAAAATTATCGATAGTCCATATCTCGGAAACTATAAGAGATAATGCAATTTGGCAAACGGCAATGTAATTAGCATGCCGAATATTACTTTGAATGTGAATTGGAACGAAATCGGTAATAGATAAGACCATTTTACAATTTGGGCCCAAGTTAGAAGCAGAGCTTAAGGTGTAAATTATCGATAGTCCATATATCGGAAACTATAAGAGATAATGCAATTTGGCAACCGGCAATGTAATTAGCATGCCGGACATTACTTGGAATGTGAATTGGAACGAAATCGCCAATAGATAAGACCATTTAACAATTTGGGCCCAAGTTAGAAGCAGAGCCTAAGGTGTAAATTATCGATAGTACATATCTCGGAAACTATAAGAGATAATGCAATTTGGCAACCGGCAATGTAATTAGCATGCCGAATATTGCTTGGAATGTGAATTGGAACGAAATCGCCAATAGATAAGACCATTTTACAATTTGGGCCCAAGTTAGAAGCAGAGCCTAAGGTGTAAATTATCGATAGTACATATCTCGGAAACTATAAGAGATAATGCAATTTGGCAACCGGCAATGTAATTAGCATGCCGAATATTACTTGGAATGTGAATTGGAACGAAATCGCCAATAGATAAGACCATTTTGCAATTTGGACCCAAGTTAGAAGCAGAGCCTAAGGTGTAAATTATCGATGGTACATATCTCGGAAACTATAAGAGATAATGCAATTTGGCAACCGGCAATGTAATTAGCATGCCGAATATTACTTGGAATGTGAATTGGAACGAAATCGCCAATAGATAAGACCATTTTACAATTTGGGCCCAAGTTAGAAGCAGAGCCTAAGGTGTAAATTATCGATAGTCCATATCTCGGAAACTATAAGAGATAATGCAATTTGGCAACCGGCAATGTAATTAGCATGCCGAATATTACTTGGCATGTGAATTGGAACGAAATCGCCAATAGATAGGACCATTTTACAATTTGGGCCCAAGTTAGAAGCAGAGCCTAAGGTGTAAATTATCGATAGTCCATATCTCGGAAACTATAAGAGGTAATGCAATTTGGCAACCGGCAATGTAATTAGCATGCCGAATATTACTTGGAATGTGTATTGGAACGAAATCGCCAATAGATAAGACCATTTAACAATTTGGGCCCAAGTTAGAAGCAGAGCCTAAGGTGTAAATTATCGATAGTATATATCTCGGAAACTATAAGAGATAATGCAATTTGGCAACCGGCAATGTAATTAGCATGCCGAATATTACTTGGAATGTGAATTGGAACGGAATCGCCAATAGATAAGACCATTTTACAATTTGGGCCCAAGTTAGAAGCAGAGCCTAAGGTGTAAATTATCGATAGTCCATATCTCGGGAACTATAACAGATAATGCAATTTGGCAACCGGCAATGTAATTAGCATGCCGAATATTACTTGGAATGTGAATTGGAACGAAATCGCCAAAAGATAAGACCATTTTACAATTTGGGCTCAAGTTAGAAGCAGAGCCTAAGGTGAAAATTATCGATAGTCCATATCTCGAAAACTATGAGAGATAATGCAATTTGGCAACCGGCAATGTAATTAGCATGCCGAATATTACTTGGAATGTGAATTGGAACGAAATCGCCAATAGATAAGACCATTTTACAATTTGGGCCCAAGTTAGAAGCAGAGCCTAAGGTGTAAATTATCGATAGTCCATATCTCGGAAACTATAAGAGATAATGCAATTTGGCAACCGGCAATGTAATTAGCATGCCGAATATTACTTGGAATGTGAATTGGAACGAAATCGCCAATAGATAAGACCATTTTACAATTTGGGCCCAAGTTAGAAGCAGAGCCTAAGGTGTAAATTATCGATAGTCCATATCTCGGAAACTATAAGAGATAATGCAATTTGGCAACCGGCAATGTAATTAGCATGCCGAATATTACTTGGCATGTGAATTGGAACGAAATCGCCAATAGATAGGACCATTTTACAATTTGGGCCCAAGTTAGAAGCAGAGCCTAAGGTGTAAATTATCGATAGTCCATATCTCGGAAACTATAAGAGATAATGCAATTTGGCAACCGGCAATGTAATTAGCATGCCGAATATTACTTGGAATGTGAATTGGAACGAAATCGCCAATAGATAAGACCATTTTACAATTTGGGCCCAAGTTAGATGCAGAGCTTAAGGTGTAAATTATCGATAGTCCATATCTCGGAAACTATGAGAGATAATGCAATTTGGCAACCGGCAATATAATTAGCATGCCGAATATTACTTGGAATGTGAATTGGAACGAAATCGCCAATAGATAAGACCATTTAACAATTTGGGCCCAAGTTAGAAGCAGAGCCTAAGGTGTAAATTATCGATAGTACATATCTCGGAAACTATAAGAGATAATGCAATTTGGCAACCGGCAATGTAATTAGCATGCCGGATATTACTTGGAATGTGAATTTTAACGAAATCGCCAATAGATAAGACCATTTTACAATTTGGGCCCAAGTTAGAAGCAGAGCCTAAGGTGTAAATTATCGATAGTACATATCTCGGAAACTATAAGAGATAATGCAATTTGGCAACCGGCAATGTAATTAGCATGCCGAATATTACTTGGAATGTGAATTGGAACGAAATCGCCAATAGATAAGACCATTTTACAATTTGGGCCCAAGTTAGAAGCAGAGCCTAAGGTGTAAATTATCGATAGTACATATCTCGGAAACTATAAGAGATAATGCAATTTGGCAACCGGCAATGTAATTAGCATGCCGAATATTACTTGGAATGTGAATCGGAACGAAATCGCCAAAAGATAAGACCATTTTACAATTTGGGCCCAAGTTAGAAGCAGAGCCTAAGTTGTAAATATTCGACAGTCCATACCTCGGAAACTATAAGAGATAATGCAATTTGGCAACCGGCAATGTAATTACCATGCCGAATATTACTTGGAATGTGAATTGGAACGAAATCGCCAATAGATAAGACCATTTTACAATTTGGGCCCAAGTTAGAAACAGAGCCTAAGGTGTAAATTATCGATAGTCCATATCTGGGAAACTATAAGAGATAATGCAATTTGGCAACCGGCAATGTAATTAGCATGCCGAACATAACTTGGAATGTGAATTGGAACGAAATCGCCAATAGATAAGACCATTTTACAATTTGGGCCCAAGTTAGAAGCAGAGCTTAAGGTGTAAATTATCGATAGTCCATATCTCCGAAACTATAAGAAATAATGCAATTTGGCAACCGGCAATGTAATTACCATGCCGAATATTACTTGGAATGTGAATTGGAACGATATCGCCAATAGATAAGACCATTTTACAATTTGGGCCCAAGTTAGAAGCAGAGCCTAAGGTGTAAATTATCGATAGTCCATATCTCGGAAACTATAAGAGATAATGCAATTTGGCAATCGGCAATGTAATTAGCATGCCGAATATTACTTGGAATGTGAATTGGAACGAAATCGCCAAAAGATAAGACCATTTTACAATTTGGGCCCAAGTTAGAAGCAGAGCCTAAGTTGTAAATATTCAACAGTCCATATCTCGGAAACTATAAGAGATAATGCAATTTGGCAACCGGCAATGTAATTACCATGCCGAATATTACTTGGAATGTGAATTGGAACGATATCGCCAATAGATAAGACCATTTTACAATTTGGGCCCTAGTTAGAAGCAGAGCCTAAGGCGAAAATTATCGATAGTCCATATCTCGGAAACTATAAGAGATAATGCAATTTGGCAAACGGCAATGTAATTAGCATGCCGAATATTACTTTGAATGTGAATTGGAACGAAATCGCCAATAGATAAGACCATTTAACAATTTGGGCCCAAGTTAGAAGCAGAGCCTAAGGTGTAAATTATCGATAGTACATATCTCGGAAACTATAAGAGATAATGCAATTTGGCAACCGGCAATGTAATTAGCATGCCGAATATTGCTTGGAATGTGAATTGGAACGAAATCGCCAATAGATAAGACCATTTTACAATTTGGGCCCAAGTTAGAAGCAGAGCCTAAGGTGTAAATTATCGATAGTACATATCTCGGAAACTATAAGAGATAATGCAATTTGGCAACCGGCAATGTAATTAGCATGCCGAATATTACTTGGAATGTGAATTGGAACGAAATCGCCAATAGATAAGACCATTTTACAATTTGGACCCAAGTTAGAAGCAGAGCCTAAGGTGTAAATTATCGATAGTACATATCTCGGAAACTATAAGAGATAATGCAATTTGGCAAGCGGTAATGTAATTAGCATGCCGAATATTACTTGGAATGTGAATTGGAACGAAACCGCCAATAGATAAGACCATTTTACAATTTGGGCCCAAGTTAGAAGCAGAGCCTAAGGTGTAAATTATCGATGGTACATATCTCGGAAACTATAAGAGATAATGCAATTTGGCAACCGGCAATGTAATTAGCATGCCGAATATTACTTGGAATGTGAATTGGAACGAAATCGCCAATAGATAAGACCATTTTACAATTTGGGCCCAAGTTAGAAGCAGAGCCTAAGGTGTAAATTATCGATAGTCCATATCTCGGAAACTATAAGAGGTAATGCAATTTGGCAACCGGCAATGTAATTAGCATGCCGAATATTACTTGGCATGTGAATTGGAACGAAATCGCCAATAGATAGGACCATTTTACAATTTGGGCCCAAGTTAGAAGCAGAGCCTAAGGTGTAAATTATCGATAGTCCATATCTCGGAAACTATAAGAGGTAATGCAATTTGGCAACCGGCAATGTAATTAGCATGCCGAATATTACTTGGAATGTGTATTGGAACGAAATCGCCAATAGATAAGACCATTTAACAATTTGGGCCCAAGTTAGAAGCAGAGCCTAAGGTGTAAATTATCGATAGTATATATATCGGAAACTATAAGAGATAATGCAATTTGGCAACCGGCAATGTAATTAGCATGCCGAATATTACTTGGAATGTGAATTGGAACGGAATCGCCAATAGATAAGACCATTTTACAATTTGGGCCCAAGTTAGAAGCAGAGCCTAAGGTGTAAATTATCGATAGTCCATATCTCGGGAACTATAACAGATAATGCAATTTGGCAACCGGCAATGTAATTAGCATGCCGAATATTACTTGGAATGTGAATTGGAACGAAATCGCCAAAAGATAAGACCATTTTACAATTTGGGCTCAAGTTAGAAGCAGAGCCTAAGGTGAAAATTATCGATAGTCCATATCTCGAAAACTATGAGAGATAATGCAATTTGGCAACCGGCAATGTAATTAGCATGCCGAATATTACTTGGAATGTGAATTGGAACGAAATCGCCAATAGATAAGACCATTTTACAATTTGGGCCCAAGTTAGAAGCAGAGCCTAAGGTGTAAATTATCGATAGTCCATATCTCGGAAACTATAAGAGATAATGCAATTTGGCAACCGGCAATGTAATTAGCATGCCGAATATTACTTGGAATGTGAATTGGAACGAAATCGCCAATAGATAAGACCATTTTACAATTTGGGCCCAAGTTAGAAGCAGAGCCTAAGGTGTAAATTATCGATAGTCCATATCTCGGAAACTATAAGAGATAATGCAATTTGGCAACCGGCAATGTAATTAGCATGCCGAATATTACTTGGCATGTGAATTGGAACGAAATCGCCAATAGATAGGACCATTTTACAATTTGGGCCCAAGTTAGAAGCAGAGCCTAAGGTGTAAATTATCGATAGTCCATATCTCGGAAACTATAAGAGATAATGCAATTTGGCAACCGGCAATGTAATTAGCATGCCGAATATTACTTGGAATGTGAATTGGAACGAAATCGCCAATAGATAAGACCATTTTACAATTTGGGCCCAAGTTAGAAGCAGAGCTTAAGGTGTAAATTATCGATAGTCCATATCTCGGAAACTATGAGAGATAATGCAATTTGGCAACCGGCAATATAATTAGCATGCCGAATATTACTTGGAATGTGAATTGGAACGAAATCGCCAATAGATAAGACCATTTAACAATTTGGGCCCAAGTTAGAAGCAGAGACTAAGGTGTAAATTATCGAAAGTACATATCTCGGAAACTATAAGAGATAATGCAATTTGGCAACCGGCAATGTAATTAGCATGCCGAATATTACATGGAATGTGAATTGGAACGAAATCGCCAATAGATAAGACCATTTTACAATTTGGGCCCAAGTTAGAAGCAGAGCCTAAGGTGTAAATTATCGATAGTACATATCTCGGAAACTATAAGAGATAATGCAATTTGGCAACCGGCAATGTAATTAGCATATCGAATATTACTTGGAATGTGAATTGGAACGAAATCGCCAAAAGATAAGACCATTTTACAACTTGGGCCCAACTTAGAAGCAGAGCCTAAGGTGTAAATTATCGATAGTCCATATCTCGGAAACTATAAGAGATAATGCAATTTGGCAACCGGCAATGTAATTAGCATGCCGAATATTACTTGGAATGTGAATTGGAACGAAATCGCCAATAGATAAGACTATTTTACAATTTTGGCCCAAGTTAGAAGCAGAGACTAAGGTATAAATTATCGATAGTCCATATCTCGGAAACTATAAGAGATAATGCAATTTGGCAACCCGCAATGTAATTAGCATGCCGAATATTACTTGGAATGTGAATTGGAACGAAATCGCCAAAAGATAAGATCATTTTACAATTTGGGCCCAAGTTAGAAGCAGAGCCTAAGTTGTAAATTTTCGATAGTCCATATTTCGGAAAATATAAGAGATAATGTAATTTGGCAACCGGCAATGTAATTAGCATGCCGAATATTACTTGGAATGTGAATTGGAACGAAATCGCCAATAGATAAGACTATTTTACAATTTGGGCCCAAGTTAGAAGCAGAGACTAAGGCGTAAATTATCGATAGTCCATATCTCGGAAACTATAAGAGATAATGCAATTTGGCAACCGGCAATGTAATTAGCATGCCGAATATTACTTGGAATGTGAATTGGAACGAAATCGCCAAAAGATAAGATCATTTTACAATTTGGGCCCAAGTTAGAAGCAGAGCCTAAGTTGTAATTTTTCGATAGTCCATATTTCGGAAAATATAAGAGATAATGCAATTTGGCAACCGGCAATGTAATTAGCATGCCGAATATTACTTGGAATGTGAATTGGAACGAAATCGCCAATAGATAAGACCATTTTACAATTTGGGCCCAAGTTAGAAGCAGAGCCTAAGGTGTAAATTATCGATAGCCCATATCTCGGAAACTATAAGAGATAATGCAATTTGGCAACCGGCAATGTAATTACCATGCCGAATATTACTTGGAATGTGAATTGGAACGATATCGCCAATAGATAAGACCATTTTACAATTTGGGCCCAAGTTAGAAGCAGAGCCTAAGGCGAAAATTATCGATAGTCCATATCTCGGAAACTATAAGAGATAATGCAATTTGGCAAACGGCAATGTAATTAGCATGCCGAATATTACTTTGAATGTGAATTGGAACGAAATCGGTAATAGATAAGACCATTTTACAATTTGGGCCCAAGTTAGAAGCAGAGCTTAAGGTGTAAATTATCGATAGTCCATATCTCGGAAACTATAAGAGATAATGCAATTTGGCAACCGGCAATGTAATTAGCATGCCGAACATTACTTGGAATGTGAATTGGAACGAAATCGCCAATAGATAAGACCATTTAACAATTTGGGCCCAAGTTAGAAGCAGAGCCTAAGGTGTAAATTATCGATAGTACATATCTCGGAAACTATAAGAGATAATGAAATTTGGCAACCGGCAATGTAATTAGCATGCCGAATATTGCTTGGAATGTGAATTGGAACGAAATCGCCAATAGATAAGACCATTTTACAATTTGGGCCCAAGTTAGAAGCAGAGCCTAAGGTGTAAATTATCGATAGTACATATCTCGGAAACTATAAGAGATAATGCAATTTGGCAACCGGCAATGTAATTAGCATGCCGAATATTACTTGGCATGTGAATTGGAACGAAATCGCCAATAGATAGGACCATTTTACAATTTGGGCCCAAGTTATAAGCAGAGCCTAAGGTGTAAATTATCGATAGTCCATATCTCGGAAACTATAAGAGGTAATGCAATTTGGCAACCGGCAATGTAATTACCATGCCGAATATTACTTGGAATGTGAATTGGAACGAAATCGCCAATAGATAAGACCATTTTACAATTTGGGCCCAAGTTAGAAGCAGAGCCTAAGGTGTAAATTATCGATAGTCCATATCTCGGAAACTATAAGAGATAATGCAATTTGGCAACCGGCAATGTAATTAGCATGCCGAATATTACTTGGCATGTGAATTGGAACGAAATCGCCAATAGATAGGACCATTTTACAATTTGGGCCCAAGTTAGAAGCAGAGCCTAAGGTGTAAATTATCGATAGTCCATATCTCGGAAACTATAAGAGGTAATGCAATTTGGCAACCGGCAATGTAATTAGCATGCCGAATATTACTTGGAATGTGTATTGGAACGAAATCGCCAATAGATAAGACCATTTAACAATTTGGGCCCAAGTTAGAAGCAGAGCCTAAGGTGTAAATTATCGATAGTATATATCTCGGAAACTATAAGAGATAATGCAATTTGGCAACCGGCAATGTAATTAGCATGCCGAATATTACTTGGAATGTGAATTGGAACGGAATCGCCAATAGATAAGACCATTTTACAATTTGGGCCCAAGTTAGAAGCAGAGCCTAAGGTGTAAATTATCGATAGTCCATATCTCGGGAACTATAACAGATAATGCAATTTGGCAACCGGCAATGTAATTAGCATGCCGAATATTACTTGGAATGTGAATTGGAACGAAATCGCCAAAAGATAAGACCATTTTACAATTTGGGCTCAAGTTAGAAGCAGAGCCTAAGGTGAAAATTATCGATAGTCCATATCTCGAAAACTATGAGAGATAATGCAATTTGGCAACCGGCAATGTAATTAGCATGCCGAATATTACTTGGAATGTGAATTGGAACGAAATCGCCAATAGATAAGACCATTTTACAATTTGGGCCCAAGTTAGAAGCAGAGCCTAAGGTGTAAATTATCGATAGTCCATATCTCGGAAACTATAAGAGATAATGCAATTTGGCAACCGGCAATGTAATTAGCATGCCGAATATTACTTGGAATGTGAATTGGAACGAAATCGCCAATAGATAAGACCATTTTACAATTTGGGCCCAAGTTAGAAGCAGAGCCTAAGGTGTAAATTATCGATAGTCCATATCTCGGAAACTATAAGAGATAATGCAATTTGGCAACCGGCAATGTAATTAGCATGCCGAATATTACTTGGCATGTGAATTGGAACGAAATCGCCAATAGATAGGACCATTTTACAATTTGGGCCCAAGTTAGAAGCAGAGCCTAAGGTGTAAATTATCGATAGTCCATATCTCGGAAACTATAAGAGATAATGCAATTTGGCAACCGGCAATGTAATTAGCATGCCGAATATTACTTGGAATGTGAATTGGAACGAAATCGCCAATAGATAAGACCATTTTACAATTTGGGCCCAAGTTAGATGCAGAGCTTAAGGTGTAAATTATCGATAGTCCATATCTCGGAAACTATGAGAGATAATGCAATTTGGCAACCGGCAATATAATTAGCATGCCGAATATTACTTGGAATGTGAATTGGAACGAAATCGCCAATAGATAAGACCATTTAACAATTTGGGCCCAAGTTAGAAGCAGAGCCTAAGGTGTAAATTATCGATAGTACATATCTCGGAAACTATAAGAGATAATGCAATTTGGCAACCGGCAATGTAATTAGCATGCCGAATATTACTTGGAATGTGAATTGGAACGAAATCGCCAATAGATAAGACCATTTTACAATTTGGGCCCAAGTTAGAAGCAGAGCCTAAGGTGTAAATTATCGATAGTACATATCTCGGAAACTATAAGAGATAATGCAATTTGGCAACCGGCAATGTAATTAGCATGCCGAATATTACTTGGAATGTGAATTGGAACGAAATCGCCAATAGATAAGACCATTTTACAATTTGGGCCCAAGTTAGAAGCAGAGCCTAAGGTGTAAATTATCGATAGTCCATATCTCGGAAACTATAAGAGATAATGCAATTTGGCAACCGGCAATGTAATTAGCATGCCGAATATTACTTGGAATGTGAATTGGAACGAAATCGCCAATAGATAAGACTATTTTACAATTTTGGCCCAAGTTAGAAGCAGAGACTAAGGTATAAATTATCGATAGTCCATATCTCGGAAACTATAAGAGATAATGCAATTTGGCAACCCGCAATGTAATTAGCATGCCGAATATTACTTGGAATGTGAATTGGAACGAAATCGCCAAAAGATAAGATCATTTTACAATTTGGGCCCAAGTTAGAAGCAGAGCCTAATTTGTAAATTTTCGATAGTCCATATTTCGGAAAATATAAGAGATAATGTAATTTGGCAACCGGCAATGTAATTAGCATGCCGAATATTACTTGGAATGTGAATTGGAACGAAATCGCCAATAGATAAGACTATTTTACAATTTGGGCCCAAGTTAGAAGCAGAGACTAAGGCGTAAATTATCGATAGTCCATATCTCGGAAACTATAAGAGATAATGCAATTTGGCAACCGGCAATGTAATTAGCATGCCGAATATTACTTGGAATGTGAATTGGAACGAAATCGCCAAAAGATAAGATCATTTTACAATTTGGGCCCAAGTTAGAAGCAGAGCCTAAGTTGTAATTTTTCGATAGTCCATATTTCGGAAAATATAAGAGATAATGCAATTTGGCAACCGGCAATGTAATTAGCATGCCGAATATTACTTGGAATGTGAATTGGAACGAAATCGCCAATAGATAAGACCATTTTACAATTTGGGCCCAAGTTAGAAGCAGAGCCTAAGGTGTAAATTATCGATAGCCCATATCTCGGAAACTATAAGAGATAATGCAATTTGGCAACCGGCAATGTAATTACCATGCCGAATATTACTTGGAATGTGAATTGGAACGATATCGCCAATAGATAAGACCATTTTACAATTTGGGCCCAAGTTAGAAGCAGAGCCTAAGGCGAAAATTATCGATAGTCCATATCTCGGAAACTATAAGAGATAATGCAATTTGGCAAACGGCAATGTAATTAGCATGCCGAATATTACTTTGAATGTGAATTGGAACGAAATCGGTAATAGATAAGACCATTTTACAATTTGGGCCCAAGTTAGAAGCAGAGCTTAAGGTGTAAATTATCGATAGTCCATATCTCGGAAACTATAAGAGATAATGCAATTTGGCAACCGGCAATGTAATTAGCATGCCGAACATTACTTGGAATGTGAATTGGAACGAAATCGCCAATAGATAAGACCATTTAACAATTTGGGCCCAAGTTAGAAGCAGAGCCTAAGGTGTAAATTATCGATAGTACATATCTCGGAAACTATAAGAGATAATGAAATTTGGCAACCGGCAATGTAATTAGCATGCCGAATATTGCTTGGAATGTGAATTGGAACGAAATCGCCAATAGATAAGACCATTTTACAATTTGGGCCCAAGTTAGAAGCAGAGCCTAAGGTGTAAATTATCGATAGTACATATCTCGGAAACTATAAGAGATAATGCAATTTGGCAACCGGCAATGTAATTAGCATGCCGAATATTACTTGGCATGTGAATTGGAACGAAATCGCCAATAGATAGGACCATTTTACAATTTGGGCCCAAGTTATAAGCAGAGCCTAAGGTGTAAATTATCGATAGTCCATATCTCGGAAACTATAAGAGCTAATGCAATTTGGCAACCGGCAATGTAATTACCATGCCGAATATTACTTGGAATGTGAATTGGAACGAAATCGCCAATAGATAAGACCATTTTACAATTTGGGCCCAAGTTAGAAGCAGAGCCTAAGGTGTAAATTATCGATAGTCCATATCTCGGAAACTATAAGAGATAATGCAATTTGGCAACCGGCAATGTAATTAGCATGCCGAATATTACTTGGCATGTGAATTGGAACGAAATCGCCAATAGATAGGACCATTTTACAATTTGGGCCCAAGTTAGAAGCAGAGCCTAAGGTGTAAATTATCGATAGTCCATATCTCGGAAACTATAAGAGGTAATGCAATTTGGCAACCGGCAATGTAATTAGCATGCCGAATATTACTTGGAATGTGTATTGGAACGAAATCGCCAATAGATAAGACCATTTAACAATTTGGGCCCAAGTTAGAAGCAGAGCCTAAGGTGTAAATTATCGATAGTATATATCTCGGAAACTATAAGAGATAATGCAATTTGGCAACCGGCAATGTAATTAGCATGCCGAATATTACTTGGAATGTGAATTGGAACGGAATCGCCAATAGATAAGACCATTTTACAATTTGGGCCCAAGTTAGAAGCAGAGCCTAAGGTGTAAATTATCGATAGTCCATATCTCGGGAACTATAACAGATAATGCAATTTGGCAACCGGCAATGTAATTAGCATGCCGAATATTACTTGGAATGTGAATTGGAACGAAATCGCCAAAAGATAAGACCATTTTACAATTTGGGCTCAAGTTAGAAGCAGAGCCTAAGGTGAAAATTATCGATAGTCCATATCTCGAAAACTATGAGAGATAATGCAATTTGGCAACCGGCAATGTAATTAGCATGCCGAATATTACTTGGAATGTGAATTGGAACGAAATCGCCAATAGATAAGACCATTTTACAATTTGGGCCCAAGTTAGAAGCAGAGCCTAAGGTGTAAATTATCGATAGTCCATATCTCGGAAACTATAAGAGATAATGCAATTTGGCAACCGGCAATGTAATTAGCATGCCGAATATTACTTGGAATGTGAATTGGAACGAAATCGCCAATAGATAAGACCATTTTACAATTTGGGCCCAAGTTAGAAGCAGAGCCTAAGGTGTAAATTATCGATAGTCCATATCTCGGAAACTATAAGAGATAATGCAATTTGGCAACCGGCAATGTAATTAGCATGCCGAATATTACTTGGCATGTGAATTGGAACGAAATCGCCAATAGATAGGACCATTTTACAATTTGGGCCCAAGTTAGAAGCAGAGCCTAAGGTGTAAATTATCGATAGTCCATATCTCGGAAACTATAAGAGATAATGCAATTTGGCAACCGGCAATGTAATTAGCATGCCGAATATTACTTGGAATGTGAATTGGAACGAAATCGCCAATAGATAAGACCATTTTACAATTTGGGCCCAAGTTAGATGCAGAGCTTAAGGTGTAAATTATCGATAGTCCATATCTCGGAAACTATGAGAGATAATGCAATTTGGCAACCGGCAATATAATTAGCATGCCGAATATTACTTGGAATGTGAATTGGAACGAAATCGCCAATAGATAAGACCATTTAACAATTTGGGCCCAAGTTAGAAGCAGAGCCTAAGGTGTAAATTATCGATAGTACATATCTCGGAAACTATAAGAGATAATGCAATTTGGCAACCGGCAATGTAATTAGCATGCCGAATATTACTTGGAATGTGAATTGGAACGAAATCGCCAATAGATAAGACCATTTTACAATTTGGGCCCAAGTTAGAAGCAGAGCCTAAGGTGTAAATTATCGATAGTACATATCTCGGAAACTATAAGAGATAATGCAATTTGGCAACCGGCAATGTAATTAGCATGCCGAATATTACTTGGAATGTGAATTGGAACGAAATCGCCAATAGATAAGACCATTTTACAATTTGGGCCCAAGTTAGAAGCAGAGCCTAAGGTGTAAATTATCGATAGTACATATCTCGGAAACTATAAGAGATAATGCAATTTGGCAACCGGCAATGTAATTAGCATGCCGAATATTACTTGGAATGTGAATCGGAACGAAATCGCCAAAAGATAAGACCATTTTACAATTTGGGCCCAAGTTAGAAGCAGAGCCTAAGTTGTAAATATTCGACAGTCCATACCTCGGAAACTATAAGAGATAATGCAATTTGGCAACCGGCAATGTAATTACCATGCCGAATATTACTTGGAATGTGAATTGGAACGAAATCGCCAATAGATAAGACCATTTTACAATTTGGGCCCAAGTTAGAAACAGAGCCTAAGGTGTAAATTATCGATAGTCCATATCTGGGAAACTATAAGAGATAATGCAATTTGGCAACCGGCAATGTAATTAGCATGCCGAACATAACTTGGAATGTGAATTGGAACGAAATCGCCAATAGATAAGACCATTTTACAATTTGGGCCCAAGTTAGAAGCAGAGCTTAAGGTGTAAATTATCGATAGTCCATATCTCCGAAACTATAAGAAATAATGCAATTTGGCAACCGGCAATGTAATTACCATGCCGAATATTACTTGGAATGTGAATTGGAACGATATCGCCAATAGATAAGACCATTTTACAATTTGGGCCCAAGTTAGAAGCAGAGCCTAAGGTGTAAATTATCGATAGTCCATATCTCGGAAACTATAAGAGATAATGCAATTTGGCAATCGGCAATGTAATTAGCATGCCGAATATTACTTGGAATGTGAATTGGAAGGAAATCGCCAAAAGATAAGACCATTTTACAATTTGGGCCCAAGTTAGAAGCAGAGCCTAAGTTGTAAATATTCAACAGTCCATATCTCGGAAACTATAAGAGATAATGCAATTTGGCAACCGGCAATGTAATTACCATGCCGAATATTACTTGGAATGTGAATTGGAACGATATCGCCAATAGATAAGACCATTTTACAATTTGGGCCCAAGTTAGAAGCAGAGCCTAAGGCGAAAATTATCGATAGTCCATATCTCGGAAACTATAAGAGATAATGCAATTTGGCAAACGGCAATGTAATTAGCATGCCGAATATTACTTTGAATGTGAATTGGAACGAAATCGGTAATAGATAAGACCATTTTACAATTTGGGCCCAAGTTAGAAGCAGAGCTTAAGGTGTAAATTATCGATAGTCCATATCTCGGAAACTATAAGAGATAATGCATTTTGGCAACCGGCAATGTAATTAGCATGCCGAACATTACTTGGAATGTGAATTGGAACGAAATCGCCAATAGATAAGACCATTTAACAATTTGGGCCCAAGTTAGAAGCAGAGCCTAAGGTGTAAATTATCGATAGTACATATCTCGGAAACTATAAGAGATAATGCAATTTGGCAACCGGCAATGTAATTAGCATGCCGAATATTGCTTGGAATGTGAATTGGAACGAAATCGCCAATAGATAAGACCATTTTACAATTTGGGCCCAAGTTAGAAGCAGAGCCTAAGGTGTAAATTATCGATAGTACATATCTCGGAAACTATAAGAGATAATGCAATTTGGCAACCGGCAATGTAATTAGCATGCCGAATATTACTTGGAATGTGAATTGGAACGAAATCGCCAATAGATAAGACCATTTTACAATTTGGACCCAAGTTAGAAGCAGAGCCTAAGGTGTAAATTATCGATAGTACATATCTCGGAAACTATAAGAGATAATGCAATTTGGCAACCGGCAATGTAATTAGCATGCCGAATATTACTTGGAATGTGAATTGGAACGAAACCGCCAATAGATAAGACCATTTTACAATTTGGGCCCAAGTTAGAAGCAGAGCCTAAGGTGTAAATTATCGATGGTACATATCTCGGAAACTATAAGAGATAATGCAATTTGGCAACCGGCAATGTAATTAGCATGCCGAATATTACTTGGAATGTGAATTGGAACGAAATCGCCAATAGATAAGACCATTTTACAATTTGGGCCCAAGTTAGAAGCAGAGCCTAAGGTGTAAATTATCGATAGTCCATATCTCGGAAACTATAAGAGATAATGCAATTTGGCAACCGGCAATGTAATTAGCATGCCGAATATTACTTGGCATGTGAATTGGAACGAAATCGCCAATAGATAGGACCATTTTACAATTTGGGCCCAAGTTAGAAGCAGAGCCTAAGGTGTAAATTATCGATAGTCCATATCTCGGAAACTATAAGAGGTAATGCAATTTGGCAACCGGCAATGTAATTAGCATGCCGAATATTACTTGGAATGTGTATTGGAACGAAATCGCCAATAGATAAGACCATTTAACAATTTGGGCCCAAGTTAGAAGCAGAGCCTAAGGTGTAAATTATCGATAGTATATATATCGGAAACTATAAGAGATAATGCAATTTGGCAACCGGCAATGTAATTAGCATGCCGAATATTACTTGGAATGTGAATTGGAACGGAATCGCCAATAGATAAGACCATTTTACAATTTGGGCCCAAGTTAGAAGCAGAGCCTAAGGTGTAAATTATCGATAGTCCATATCTCGGGAACTATAACAGATAATGCAATTTGGCAACCGGCAATGTAATTAGCATGCCGAATATTACTTGGAATGTGAATTGGAACGAAATCGCCAAAAGAAAAGACCATTTTACAATTTGGGCTCAAGTTAGAAGCAGAGCCTAAGGTGAAAATTATCGATAGTCCATATCTCGAAAACTATGAGAGATAATGCAATTTGGCAACCGGCAATGTAATTAGCATGCCGAATATTACTTGGAATGTGAATTGGAACGAAATCGCCAATAGATAAGACCATTTTACAATTTGGGCCCAAGTTAGAAGCAGAGCCTAAGGTGTAAATTATCGATAGTCCATATCTCGGAAACTATAAGAGATAATGCAATTTGGCAACCGGCAATGTAATTAGCATGCCGAATATTACTTGGAATGTGAATTGGAACGAAATCGCCAATAGATAAGACCATTTTACAATTTGGGCCCAAGTTAGAAGCAGAGCCTAAGGTGTAAATTATCGATAGTCCATATCTCGGAAACTATAAGAGATAATGCAATTTGGCAACCGGCAATGTAATTAGCATGCCGAATATTACTTGGCATGTGAATTGGAACGAAATCGCCAATAGATAGGACCATTTTACAATTTGGGCCCAAGTTAGAAGCAGAGCCTAAGGTGTAAATTATCGATAGTCCATATCTCGGAAACTATAAGAGATAATGCAATTTGGCAACCGGCAATGTAATTAGCATGCCGAATATTACTTGGAATGTGAATTGGAACGAAATCGCCAATAGATAAGACCATTTTACAATTTGGGCCCAAGTTAGAAGCAGAGCTTAAGGTGTAAATTATCGATAGTCCATATCTCGGAAACTATGAGAGATAATGCAATTTGGCAACCGGCAATATAATTAGCATGCCGAATATTACTTGGAATGTGAATTGGAACGAAATCGCCAATAGATAAGACCATTTAACAATTTGGGCCCAAGTTAGAAGCAGAGCCTAAGGTGTAAATTATCGAAAGTACATATCTCGGAAACTATAAGAGATAATGCAATTTGGCAACCGGCAATGTAATTAGCATGCCGAATATTACATGGAATGTGAATTGGAACGAAATCGCCAATAGATAAGACCATTTTACAATTTGGGCCCAAGTTAGAAGCAGAGCCTAAGGTGTAAATTATCGATAGTACATATCTCGGAAACTATAAGAGATAATGCAATTTGGCAACCGGCAATGTAATTAGCATGCCGAATATTACTTGGAATGTGAATTGGAACGAAATCGCCAATAGATAAGACCATTTTACAATTTGGGCCCAAGTTAGAAGCAGAGCCTAAGGTGTAAATTATCGATAGTACATATCTCGGAAACTATAAGAGATAATGCAATTTGGCAACCGGCAATGTAATTAGCATGCCGAATATTACTTGGAATGTGAATCGGAACGAAATCGCCAAAAGATAAGACCATTTTACAATTTGGGCCCAAGTTAGAAGCAGAGCCTAAGTTGTAAATATTCGACAGTCCATACCTCGGAAACTATAAGAGATAATGCAGTTTGGCAACCGGCAATGTAATTACCATGCCGAATATTACTTGGAATGTGAATTGGAACGAAATCGCCAATAGATAAGACCATTTTACAATTTGGGCCCAAGTTAGAAGCAGAGCCTAAGGTGTAATTTATCGATAGTACATATCTCGGAAACTATAAGAGATAATGCAATTTGGCAACCGGCAATGTAATTAGCATGCCGAATATTACTTGGAATGTGAATTGGAACGAAATCGCCAAAAGATAAGACCATTTTACAATTTGGGCTCAAGTTAGAAGCAGAGCCTAAGGTGAAAATTATCGATAGTCCATATCTCGAAAACTATGAGAGATAATGCAATTTGGCAACCGGCAATGTAATTAGCATGCCGAATATTACTTGGAATGTGAATTGGAACGAAATCGCCAATAGATAAGACCATTTTACAATTTGGGCCCAAGTTAGAAGCAGAGCCTAAGGTGTAAATTATCGATAGTCCATATCTCGGAAACTATAAGAGATAATGCAATTTGGCAACCGGCAATGTAATTAGCATGCCGAATATTACTTGGAATGTGAATTGGAACGAAATCGCCAATAGATAAGACCATTTTACAATTTGGGCCCAAGTTAGAAGCAGAGCCTAAGGTGTAAATTATCGATAGTCCATATCTCGGAAACTATAAGAGATAATGCAATTTGGCAACCGGCAATGTAATTAGCATGCCGAATATTACTTGGCATGTGAATTGGAACGTAATCGCCAATAGATAGGACCATTTTACAATTTGGGCCCAAGTTAGAAGCAGAGCCTAAGGTGTAAATTATCGATAGTCCATATCTCGGAAACTATAAGAGATAATGCAATTTGGCAACCGGCAATGTAATTAGCATGCCGAATATTACTTGGCATGTGAATTGGAACGAAATCGCCAATAGATAGGACCATTTTACAATTTGGGCTCAAGTTAGAAGCAGAGCCTAAGGTGAAAATTATCGATAGTCCATATCTCGAAAACTATGAGAGATAATGCAATTTGGCAACCGGCAATGTAATTAGCATGCCGAATATTACTTGGAATGTGAATTGGAACGAAATCGCCAATAGATAAGACCATTTTACAATTTGGGCCCAAGTTAGAAGCAGAGCCTAAGGTGTAAATTATCGATAGTCCATATCTCGGAAACTATAAGAGATAATGCAATTTGGCAACCGGCAATGTAATTAGCATGCCGAATATTACTTGGAATGTGAATTGGAACGAAATCGCCAATAGATAAGACCATTTTACAATTTGGGCCCAAGTTAGAAGCAGAGCCTAAGGTGTAAATTATCGATAGTCCATATCTCGGAAACTATAAGAGATAATGCAATTTGGCAACCGGCAATGTAATTAGCATGCCGAATATTACTTGGCATGTGAATTGGAACGAAATCGCCAATAGATAGGACCATTTTACAATTTGGGCCCAAGTTAGAAGCAGAGCCTAAGGTGTAAATTATCGATAGTCCATATCTCGGAAACTATAAGAGATAATGCAATTTGGCAACCGGCAATGTAATTAGCATGCCGAATATTACTTGGAATGTGAATTGGAACGAAATCGCCAATAGATAAGACCATTTTACAATTTGGGCCCAAGTTAGAAGCAGAGCTTAAGGTGTAAATTATCGATAGTCCATATCTCGGAAACTATGAGAGATAATGCAATTTGGCAACCGGCAATATAATTAGCATGCCGAATATTACTTGGAATGTGAATTGGAACGAAATCGCCAATAGATAAGACCATTTAACAATTTGGGCCCAAGTTAGAAGCAGAGCCTAAGGTGTAAATTATCGAAAGTACATATCTCGGAAACTATAAGAGATAATGCAATTTGGCAACCGGCAATGTAATTAGCATGCCGAATATTACATGGAATGTGAATTGGAACGAAATCGCCAATAGATAAGACCATTTTACAATTTGGGCCCAAGTTAGAAGCAGAGCCTAAGGTGTAAATTATCGATAGTACATATCTCGGAAACTATAAGAGATAATGCAATTTGGCAACCGGCAATGTAATTAGCATGCCGAATATTACTTGGAATGTGAATTGGAACGAAATCGCCAATAGATAAGACCATTTTACAATTTGGGCCCAAGTTAGAAGCAGAGCCTAAGGTGTAAATTATCGATAGTACATATCTCGGAAACTATAAGAGATAATGCAATTTGGCAACCGGCAATGTAATTAGCATGCCGAATATTACTTGGAATGTGAATCGGAACGAAATCGCCAAAAGATAAGACCATTTTACAATTTGGGCCCAAGTTAGAAGCAGAGCCTAAGTTGTAAATATTCGACAGTCCATACCTCGGAAACTATAAGAGATAATGCAATTTGGCAACCGGCAATGTAATTACCATGCCGAATATTACTTGGAATGTGAATTGGAACGAAATCGCCAATAGATAAGACCATTTTACAATTTGGGCCCAAGTTAGAAACAGAGCCTAAGGTGTAAATTATCGATAGTCCATATCTGGGAAACTATAAGAGATAATGCAATTTGGCAACCGGCAATGTAATTAGCATGCCGAACATAACTTGGAATGTGAATTGGAACGAAATCGCCAATAGATAAGACCATTTTACAATTTGGGCCCAAGTTAGAAGCAGAGCTTAAGGTGTAAATTATCGATAGTCCATATCTCCGAAACTATAAGAAATAATGCAATTTGGCAACCGGCAATGTAATTACCATGCCGAATATTACTTGGAATGTGAATTGGAACGATATCGCCAATAGATAAGACCATTTTACAATTTGGGCCCAAGTTAGAAGCAGAGCCTAAGGTGTAAATTATCGATAGTCCATATCTCGGAAACTATAAGAGATAATGCAATTTGGCAACCGGCAATGTAATTAGCATGCCGAATATTACTTGGAATGTGAATTGGAACGAAATCGCCAATAGATAAGACTATTTTACAATTTTGGCCCAAGTTAGAAGCAGAGACTAAGGTGTAAATTATCGATAGTCCATATCTCGGAAACTATAAGAGATAATGCAATTTGGCAACCCGCAATGTAATTAGCATGCCGAATATTACTTGGAATGTGAATTGGAACGAAATCGCCAAAAGATAAGATCATTTTACAATTTGGGCCCAAGTTAGAAGCAGAGCCTAAGTTGTAAATTTTCGATAGTCCATATTTCGGAAAATATAAGAGATAATGTAATTTGGCAACCGGCAATGTAATTAGCATGCCGAATATTACTTGGAATGTGAATTGGAACGAAATCGCCAATAGATAAGACTATTTTACAATTTGGGCCCAAGTTAGAAGCAGAGACTAAGGTGTAAATTATCGATAGTCCATATCTCGGAAACTATAAGAGATAATGCAATTTGGCAACCGGCAATGTAATTAGCATGCCGAATATTACTTGGAATGTGAATTGGAACGAAATCGCCAAAAGATAAGATCATTTTACAATTTGGGCCCAAGTTAGAAGCAGAGCCTAAGTTGTAATTTTTCGATAGTCCATATTTCGGAAAATATAAGAGATAATGCAATTTGGCAACCGGCAATGTAATTAGCATGCCGAATATTACTTGGAATGTGAATTGGAACGAAATCGCCAATAGATAAGACCATTTTACAATTTGGGCCCAAGTTAGAAGCAGAGCCTAAGGTGTAAATTATCGATAGCCCATATCTCGGAAACTATAAGAGATAATGCAATTTGGCAACCGGCAATGTAATTACCATGCCGAATATTACTTGGAATGTGAATTGGAACGATATCGCCAATAGATAAGACCATTTTACAATTTGGGCCCAAGTTAGAAGCAGAGCCTAAGGCGAAAATTATCGATAGTCCATATCTCGGAAACTATAAGAGATAATGCAATTTGGCAAACGGCAATGTAATTAGCATGCCGAATATTACTTTGAATGTGAATTGGAACGAAATCGGTAATAGATAAGACCATTTTACAATTTGGGCCCAAGTTAGAAGCAGAGCTTAAGGTGTAAATTATCGATAGTCCATATCTCGGAAACTATAAGAGATAATGCAATTTGGCAACCGGCAATGTAATTAGCATGCCGAACATTACTTGGAATGTGAATTGGAACGAAATCGCCAATAGATAAGACCATTTAACAATTTGGGCCCAAGTTAGAAGCAGAGCCTAAGGTGTAAATTATCGATAGTACATATCTCGGAAACTATAAGAGATAATGCAATTTGGCAACCGGCAATGTAATTAGCATGCCGAATATTGCTTGGAATGTGAATTGGAACGAAATCGCCAATAGATAAGACCATTTTACAATTTGGGCCCAAGTTAGAAGCAGAGCCTAAGGTGTAAATTATCGATAGTACATATCTCGGAAACTATAAGAGATAATGCAATTTGGCAACCGGCAATGTAATTAGCATGCCGAATATTACTTGGAATGTGAATTGGAACGAAATCGCCAATAGATAAGACCATTTTACAATTTGGACCCAAGTTAGAAGCAGAGCCTAAGGTGTAAATTATCGATGGTACATATCTCGGAAACTATAAGAGATAATGCAATTTGGCAACCGGCAATGTAATTAGCATGCCGAATATTACTTGGAATGTGAATTGGAACGAAATCGCCAATAGATAAGACCATTTTACAATTTGGGCCCAAGTTAGAAGCAGAGCCTAAGGTGTAAATTATCGATAGTCCATATCTCGGAAACTATAAGAGATAATGCAATTTGGCAACCGGCAATGTAATTAGCATGCCGAATATTACTTGGCATGTGAATTGGAACGAAATCGCCAATAGATAGGACCATTTTACAATTTGGGCCCAAGTTAGAAGCAGAGCCTAAGGTGTAAATTATCGATAGTCCATATCTCGGAAACTATAAGAGGTAATGCAATTTGGCAACCGGCAATGTAATTAGCATGCCGAATATTACTTGGAATGTGTATTGGAACGAAATCGCCAATAGATAAGACCATTTAACAATTTGGGCCCAAGTTAGAAGCAGAGCCTAAAGTGTAAATTATCGATAGTATATATCTCGGAAACTATAAGAGATAATGCAATTTGGCAACCGGCAATGTAATTAGCATGCCGAATATTACTTGGAATGTGAATTGGAACGGAATCGCCAATAGATAAGACCATTTTACAATTTGGGCCCAAGTTAGAAGCAGAGCCTAAGGTGTAAATTATCGATAGTCCATATCTCGGGAACTATAACAGATAATGCAATTTGGCAACCGGCAATGTAATTAGCATGCCGAATATTACTTGGAATGTGAATTGGAACGAAATCGCCAAAAGATAAGACCATTTTACAATTTGGGCTCAAGTTAGAAGCAGAGCCTAAGGTGAAAATTATCGATAGTCCATATCTCGAAAACTATGAGAGATAATGCAATTTGGCAACCGGCAATGTAATTAGCATGCCGAATATTACTTGGAATATGAATTGGAACGAAATCGCCAATAGATAAGACCATTTTACAATTTGGGCCCAAGTTAGAAGCAGAGCATAAGGTGTAAATTATCGATAGTCCATATCTCGGAAACTATAAGAGATAATGCAATTTGGCAACCGGCAATGTAATTAGCATGCCGAATATTACTTGGAATGTGAATTGGAACGAAATCGCCAATAGATAAGACCATTTTACAATTTGGGCCCAAGTTAGAAGCAGAGCCTAAGGTGTAAATTATCGATAGTCCATATCTCGGAAACTATAAGAGATAATGCAATTTGGCAACCGGCAATGTAATTAGCATGCCGAATATTACTTGGCATGTGAATTGGAACGAAATCGCCAATAGATAGGACCATTTTACAATTTGGGCCCAAGTTAGAAGCAGAGCCTAAGGTGTAAATTATCGATAGTCCATATCTCGGAAACTATAAGAGATAATGCAATTTGGCAACCGGCAATGTAATTAGCATGCCGAATATTACTTGGAATGTGAATTGGAACGAAATCGCCAATAGATAAGACCATTTTACAATTTGGGCCCAAGTTAGATGCAGAGCTTAAGGTGTAAATTATCGATAGTCCATATCTCGGAAACTATGAGAGATAATGCAATTTGGCAACCGGCAATATAATTAGCATGCCGAATATTACTTGGAATGTGAATTGGAACGAAATCGCCAATAGATAAGACCATTTAACAATTTGGGCCCAAGTTAGAAGCAGAGCCTAAGGTGTAAATTATCGATAGTACATATCTCGGAAACTATAAGAGATAATGCAATTTGGCAACCGGCAATGTAATTAGCATGCCGAATATTACTTGGAATGTGAATTGGAACGAAATCGCCAATAGATAAGACCATTTTACAATTTGGGCCCAAGTTAGAAGCAGAGCCTAAGGTGTAAATTATCGATAGTACATATCTCGGAAACTATAAGAGATAATGCAATTTGGCAACCGGCAATGTAATTAGCATGCCGAATATTACTTGGAATGTGAATTGGAACGAAATCGCCAATAGATAAGACCATTTTACAATTTGGGCCCAAGTTAGAAGCAGAGCCTAAGGTGTAAATTATCGATAGTACATATCTCGGAAACTATAAGAGATAATGCAATTTGGCAACCGGCAATGTAATTAGCATGCCGAATATTACTTGGAATGTGAATCGGAACGAAATCGCCAAAAGATAAGACCATTTTACAATTTGGGCCCAAGTTAGAAGCAGAGCCTAAGTTGTAAATATTCGACAGTCCATACCTCGGAAACTATAAGAGATAATGCAATTTGGCAACCGGCAATGTAATTACCATGCCGAATATTACTTGGAATGTGAATTGGAACGAAATCGCCAATAGATAAGACCATTTTACAATTTGGGCCCAAGTTAGAAACAGAGCCTAAGGTGTAAATTATCGATAGTCCATATCTGGGAAACTATAAGAGATAATGCAATTTGGCAACCGGCAATGTAATTAGCATGCCGAACATAACTTGGAATGTGAATTGGAACGAAATCGCCAATAGATAAGACCATTTTACAATTTGGGCCCAAGTTAGAAGCAGAGCTTAAGGTGTAAATTATCGATAGTCCATATCTCCGAAACTATAAGAAATAATGCAATTTGGCAACCGGCAATGTAATTACCATGCCGAATATTACTTGGAATGTGAATTGGAACGATATCGCCAATAGATAAGACCATTTTACAATTTGGGCCCAAGTTAGAAGCAGAGCCTAAGGTGTAAATTATCGATAGTCCATATCTCGGAAACTATAAGAGATAATGCAATTTGGCAATCGGCAATGTAATTAGCATGCCGAATATTACTTGGAATGTGAATTGGAACGAAATCGCCAAAAGATAAGACCATTTTACAATTTGGGCCCAAGTTAGAAGCAGAGCCTAAGTTGTAAATATTCAACAGTCCATATCTCGGAAACTATAAGAGATAATGCAATTTGGCAACCGGCAATGTAATTACCATGCCGAATATTACTTGGAATGTGAATTGGAACGATATCGCCAATATATAAGACCATTTTACAATTTGGGCCCAAGTTAGAAGCAGAGCCTAAGGCGAAAATTATCGATAGTCCATATCTCGGAAACTATAAGGGATAATGCAATTTGGCAAACGGCAATGTAATTAGCATGCCGAATATTACTTTGAATGTGAATTGGAACGAAATCGGTAATAGATAAGACCATTTTACAATTTGGGCCCAAGTTAGAAGCAGAGCTTAAGGTGTAAATTATCGATAGTCCATATCTCGGAAACTATAAGAGATAATGCATTTTGGCAACCGGCAATGTAATTAACATGCCGAACATTACTTGGAATGTGAATTGGAACGAAATCGCCAATAGATAAGACCATTTAACAATTTGGGCCCAAGTTAGAAGCAGAGCCTAAGGTGTAAATTATCGATAGTACATATCTCGGAAACTATAAGAGATAATGCAATTTGGCAACCGGCAATGTAATTAGCATGCCGAATATTGCTTGGAATGTGAATTGGAACGAAATCGCCAATAGATAAGACCATTTTACAATTTGGGCCCAAGTTAGAAGCAGAGCCTAAGGTGTAAATTATCGATAGTACATATCTCGGAAACTATAAGAGATAATGCAATTTGGCAACCGGCAATGTAATTAGCATGCCGAATATTACTTGGAATGTGAATTGGAACGAAATCGCCAATAGATAAGACCATTTTACAATTTGGACCCAAGTTAGAAGCAGAGCCTAAGGTGTAAATTATCGATAGTACATATCTCGGAAACTATAAGAGATAATGCAATTTGGCAACCGGCAATGTAATTAGCATGCCGAATATTACTTGGAATGTGAATTGGAACGAAACCGCCAATAGATAAGACCATTTTACAATTTGGGCCCAAGTTAGAAGCAGAGCCTAAGGTGTAAATTATCGATGGTACATATCTCGGAAACTATAAGAGATAATGCAATTTGGCAACCGGCAATGTAATTAGCATGCCGAATATTACTTGGAATGTGAATTGGAACGAAATCGCCAATAGATAAGACCATTTTACAATTTGGGCCCAAGTTAGAAGCAGAGCCTAAGGTGTAAATTATCGATAGTCCATATCTCGGAAACTATAAGAGATAATGCAATTTGGCAACCGGCAATGTAATTAGCATGCCGAATATTACTTGGCATGTGAATTGGAACGAAATCGCCAATAGATAGGACCATTTTACAATTTGGGCCCAAGTTAGAAGCAGAGCCTAAGGTGTAAATTATCGATAGTCCATATCTCGGAAACTATAAGAGGTAATGCAATTTGGCAGCCGGCAATGTAATTAGCATGCCGAATATTACTTGGAATGTGTATTGGAACGAAATCGCCAATAGATAAGACCATTTAACAATTTGGGCCCAAGTTAGAAGCAGAGCCTAAGGTGTAAATTATCGATAGTATATATATCGGAAACTATAAGAGATAATGCAATTTGGCAACCGGCAATGTAATTAGCATGCCGAATATTACTTGGAATGTGAATTGGAACGGAATCGCCAATAGATAAGACCATTTTACAATTTGGGCCCAAGTTAGAAGCAGAGCCTAAGGTGTAAATTATCGATAGTCCATATCTCGGGAACTATAACAGATAATGCAATTTGGCAACCGGCAATGTAATTAGCATGCCGAATATTACTTGGAATGTGAATTGGAACGAAATCGCCAAAAGATAAGACCATTTTACAATTTGGGCTCAAGTTAGAAGCAGAGCCTAAGGTGAAAATTATCGATAGTCCATATCTCGAAAACTATGAGAGATAATGCAATTTGGCAACCGGCAATGTAATTAGCATGCCGAATATTACTTGGAATGTGAATTGGAACGAAATCGCCAATAGATAAGACCATTTTACAATTTGGGCCCAAGTTAGAAGCAGAGCCTAAGGTGTAAATTATCGATAGTCCATATCTCGGAAACTATAAGAGATAATGCAATTTGGCAACCGGCAATGTAATTAGCATGCCGAATATTACTTGGAATGTGAATTGGAACGAAATCGCCAATAGATAAGACCATTTTACAATTTGGGCCCAAGTTAGAAGCAGAGCCTAAGGTGTAAATTATCGATAGTCCATATCTCGGAAACTATAAGAGATAATGCAATTTGGCAACCGGCAATGTAATTAGCATGCCGAATATTACTTGGCATGTGAATTGGAACGAAATCGCCAATAGATAGGACCATTTTACAATTTGGGCCCAAGTTAGAAGCAGAGCCTAAGGTGTAAATTATCGATAGTCCATATCTCGGAAACTATAAGAGATAATGCAATTTGGCAACCGGCAATGTAATTAGCATGCCGAATATTACTTGGAATGTGAATTGGAACGAAATCGCCAATAGATAAGACCATTTAACAATTTGGGCCCAAGTTAGAAGCAGAGCCTAAGGTGTAAATTATCGAAAGTACATATCTCGGAAACTATAAGAGATAATGCAATTTGGCAACCGGCAATGTAATTAGCATGCCGAATATTACTTGGAATGTGAATTGGAACGAAATCGCCAATAGATAAGACCATTTTACAATTTGGGCCCAAGTTAGAAGCAGAGCCTAAGGTGTAAATTATCGATAGTACATATCTCGGAAACTATAAGAGATAATGCAATTTGGCAACCGGCAATGTAATTAGCATGCCGAATATTACTTGGAATGTGAATCGGAACGAAATCGCCAAAAGATAAGACCATTTTACAATTTGGGCCCAAGTTAGAAGCAGAGCCTAAGTTGTAAATATTCGACAGTCCATACCTCGGAAACTATAAGAGATAATGCAATTTGGCAACCGGCAATGTAATTACCATGCCGAATATTACTTGGAATGTGAATTGGAACGAAATCGCCAATAGATAAGACCATTTTACAATTTGGGCCCAAGTTAGAAACAGAGCCTAAGGTGTAAATTATCGATAGTCCATATCTGGGAAACTATAAGAGATAATGCAATTTGGCAACCGGCAATGTAATTAGCATGCCGAACATAACTTGGAATGTGAATTGGAACGAAATCGCCAATAGATAAGACCATTTTACAATTTGGGCCCAAGTTAGAAGCAGAGCTTAAGGTGTAAATTATCGATAGTCCATATCTCCGAAACTATAAGAAATAATGCAATTTGGCAACCGGCAATGTAATTACCATGCCGAATATTACTTGGAATGTGAATTGGAACGATATCGCCAATAGATAAGACCATTTTACAATTTGGGCCCAAGTTAGAAGCAGAGCCTAAGGTGTAAATTATCGATAGTCCATATCTCGGAAACTATAAGAGATAATGCAATTTGGCAATCGGCAATGTAATTAGCATGCCGAATATTACTTGGAATGTGAATTGGAACGAAATCGCCAAAAGATAAGACCATTTTACAATTTGGGCCCAAGTTAGAAGCAGAGCCTAAGTTGTAAATATTCAACAGTCCATATCTCGGAAACTATAAGAGATAATGCAATTTGGCAACCGGCAATGTAATTACCATGCCGAATATTACTTGGAATGTGAATTGGAACGATATCGCCAATAGATAAGACCATTTTACAATTTGGGCCCAAGTTAGAAGCAGAGCCTAAGGCGAAAATTATCGATAGTCCATATCTCGGAAACTATAAGAGATAATGCAATTTGGCAAACGGCAATGTAATTAGCATGCCGAATATTACTTTGAATGTGAATTGGAACGAAATCGGTAATAGATAAGACCATTTTACAATTTGGGCCCAAGTTAGAAGCAGAGCTTAAGGTGTAAATTATCGATAGTCCATATCTCGGAAACTATAAGAGATAATGCATTTTGGCAACCGGCAATGTAATTAGCATGCCGAACATTACTTGGAATGTGAATTGGAACGAAATCGCCAATAGATAAGACCATTTAGCAATTTGGGCCCAAGTTAGAAGCAGAGCCTAAGGTGTAAATTATCGATAGTACATATCTCGGAAACTATAAGAGATAATGCAATTTGGCAACCGGCAATGTAATTAGCATGCCGAATATTGCTTGGAATGTGAATTGGAACGAAATCGCCAATAGATAAGACCATTTTACAATTTGGGCCCAAGTTAGAAGCAGAGCCTAAGGTGTAAATTATCGATAGTACATATCTCGGAAACTATAAGAGATAATGCAATTTGGCAACCGGCAATGTAATTAGCATGCCGAATATTACTTGGAATGTGAATTGGAACGAAATCGCCAATAGATAAGACCATTTTACAATTTGGACCCAAGTTAGAAGCAGAGCCAAAGGTGTAAATTATCGATAGTACATATCTCGGAAACTATAAGAGATAATGCAATTTGGCAACCGGCAATGTAATTAGCATGCCGAATATTACTTGGAATGTGAATTGGAACGAAATCGCCAATAGATAAGACCATTTTACAATTTGGGCCCAAGTTAGAAGCAGAGCCTAAGGTGTAAATTATCGATAGTCCATATCTCGGAAACTATAAGAGATAATGCAATTTGGCAACCGGCAATGTAATTAGCATGCCGAATATTACTTGGCATGTGAATTGGAACGAAATCGCCAATAGATAGGACCATTTTACAATTTGGGCCCAAGTTAGAAGCAGAGCCTAAGGTGTAAATAATCGATAGTCCATATCTCGGAAACTATAAGAGGTAATGCAATTTGGCAACCGGCAATGTAATTAGCATGCCGAATATTACTTGGAATGTGTATTGGAACGAAATCGCCAATAGATAAGACCATTTAACAATTTGGGCCCAAGTTAGAAGCAGAGCCTAAGGTGTAAATTATCGATAGTATATATCTCGGAAACTATAAGAGATAATGCAATTTGGCAACCGGCAATGTAATTAGCATGCCGAATATTACTTGGAATGTGAATTGGAACGGAATCGCCAATAGATAAGACCATTTTACAATTTGGGCTCAAGTTAGAAGCAGAGCCTAAGGTGAAAATTATCGATAGTCCATATCTCGAAAACTATGAGAGATAATGCAATTTGGCAACCGGCAATGTAATTAGCATGCCGAATATTACTTGGAATGTGAATTGGAACGAAATCGCCAATAGATAAGACCATTTTACAATTTGGGCCCAAGTTAGAAGCAGAGCCTAAGGTGTAAATTATCGATAGTCCATATCTCGGAAACTATAAGAGATAATACAATTTGGCAACCGGCAATGTAATTAGCATGCCGAATATTACTTGGAATGTGAATTGGAACGAAATCGCCGATAGATAAGACCATTTTACAATTTGGGCCCAAGTTAGAAGCAGAGCCTAAGGTGTAAATTATCGATAGTCCATATCTCGGAAACTATAAGAGATAATGCAATTTGGCAACCGGCAATGTAATTAGCAATCCGAAAATTACTTGGAATGTGAATTGGAACGAAATCGCCAATAGATAAGACCATTTTACAATTTGGGCCCAAGTTAGAAGCAGAGCCTAAGGTGTAAATTATCGATAGTCCATATCTCGGAAACTATAAGAGATAATGCAATTTGGCAACCGGCAATGTAATTAGCATGCCGAATATTACTTGGAATGTGAATTGGAACGAAATCGCCAAAAGATAAGACCATTTTACAATTTGGGCCCAAGTTAGAAGCAGAGCCTAAGTTGTAAATTTTCGATAGTCCATATCTGGGAAACTATAAGAGATAATGCAATTTGGCAACCGGCAATGTAATTAGCATATCGAATATTACTTGGAATGTGAATTGGAACGAAATCGCCAATAGATAAGACCATTTAACAATTTGGGCCCAAGTTAGAAGCAGAGCCTAAGGTGTAAATTATCGATAGTCCATATCTCGGAAACTATAAGAGATAATGCAATTTGGCAACCGGCAATGTAATTAGCATGCCGAATATTACTTGGAATGTGAATTGGAACGAAATCGCCAATAGATAAGACTATTTTACAATTTGGGCTCAAGTTAGAAGCAGAGCCTAAGGTGTAAATTATCGATAGTCCATATCTCGGAAACTATAAGAGATAATGCAATTTGGCAACCGGAAATGTAATTAGCATTCCGAATATTACTTGGAATGTGAATTGGAACGAAATCGCCAATAGATAAGACCATTTTACAATTTGGGCCCAAGATAGAAGCAGAGCCTAAGGTGTAAATTATCGATAGTCCATATCTCGGAAACTATAAGAGATAATGCAATTTGGCAACCGGCAACGCAATTAGCATGCCGAATATTACTTGGAATGTGAATTGGAACGAAATCGCCGATAGATAAGACCATTTTACAATTTGGGCCCAAGTTAGAAGCAGAGCCTAAGGTGTAAATTATCGATAGTCCATATCTCGGAAACTATCAGAGATAATGCAATTTGGCAACCGGCAATGTAATTAGCAATCCGAATATTACTTGAAATGTGAATTGGAACGAAATCGCCAATAGATAAGACCATTTTACAATTTGGGCCCAAGTTACAAGCAGAGCCTAAGGTGTAAATTATCGATCGTCCATATCTCGGAAACTATAAGAGATAATGCAATTTGGCAACCGGCAATGTAATTAGCATGCCGAATATTACTTGGAATGTGAATTGGAACGAAATCGCCAATAGATAAGACCATTTTACAATTTTTGCCCAAGTTAGAAGCAGAGACTAAGGTGTAAATTATCGATAATCCATATCACGGAAACTATAAGAGATAATGCAATTTGGCAACCGGCAATGTAATTAGCATGCCGAATATTACTTGGAATGTGAATTGGAACGAAATCGCCAAAAGATAAGACCATTTTACAATTTGGGCCCAAGTTAGAAGCAGAGACTAAGTTGTAAATTTTCGATAGTCCATATTTCGGAAAATATAAGAGATAATGCAATTTGGCAACCGGCAATGTAATTAGCATATCGAATATTACTTGGAATGTGAATTGGAACGAAATCGCCAATAGATAAGACCATTTTACAATTTGGGCCCAAGATAGAAGCAGAGCCTAAGGTGTAAATTATCGATAGTCCATATCTCGGAAACTAGAAGAGATAATGCAATTTGGCAACCGGCAACGCAATTAGCATGCCGAATATTACTTGGAATGTGAATTGGAACGAAATCGCCGATAGATAAGACCATTTTACAATTTGGGCCCAAGTTAGAAGCAGAGCCTAAGGTGTAAATTATCGATAGTCCATATCTCGGAAACTATAAGAGATAATGCAATTTGGCAACCGGCAATGTAATTAGCAATCCGAATATTACTTGGAATGTGAATTGGAACGAAATCGCCAATAGATAAGACCATTTTACAACTTGGGCCCAACTTAGAAGCAGAGCCTAAGGTGTAAATTATCGATAGTCCATATCTCGGAAACTATAAGAGATAATGCAATTTGGCAACCGGCAATGTAATTAGCATGCCGAATATTACTTGGAATGTGAATTGGAACGAAATCGCCAATAGATAAGACTATTTTACAATTTTGGCCCAAGTTAGAAGCAGAGACTAAGGTGTAAATTATCGATAGTCCATATCTCGGAAACTATAAGAGATAATGCAATTTGGCAACCGGCAATGTAATTAGCATGCCGAATATTACTTGGAATGTGAATTGGAACGAAATCGCCAAAAGATAAGATCATTTTACAATTTGGGCCCAAGTTAGAAGCAAAGCCTAAGTTGTAAATTTTCGATAGTCCATATTTCGGAAAATATAAGAGATAATGTAATTTGGCAACCGGCAATGTAATTAGCATGCCGAATATTACTTGGAATGTGAATTGGAACGAATTCGCCAATAGATAAGACTATTTTACAATTTGGGCCCAAGTTAGAAGCAGAGACTATGGTGTAAATTATCGATAGTCCATATCTCGGAAACTATAAGAGATAATGCAATTTGGCAACCGGCAATGTAATTTGCATGCCGAATATTACTTGGAATGTGAATTGGAACGAAATCGCCAAAAGTTAAGATCATTTTACAATTTGGGCCCAAGTTAGAAGCAGAGCCTAAGTTGTAATTTTTCGATAGTCCATATTTCGGAAAATATAAGAGATAATGCAATTTGGCAACCGGCAATGTAATTAGCATGCCGAATATTACTTGGAATGTGAATTGGAACGAAATCGCCAATAGATAAGACCATTTTACAATTTGGGCCCAAGTTAGAAGCAGAGCCTAAGGTGTAAATTATCGATAGCCCATATCTCGGAAACTATAAGAGATAATGCAATTTGGCAACCGGCAATGTAATTACCATGCCGAATATTACTTGGAATGTGAATTGGAACGATATCGCCAATAGATAAGACCATTTTACAATTTGGGCCCAAGTTAGAAGCAGAGCCTAAGGCGAAAATTATCGATAGTCCATATCTCGGAAACTATAAGATATAATGCAATTTGGCAAACGGCAATGTAATTAGCATGCCGAATATTACTTTGAATGTGAATTGGAACGAAATCGGTAATAGATAAGACCATTTTACAATTTGGGCCCAAGTTAGAAGCAGAGCTTAAGGTGTAAATTATCGATAGTCCATATCTCGGAAACTATAAGAGATAATGCAATTTGGCAACCGGCAATGTAATTAGCATGCCGAACATTACTTGGAATGTGAATTGGAACGAAATCGCCAATAGATAAGACCATTTAACAATTTGGGCCCAAGTTAGAAGCAGAGCCTAAGGTGTAAATTATCGATAGTACATATCTCGGAAACTATAAGAGATAATGCAATTTGGCAACCGGCAATGTAATTAGCATGCCGAATATTGCTTGGAATGTGAATTGGAACGAAATCGCCAATAGATAAGACCATTTTACAATTTGGGCCCAAGTTAGAAGCAGAGCCTAAGGTGTAAATTATCGATAGTACATATCTCGGAAACTATAAGAGATAATGCAATTTGGCAACCGGCAATGTAATTAGCATGCCGAATATTACTTGGAATGTGAATTGGAACGAAATCGCCAATAGATAAGACCATTTTACAATTTGGACCCAAGTTAGAAGCAGAGCCTAAGGTGTAAATTATCGATAGTACATATCTCGGAAACTATAAGAGATAATGCAATTTGGCAACCGGCAATGTAATTAGCATGCCGAATATTACTTGGAATGTAAATTGGAATGAAATCGCCAATAGATAAGACCATTTTACAATTTGGGCCCAAGTTAGAAGCAGAGCCTAAGGTGTAAATTATCGATAGTCCATATCTCGGAAACTATAAGAGATAATGCAATTTGGCAACCGGCAATGTAATTAGCATGCCGAATATTACTTGGCATGTGAATTGGAACGAAATCGCCAATAGATAGGACCATTTTACAATTTGGGCCCAAGTTAGAAGCAGAGCCTAAGGTGTAAATTATCGATAGTACATATCTCGGAAACTATAAGAGATAATGCAATTTGGCAACCGGCAATGTAATTAGCATGCCGAATATTACTTGGAATGTGAATTGGAACGAAATCGCCAATAGATAAGACCATTTTACAATTTGGGCCCAAGTTAGAAGCAGAGCCTAAGGTGTAAATTATCGATAGTCCATATCTCGGAAACTATAAGAGATAATGCAATTTGGCAACCGGCAATGTAATTAGCATGCCGAATATTACTTGGCATGTGAATTGGAACGAAATCGCCAATAGATAGGACCATTTTACAATTTGGGCCCAAGTTAGAAGCAGAGCCTAAGGTGTAAATTATCGATAGTCCATATCTCGGAAACTATAAGAGATAATGCAATTTGGCAACCGGCAATGTAATTAGCATGCCGAACATTACTTGGAATGTGAATTGGAACGAAATCGCCAATAGATAAGACCATTTAACAATTTGGGCCCAAGTTAGAAGCAGAGCCTAAGGTGTAAATTATCGATAGTACATATCTCGGAAACTATAAGAGATAATGCAATTTGGCAACCGGCAATGTAATTAGCATGCCGAATATTGCTTGGAATGTGAATTGGAACGAAATCGCCAATAGATAAGACCATTTTACAATTTGGGCCCAAGTTAGAAGCAGAGCCTAAGGTGTAAATTATCGATAGTACATATCTCGGAAACTATAAGAGATAATGCAATTTGGCAACCGGCAATGTAATTAGCATGCCGAATATTACTTGGAATGTGAATTGGAACGAAATCGCCAATAGATAAGACCATTTTACAATTTGGACCCAAGTTAGAAGCAGAGCCTAAGGTGTAAATTATCGATAGTACATATCTCGGAAACTATAAGAGATAATGCAATTTGGCAACCGGCAATGTAATTAGCATGCCGAATATTACTTGGAATGTGAATTGGAACGAAATCGCCAATAGATAAGACCATTTTACAATTTGGGCCCAAGTTAGAAGCAGAGCCTAAGGTGTAAATTATCGATAGTCCATATCTCGGAAACTATAAGAGATAATGCAATTTGGCAACCGGCAATGTAATTAGCATGCCGAATATTACTTGGCATGTGAATTGGAACGAAATCGCCAATAGATAGGACCATTTTACAATTTGGGCCCAAGTTAGAAGCAGAGCCTAAGGTGTAAATTATCGATAGTCCATATCTCGGAAACTATAAGAGGTAATGCAATTTGGCAACCGGCAATGTAATTAGCATGCCGAATATTGCTTGGAATGTGAATTGGAACGAAATCGCCAATAGATAAGACCATTTTACAATTTGGGCCCAAGTGAGAAGCAGAGACTAAGTTGTAAATTTTCGATAGTCCATATTTCGGAAAATATAACAGATAATGCAATTTGGCAACCGGCAATGTAATTAGCATATCGAATATTACTTGGAATGTGAATTGGAACGAAATCGCCAATAGATAAGACCATTTTACAATTTGGGCCCAAGATAGAAGCAGAGCCTAAGGTGTAAATTATCGATAGTCCATATCTCGGAAACTAGAAGAGATAATGCAATTTGGCAACCGGCAACGCAATTAGCATGCCGAATATTACTTGGAATGTGAATTGGAACGAAATCGCCGATAGATAAGACCATTTTACAATTTGGGCCCAAGTTAGAAGCAGAGCCTAAGGTGTAAATTATCGATAGTCCATATCTCGGAAACTATAAGAGATAATGCAATTTGGCAACCGGCAATGTAATTAGCAATCCGAATATTACTTGGAATGTGAATTGGAACGAAATCGCCAATAGATAAGACCATTTTACAACTTGGGCCCAACTTAGAAGCAGAGCCTAAGGTGTAAATTATCGATAGTCCATATCTCGGAAACTATAAGAGATAATGCAATTTGGCAACCGGCAATGTAATTAGCATGCCGAATATTACTTGGAATGTGAATTGGAACGAAATCGCCAATAGATAAGACTATTTTACAATTTGGGCCCAAGTTAGAAGCAGAGACTAAGGTGTAAATTATCGATAGTCCATATCTCGGAAACTATAAGAGATAATGCAATTTGGCAACCGGCAATGTAATTAGCATGCCGAATATTACTTGGAATGTGAATTGGAACGAAATCGCCAAAAGATAAGATCATTTTACAATTTGGGCCCAAGTTAGAAGCAGAGCCTAAGTTGTAATTTTTCGATAGTCCATATTTCGGAAAATATAAGAGATAATGCAATTTGGCAACCGGCAATGTAATTAGCATTCCGAATATTACTTGGAATGTGAATTGGAACGAAATCGCCAATAGATAAGACCATTTTACAATTTGGGCCCAAGTTAGAAGCAGAGCCTAAGGTGTAAATTATCGATAGCCCATATCTCGGAAACTATAAGAGATAATGCAATTTGGCAACCGGCAATGTAATTACCATGCCGAATATTACTTGGAATGTGAATTGGAACGATATCGCCAATAGATAAGACCATTTTACAATTTGGGCCCAAGTTAGAAGCAGAGCCTAAGGCGAAAATTATCGATAGTCCATATCTCGGAAACTATAAGAGATAATGCAATTTGGCAAACGGCAATGTAATTAGCATGCCGAATATTACTTTGAATGTGAATTGGAACGAAATGGGTAATAGATAAGACCATTTTACAATTTGGGCCCAAGTTAGAAGCAGAGCTTAAGGTGTAAATTATCGATAGTCCATATCTCGGAAACTATAAGAGATAATGCAATTTGGCAACCGGCAATGTAATTAGCATGCCGAACATTACTTGGAATGTGAATTGGAACGAAATCGCCAATAGATAAGACCATTTAACAATTTGGGCCCAAGTTAGAAGCAGAGCCTAAGGTGTAAATTATCGATAGTACATATCTCGGAAACTATAAGAGATAATGCAATTTGGCAACCGGCAATGTAATTAGCATGCCGAATATTGCTTGGAATGTGAATTGGAACGAAATCGCCAATAGATAAGACCATTTTACAATTTGGGCCCAAGTTAGAAGCAGAGCCTAAGGTGTAAATTATCGATAGTACATATCTCGGAAACTATAAGAGATAATGCAATTTGGCAACCGGCAATGTAATTAGCATGCCGAATATTACTTGGAATGTGAATTGGAACGAAATCGCCAATAGATAAGACCATTTTACAATTTGGACCCAAGTTAGAAGCAGAGCCTAAGGTGTAAATTATCGATAGTACATATCTCGGAAACTATAAGAGATAATGCAATTTGGCAACCGGCAATGTAATTAGCATGCCGAATATTACTTGGAATGTGAATTGGAACGAAATCGCCGATAGATAAGACCATTTTACAATTTGGGCCCAAGTTAGAAGCAGAGCCTAAGGTGTAAATTATCGATAGTCCATATCTCGGAAACTATAAGAGATAATGCAATTTGGCAACCGGCAATGTAATTAGCATGCCGAATATTACTTGGCATGTGAATTGGAACGAAATCGCCAATAGATAGGACCATTTTACAATTTGGGCCCAAGTTAGAAGCAGAGCCTAAGGTGTAAATTATCGATAGTATATATCTCGGAAACTATAAGAGATAATGCAATTTGGCAACCGGCAATGTAATTAGCATGCCGAATATTACTTGGAATGTGAATTGGAACGGAATCGCCAATAGATAAGACCATTTTACAATTTGGGCCCAAGTTAGAAGCAGAGCCTAAGGTGTAAATTATCGATAGTCCATATCTCGGAAACTATAACAGATAATGCAATTTGGCAACCGGCAATGTAATTAGGATGCCGAATATTACTTGGAATGTGAATTGGAACGAAATCGCCAAAAGATAAGACCATTTTACAATTTGGGCTCAAGTTAGAAGCAGAGCCTAAGGTGAAAATTATCGATAGTCCATATCTCGAAAACTATGAGAGATAATGCAATTTGGCAACCGGCAATGTAATTAGCATGCCGAATATTACTTGGAATGTGAATTGGAACGAAATCGCCAATAGATAAGACCATTTTACAATTTGGGCCCAAGTTAGAAGCAGAGCCTAAGGTGTAAATTATCGATAGTCCATATCTCGGAAACTATAAGAGATAATGCAATTTGGCAACCGGCAATGTAATTAGCATGCCGAATATTACTTGGCATGTGAATTGGAACGAAATCGCCAATAGATAGGACCATTTTACAATTTGGGCCCAAGTTAGAAGCAGAGCCTAAGGTGTAAATTATCGATAGTCCATATCTCGGAAACTATAAGAGATAATGCAATTTGGCAACCGGCAATGTAATTAGCATGCCGAATATTACTTGGAATGTGAATTGGAACGAAATCGCCAATAGATAAGACCATTTTACAATTTGGGCCCAAGTTAGAAGCAGAGCTTAAGGTGTAAATTATCGATAGTCCATATCTCGGAAACTATGAGAGATAATGCAATTTGGCAACCGGCAATATAATTAGCATGCCGAATATTACTTGGAATGTGAATTGGAACGAAATCGCCAATAGATAAGACCATTTAACAATTTGGGCCCAAGTTAGAAGCAGAGCCTAAGGTGTAAATTATCGAAAGTACATATCTCGGAAACTATAAGAGATAATGCAATTTGGCAACCGGCAATGTAATTAGCATGCCGAATATTACATGGAATGTGAATTGGAACGAAATCGCCAATAGATAAGACCATTTTACAATTAGGGCCCAAGTTAGAAGCAGAGCCTAAGGTGTAAATTATCGATAGTACATATCTCGGAAACTATAAGAGATAATGCAATTTGGCAACCGGCAATGTAATTAGCATGCCGAATATTACTTGGAATGTGAATTGGAACGAAATCGCCAATAGATAAGACCATTTTACAATTTGGGCCCAAGTTAGAAGCAGAGCCTAAGGTGTAAATTATCGATAGTACATATCTCGGAAACTATAAGAGATAATGCAATTTGGCAACCGGCAATGTAATTAGCATGCCGAATATTACTTGGAATGTGAATCGGAACGAAATCGCCAAAAGATAAGACCATTTTACAATTTGGGCCCAAGTTAGAAGCAGAGCCTAAGTTGTAAATATTCGACAGTCCATACCTCGGAAACTATAAGAGATAATGCAATTTGGCAACCGGCAATGTAATTACCATGCCGAATATTACTTGGAATGTGAATTGGAACGAAATCGCCAATAGATAAGACCATTTTACAATTTGGGCCCAAGTTAGAAACAGAGCCTAAGGTGTAAATTATCGATAGTCCATATCTGGGAAACTATAAGAGATAATGCAATTTGGCAACCGGCAATGTAATTAGCATGCCGAACATAACTTGGAATGTGAATTGGAACGAAATCGCCAATAGATAAGACCATTTTACAATTTGGGCCCAAGTTAGAAGCAGAGCTTAAGGTGTAAATTATCGATAGTCCATATCTCCGAAACTATAAGAAATAATGCAATTTGGCAACCGGCAATGTAATTACCATGCCGAATATTACTTGGAATGTGAATTGGAACGATATCGCCAATAGATAAGACCATTTTACAATTTGGGCCCAAGTTAGAAGCAGAGCCTAAGGTGTAAATTATCGATAGTCCATATCTCGGAAACTATAAGAGATAATGCAATTTGGCAATCGGCAATGTAATTAGCATGCCGAATATTACTTGGAATGTGAATTGGAACGAAATCGCCAAAAGATAAGACCATTTTACAATTTGGGCCCAAGTTAGAAGCAGAGCCTAAGTTGTAAATATTCAACAGTCCATATCTCGGAAACTATAAGAGATAATGCAATTTGGCAACCGGCAATGTAATTACCATGCCGAATATTACTTGGAATGTGAATTGGAACGATATCGCCAATAGATAAGACCATTTTACAATTTGGGCCCAAGTTAGAAGCAGAGCCTAAGGCGAAAATTATCGATAGTCCATATCTCGGAAACTATAAGAGATAATGCAATTTGGCAAACGGCAATGTAATTAGCATGCCGAATATTACTTTGAATGTGAATTGGAACGAAATCGGTAATAGATAAGACCATTTTACAATTTGGGCCCAAGTTAGAAGCAGAGCTTAAGGTGTAAATTATCGATAGTCCATATCTCGGAAACTATAAGAGATAATGCAATTTGGCAACCGGCAATGTAATTAGCATGCCGAATATTGCTTGGAATGTGAATTGGAACGAAATCGCCAATAGATAAGACCATTTTACAATTTGGGCCCAAGTTAAAAGCAGAGCCTAAGGTGTAAATTATCGATAGTACATATCTCGGAAACTATAAGAGATAATGCAATTTGGCAACCGGCAATGTAATTAGCATGCCGAATATTACTTGGAATGTGAATTGGAACGAAATCGCCAATAGATAAGACCATTTTACAATTTGGACCCAAGTTAGAAGCAGAGCCTAAGGTGTAAATTATCGATAGTACATATCTCGGAAACTATAAGAGATAATGCAATTTGGCAACCGGCAATGTAATTAGCATGCCGAATATTACTTGGAATGTGAATTGGAACGAAATCGCCAATAGATAAGACCATTTTACAATTTGGGCCCAAGTTAGAAGCAGAGCCTAAGGTGTAAATTATCGATAGTCCATATCTCGGAAACTATAAGAGATAATGCAATTTGGCAACCGGCAATGTAATTAGCATGCCGAATATTACTTGGCATGTGAATTGGAACGAAATCGCCAATAGATAGGACCATTTTACAATTTGGGCCCAAGTTAGAAGCAGAGCCTAAGGTGTAAATTATCGATAGTACATATCTCGGAAACTATAAGAGATAATGCAATTTGGCAACCGGCAATGTAATTAGCATGCCGAATATTGCTTGGAATGTGAATTGGAACGAAATCGCCAATAGATAAGACCATTTTACAATTTGGGCCCAAGTTAGAAGCAGAGCCTAAGGTGTAAATTATCGATAGTACATATCTCGGAAACTATAAGAGATAATGCAATTTGGCAACCGGCAATGTAATTAGCATGCCGAATATTACTTGGATTGTGAATTGGAACGAAATCGCCAATAGATAAGACCATTTTACAATTTGGACCCAAGTTAGAAGCAGAGCCTAAGGTGTAAATTATCGATAGTCCATATCTCAGAAACTATAAGAGATAATGCAATTTGGCAACCGGCAATGTAATTAGCATGCCGAATATTACTTGGCATGTGAATTGGAACGAAATCGCCAATAGATAGGACCATTTTACAATTTGGGCCCAAGTTAGAAGCAGAGCCTAAGGTGTAAATTATCGATAGTCCATATCTCGGAAACTATAAGAGATAATGCAATTTGGCAACCGGCAATGTAATTAGCATGCCGAATATTACTTGGAATGTGAATTGGAACGAAATCGCCAATAGATAAGACCATTTTACAATTTGGGCACAAGTTAGAAGCAGAGCTTAAGGTGTAAATTATCGATAGTCCATATCTCGGAAACTATGAGAGATAATGCAATTTGGCAACCGGCAATATAATTAGCATGCCGAATATTACTTGGAATGTGAATTGGAACGAAATCGCCAATAGATAAGACCATTTAACAATTTGGGCCCAAGTTAGAAGCAGAGCCTAAGGTGTAAATTATCGAAAGTACATATCTCGGAAACTATAAGAGATAATGCAATTTGGCAACCGGCAATGTAATTAGCATGCCGAATATTACATGGAATGTGAATTGGAACGAAATCGCCAATAGATAAGACCATTTTACAATTTGGGCCCAAGTTAGAAGCAGAGCCTAAGGTGTAAATTATCGATAGTACATATCTCGGAAACTATAAGAGATAATGCAATTTGGCAACCGGCAATGTAATTAGCATGCCGAATATTACTTGGAATGTGAATTGGAACGAAATCGCCTATAGATAATACCATTTTACAATTTGGGCCCAAGTTAGAAGCAGAGCCTAAGGTGTAAATTATCGATAGTACATATCTCGGAAACTATAAGAGATAATGCAATTTGGCAACCGGCAATGTAATTAGCATGCCGAATATTACTTGGAATGTGAATCGGAACGAAATCGCCAAAAGATAAGACCATTTTACAATTTGGGCCCAAGTTAGAAGCAGAGCCTAAGTTGTAAATATTCGACAGTCCATACCTCGGAAACTATAAGAGATAATGCAATTTGGCAACCGGCAATGTAATTACCATGCCGAATATTACTTGGAATGTGAATTGGAACGAAATCGCCAATAGATAAGACCATTTTACAATTTGGGCCCAAGTTAGAAACAGAGCCTAAGGTGTAAATTATCGATAGTCCATATCTGGGAAACTATAAGAGATAATGCAATTTGGCAACCGGCAATGTAATTAGCATGCCGAACATAACTTGGAATGTGAATTGGAACGAAATCGCCAATAGATAAGACCATTTTACAATTTGGGCCCAAGTTAGAAGCAGAGCTTAAGGTGTAAATTATCGATAGTCCATATCTCCGAAACTATAAGAAATAATGCAATTTGGCAACCGGCAATGTAATTACCATGCCGAATATTACTTGGAATGTGAATTGGAACGATATCGCCAATAGATAAGACCATTTTACAATTTGGGCCCAAGTTAGAAGCAGAGCCTAAGGTGTAAATTATCGATAGTCCATATCTCGGAAACTATAAGAGATAATGCAATTTGGCAATCGGCAATGTAATTAGCATGCCGAATATTACTTGGAATGTGAATTGGAACGAAATCGCCAAAAGATAAGACCATTTTACAATTTGGGCCCAAGTTAGAAGCAGAGCCTAAGTTGTAAATATTCAACAGTCCATATCTCGGAAACTATAAGAGATAATGCAATTTGGCAACCGGCAATGTAATTACCATGCCGAATATTACTTGGAATGTGAATTGGAACGATATCGCCAATAGATAAGACCATTTTACAATTTGGGCCCAAGTTAGAAGCAGAGCCTAAGGCGAAAATTATCCATAGTCCATATCTCGGAAACTATAAGAGATAATGCAATTTGGCAAACGGCAATGTAATTAGCATGCCGAATATTACTTTGAATGTGAATTGGAACGAAATCGGTAATAGATAAGACCATTTTACAATTTGGGCCCAAGTTAGAAGCAGAGCTTAAGGTGTAAATTATCGATAGTCCATATCTCGGAAACTATAAGAGATAATGCATTTTGGCAACCGGCAATGTAATTAGCATGCCGAACATTACTTGGAATGTGAATTGGAACGAAATCGCCAATAGATAAGACCATTTAACAATTTGGGCCCAAGTTAGAAGCAGAGCCTAAGGTGTAAATTATCGATAGTACATATCTCGGAAACTATAAGAGATAATGCAATTTGGCAACCGGCAATGTAATTAGCATGCCGAATATTGCTTGGAATGTGAATTGGAACGAAATCGCCAATAGATAAGACCATTTTACAATTTGGGCCCAAGTTAGAAGCAGAGCCTAAGGTGTAAATTATCGATTGTACATATCTCGGAAACTATAAGAGATAATGCAATTTGGCAACCGGCAATGTAATTAGCATGCCGAATATTACTTGGAATGTGAATTGGAACGAAATCGCCAATAGATAAGACCATTTTACAATTTGGACCCAAGTTAGAAGCAGAGCCTAAGGTGTAAATTATCGATAGTACATATCTCGGAAACTATAAGAGATAATGCAATTTGGCAACCGGCAATGTAATTAGCATGCCGAATATTACTTGGAATGTGGATTGGAACGAAATCGCCAATAGATAAGACCATTTTACAATTTGGGCCCAAGTTAGAAGCAGAGCCTAAGGTGTAAATTATCGATAGTCCATATCTCGGAAACTATAAGAGATAATGCAATTTGGCAACCGGCAATGTAATTAGCATGCCGAATATTACTTGGCATGTGAATTGGAACGAAATCGCCAATAGATAGGACCATTTTACAATTTGGGCCCAAGTTAGAAGCAGAGCCTAAGGTGTAAATAATCGATAGTCCATATCTCGGAAACTATAAGAGGTAATGCAATTTGGCAACCGGCAATGTAATTAGCATGCCGAATATTACTTGGAATGTGTATTGGAACGAAATCGCCAATAGATAAGACCATTTAACAATTTGGGCCCAAGTTAGAAGCAGAGCCTAAGGTGTAAATTATCGATAGTATATATCTCGGAAACTATAAGAGATAATGCAATTTGGCATCCGGCAATGTAATTAGCATGCCGAATATTACTTGGAATGTGAATTGGAACGGAATCGCCAATAGATAAGACCATTTTACAATTTGGGCTCAAGTTAGAAGCAGAGCCTAAGGTGAAAATTATCGATAGTCCATATCTCGAAAACTATGAGAGATAATGCAATTTGGCAACCGGCAATGTAATTACCATGCCGAATATTACTTGGAATGTGAATTGGAACGAAATCGCCAATAGATAAGACCATTTTACAATTTGGGCCCAAGTTAGAAGCAGAGCCTAAGGTGTAAATTATCGATAGTCCATATCTCGGAAACTATAAGAGATAATACAATTTGGCAACCGGCAATGTAATTAGCATGCCGAATATTACTTGGAATGTGAATTGGAACGAAATCGCCGATAGATAAGACCATTTTACAATTTGGGCCCAAGTTAGAAGCAGAGCCTAAGGTGTAAATTATCGATAGTCCATATCTCGGAAACTATAAGAGATAATGCAATTTGGCAACCGGCAATGTAATTAGCAATCCGAAAATTACTTGGAATGTGAATTGGAACGAAATCGCCAATAGATAAGACCATTTTACAATTTGGGCCCAAGTTAGAAGCAGAGCCTAAGGTGTAAATTATCGATAGTCCATATCTCGGAAACTATAAGAGATAATGCAATTTGGCAACCGGCAATGTAATTAGCATGCCGAATATTACTTGGAATGTGAATTGGAACGAAATCGCCAAAAGATAAGACCATTTTACAATTTGGGCCCAAGTTAGAAGCAGAGCCTAAGTTGTAAATTTTCGATAGTCCATATCTGGGAAACTATAAGAGATAATGCAATTTGGCAACCGGCAATGTAATTAGCATATCGAATATTACTTGGAATGTGAATTGGAACGAAATCGCCAATAGATAAGACCATTTAACAATTTGGGCCCAAGTTAGAAGCAGAGCCTAAGGTGTAAATTATCGATAGTCCATATCTCGGAAACTATAAGAGATAATGCAATTTGGCAACCGGCAATGTAATTAGCATGCCGAATATTACTTGGAATGTGAATTGGAACGAAATCGCCAATAGATAAGACCATTTTACAATTTGGGCTCAAGTTAGAAGCAGAGCCTAAGGTGTAAATTATCGATAGTCCATATCTCGGAAACTATAAGAGATAATGCAATTTGGCAACCGGAAATGTAATTAGCATTCCGAATATTACTTGGAATGTGAATTGGAACGAAATCGCCAATAGATAAGACCATTTTACAATTTGGGCCCAAGATAGAAGCAGAGCCTAAGGTGTAAATTATCGATAGTCCATATCTCGGAAACTATAAGAGATAATGCAATTTGGCAACCGGCAACGCAATTAGCATGCCGAATATTACTTGGAATGTGAATTGGAACGAAATCGCCGATAGATAAGACCATTTTACAATTTGGGCCCAAGTTAGAAGCAGAGCCTAAGGTGTAAATTATCGATAGTCCATATCTCGGAAACTATAAGAGATAATGCAATTTGGCAACCGGCAATGTAATTAGCAATCCGAATATTACTTGAAATGTGAATTGGAACGAAATCGCCAATAGATAAGACCATTTTACAATTTGGGCCCAAGTTACAAGCAGAGCCTAAGGTGTAAATTATCGATCGTCCATATCTCGGAAACTATAAGAGATAATGCAATTTGGCAACCGGCAATGTAATTAGCATGCCGAATATTACTTGGAATGTGAATTGGAACGAAATCGCCAATAGATAAGACCATTTTACAATTTGGGCCCAAGTTAGAAGCAGAGACTAAGGTGTAAATTATCGATAATCCATATCACGGAAACTATAAGAGATAATGCAATTTGGCAACCGGCAATGTAATTAGCATGCCGAATATTACTTGGAATGTGAATTGGAACGAAATCGCCAAAAGATAAGACCATTTTACAATTTGTGCCCAAGTTAGAAGCAGAGACTAAGTTGTAAATTTTCGATAGTCCATATTTCGGAAAATATAAGAGATAATGCAATTTGGCAACCGGCAATGTAATTAGCATATCGAATATTACTTGGAATGTGAATTGGAACGAAATCGCCAATAGATAAGACCATTTTACAATTTGGGCCCAAGATAGAAGCAGAGCCTAAGGTGTAAATTATCGATAGTCCATATCTCGGAAACTAGAAGAGATAATGCAATTTGGCAACCGGCAACGCAATTAGCATGCCGAATATTACTTGGAATGTGAATTGGAACGAAATCGCCGATAGATAAGACCATTTTACAATTTGGGCCCAAGTTAGAAGCAGAGCCTAAGGTGTAAATTATCGATAGTCCATATCTCGGAAACTATAAGAGATAATGCAATTTGGCAACCGGCAATGTAATTAGCAATCCGAATATTACTTGGAATGTGAATTGGAACGAAATCGCCAATAGATAAGACCATTTTACAACTTGGGCCCAACTTAGAAGCAGAGCCTAAGGTGTAAATTATCGATAGTCCATATCTCGGAAACTATAAGAGATAATGCAATTTGGCAACCGGCAATGTAATTAGCATGCCGAATATTACTTGGAATGTGAATTGGAACGAAATCGCCAATAGATAAGACTATTTTACAATTTTGGCCCAAGTTAGAAGCAGAGACTAAGGTGTAAATTATCGATAGTCCATATCTCGGAAACTATAAGAGATAATGCAATTTGGCAACCGGCAATGTAATTAGCATGCCGAATATTACTTGGAATGTGAATTGGAACGAAATCGCCAAAAGATAAGATCATTTTACAATTTGGGCCCAAGTTAGAAGCAAAGCTTAAGTTGTAAATTTTCGATAGTCCATATTTCGGAAAATATAAGAGATAATGTAATTTGGCAACCGGCAATGTAATTAGCATGCCGAATATTACTTGGAATGTGAATTGGAACGAATTCGCCAATAGATAAGACTATTTTACAATTTGGGCCCAAGTTAGAAGCAGAGACTATGGTGTAAATTATCGATAGTCCATATCTCGGAAACTATAAGAGATAATGCAATTTGGCAACCGGCAATGTAATTTGCATGCCGAATATTACTTGGAATGTGAATTGGAACGAAATCGCCAAAAGATAAGATCATTTTACAATTTGGGCCCAAGTTAGAAGCAGAGCCTAAGTTGTAATTTTTCGATAGTCCATATTTCGGAAAATATAAGAGATAATGCAATTTGGCAACCGGCAATGTAATTAGCATGCCGAATATTACTTGGAATGTGAATTGGAACGAAATCGCCAATAGATAAGACCATTTTACAATTTGGGCCCAAGTTAGAAGCAGAGCCTAAGGTGTAAATTATCGATAGCCCATATCTCGGAAACTATAATAGATAATGCAATTTGGCAACCGGCAATGTAATTACCATGCCGAATATTACTTGGAATGTGAATTGGAACGATATCGCCAATAGATAAGACCATTTTACAATTTGGGCCCAAGTTAGAAGCAGAGCCTAAGGCGAAAATTATCGATAGTCCATATCTCGGAAACTATAAGATATAATGCAATTTGGCAAACGGCAATGTAATTAGCATGCCGAATATTACTTTGAATGTGAATTGGAACGAAATCGGTAATAGATAAGACCATTTTACAATTTGGGCCCAAGTTAGAAGCAGAGCTTAAGGTGTAAATTATCGATAGTCCATATCTCGGAAACTATAAGAGATAATGCAATTTGGCAACCGGCAATGTAATTAGCATGCCGAACATTACTTGGAATGTGAATTGGAACGAAATCGCCAATAGATAAGACCATTTAACAATTTTGTTCCCAAGTTAGAAGCAGAGCCTAAGGTGTAAATTATCGATAGTACATATCTCGGAAACTATAAGAGATAATGCAATTTGGCAACCGGCAATGTAATTAGCATGCCGAATATTGCTTGGAATGTGAATTGGAACGAAATCGCCAATAGATAAGACCATTTTACAATTTGGGCCCAAGTTAGAAGCAGAGCCTAAGGTGTAAATTATCGATAGTACATATCTCGGAAACTATAAGAGATAATGCAATTTGGCAACCGGCAATGTAATTAGCATGCCGAATATTACTTGGAATGTGAATTGGAACGAAATCGCCAATAGATAAGACCATTTTACAATTTGGACCCAAGTTAGAAGCAGAGCCTAAGGTGTAAATTATCGATAGTACATATCTCGGAAACTATAAGAGATAATGCAATTTGGCAACCGGCAATGTAATTAGCATGCCGAATATTACTTGGAATGTGAATTGGAACGAAATCGCCAATAGATAAGACCATTTTACAATTTGGGCCCAAGTTAGAAGCAGAGCCTAAGGTGTAAATTATCGATAGTCCATATCTCGGAAACTATAAGAGATAATGCAATTTGGCAACCGGCAATGTAATTAGCATGCCGAATATTACTTGGCATGTGAATTGGAACGAAATCGCCAATAGATAGGACCATTTTACAATTTGGGCCCAAGTTAGAAGCAGAGCCTAAGGTGTAAATTATCGATAGTCCATATCTCGGAAACTATAAGAGGTAATGCAATTTGGCAACCGGCAATGTAATTAGCATGCCGAATATTGCTTGGAATGTGAATTGGAACGAAATCGCCAATAGATAAGACCATTTTACAATTTGGGCCCAAGTTAGAAGCAGAGACTAAGTTGTAAATTTTCGATAGTCCATATTTCGGAAAATATAAGAGATAATGCAATTTGGCAACCGGCAATGTAATTAGCATATCGAATATTACTTGGAATGTGAATTGGAACGAAATCGCCAATAGATAAGACCATTTTACAATTTGGGCCCAAGATAGAAGCAGAGCCTAAGGTGTAAATTATCGATAGTCCATATCTCGGAAACTAGAAGAGATAATGCAATTTGGCAACCGGCAACGCAATTAGCATGCCGAATATTACTTGGAATGTGAATTGGAACGAAATCGCCGATAGATAAGACCATTTTACAATTTGGGCCCAAGTTAGAAGCAGAGCCTAAGGTGTAAATTATCGATAGTCCATATCTCGGAAACTATAAGAGATAATGCAATTTGGCAACCGGCAATGTAATTAGCAATCCGAATATTACTTGGAATGTGAATTGGAACGAAATCGCCAATAGATAAGACCATTTTACAACTTGGGCCCAACTTAGAAGCAGAGCCTAAGGTGTAAATTATCGATAGTCCATATCTCGGAAACTATAAGAGATAATGCAATTTGGCAACCGGCAATGTAATTAGCATGCCGAATATTACTTGGAATGTGAATTGGAACGAAATCGCCAATAGATAAGACTATTTTACAATTTTGGCCCAAGTTAGAAGCAGAGACTAAGGTGTAAATTATCGATAGTCCATATCTCGGAAACTATAAGAGATAATGCAATTTGGCAACCGGCAATGTAATTAGCATGCCGAATATTACTTGGAATGTGAATTGGAACGAAATCGCCAAAAGATAAGATCATTTTACAATTTGGGCCCAAGTTAGAAGCAGAGCCTAAGTTGTAAATTTTCGATAGTCCATATTTCGGAAAATATAAGAGATAATGTAATTTGGCAACCGGCAATGTAATTAGCATGCCGAATATTACTTGGAATGTGAATTGGAACGAAATCGCCAATAGATAAGACTATTTTACAATTTGGGCCCAAGTTAGAAGCAGAGACTAAGGTGTAAATTATCGATAGTCCATATCTCGGAAACTATAAGAGATAATGCAATTTGGCAACCGGCAATGTAATTAGCATGCCGAATATTACTTGGAATGTGAATTGGAACGAAATCGCCAAAAGATAAGATCATTTTACAATTTGGGCCCAAGTTAGAAGCAGAGCCTAAGTTGTAATTTTTCGATAGTCCATATTTCGGAAAATATAAGAGATAATGCAATTTGGCAACCGGCAATGTAATTAGCATGCCGAATATTACTTGGAATGTGAATTGGAACGAAATCGCCAATAGATAAGACCATTTTACAATTTGGGCCCAAGTTAGAAGCAGAGCCTAAGGTGTAAATTATCGATAGCCCATATCTCGGAAACTATAAGAGATAATGCAATTTGGCAACCGGCAATGTAATTACCATGCCGAATATTACTTGGAATGTGAATTGGAACGATATCGCCAATAGATAAGACCATTTTACAATTTGGGCCCAAGTTAGAAGCAGAGCCTAAGGCGAAAATTATCGATAGTCCATATCTCGGAAACTATAAGAGATAATGCAATTTGGCAAACGGCAATGTAATTAGCATGCCGAATATTACTTTGAATGTGAATTGGAACGAAATCGGTAATAGATAAGACCATTTTACAATTTGGGCCCAAGTTAGAAGCAGAGCATAAGGTGTAAATTATCGATAGTCCATATCTCGGAAACTATAAGAGATAATGCAATTTGGCAACCGGCAATGTAATTAGCATGCCGAACATTACTTGGAATGTGAATTGGAACGAAATCGCCAATAGATAAGACCATTTAACAATTTGGGCCCAAGTTAGAAGCAGAGCCTAAGGTGTAAATTATCGATAGTACATATCTCGGAAACTATAAGAGATAATGCAATTTGGCAACCGGCAATGTAATTAGCATGCCGAATATTGCTTGGAATGTGAATTGGAACGAAATCGCCAATAGATAAGACCATTTTACAATTTGGGCCCAAGTTAGAAGCAGAGCCTAAGGTGTAAATTATCGATAGTACATATCTCGGAAACTATAAGAGATAATGCAATTTGGCAACCGGCAATGTAATTAGCATGCCGAATATTACTTGGAATGTGAATTGGAACGAAATCGCCAATAGATAAGACCATTTTACAATTAGGACCCAAGTTAGAAGCAGAGCCTAAGGTGTAAATTATCGATAGTACATATCTCGGAAACTATAAGAGATAATGCAATTTGGCAACCGGCAATGTAATTAGCATGCCGAATATTACTTGGAATGTGAATTGGAACGAAATCGCCAATAGATAAGACCATTTTACAATTTGGGCCCAAGATAGAAGCAGAGCCTAAGGTGTAAATTATCGATAGTCCATATCTCGGAAACTATAAGAGATAATGCAATTTGGCAACCGGCAATGTAATTAGCATGCCGAATATTACTTGGCATGTGAATTGGAACGAAATCGCCAATAGATAGGACCATTTTACAATTTGGGCCCAAGTTAGAAGCAGAGCCTAAGGTGTAAATTATCGATAGTATATATCTCGGAAACTATAAGAGATAATGCAATTTGGCAACCGGCAATGTAATTAGCATGCCGAATATTACTTGGAATGTGAATTGGAACGGAATCGCCAATAGATAAGACCATTTTACAATTTGGGCCCAAGTTAGAAGCAGAGCCTAAGGTGTAAATTATCGATAGTCCATATCTCGGAAACTATAACAGATAATGCAATTTGGCAACCGGCAATGTAATTAGGATGCCGAATATTACTTGGAATGTGAATTGGAACGAAATCGCCAAAAGATAAGACCATTTTACAATTTGGGCTCAAGTTAGAAGCAGAGCCTAAGGTGAAAATTATCGATAGTCCATATCTCGAAAACTATGAGAGATAATGCAATTTGGCAACCGGCAATGTAATTAGCATGCCGAATATTACTTGGAATGTGAATTGGAACGAAATCGCCAATAGATAAGACCATTTTACAATTTGGGCCCAAGTTAGAAGCAGAGCCTAAGGTGTAAATTATCGATAGTCCATATCTCGGAAACTATAAGAGATAATACAATTTGGCAACCGGCAATGTAATTAGCATGCCGAATATTACTTGGATTGTGAATTGGAACGAAATCGCCGATAGATAAGACCATTTTACAATTTGGGCCCAAGTTAGAAGCAGAGCCTAAGGTGTAAATTATCGATAGTCCATATCTCGGAAACTATAAGAGATAATGCAATTTGGCAACCGGCAATGTAATTAGCAATCCGAAAATTACTTGGAATGTGAATTGGAACGAAATCGCCAATAGATTAGACCATTTTACAATTTGGGCCCAAGTTAGAAGCAGAGCCTAAGGTGTAAATTATCGATAGTCCATATCTCGGAAACTATAAGAGATAATGCAATTTGGCAACCGGCAATGTAATTAGCATGCCGAATATTACTTGGAATGTGAATTGGAACGAAATCGCCAATAGATAAGACCATTTTACAATTTGGGCCCAAGTTAGAAGCAGAGCCTAAGGTGTAAATTATCGATAGTCCATATCTCGGAAACTATAAGAGATAATGCAATTTGGCAACCGGCAATGTAATTAGCATGCCGAATATTACTTGGAATGTGAATTGGAACGAAATCGCCAAAAGATAAGACCATTTTACAATTTGGGCCCAAGTTAGAAGCAGAGCCTAAGGTGTAAATTATCGATAGCCCATATCTCGGAAACTATAAGAGATAATGCAATTTGGCAACCGGCAATGTAATTACCATGCCGAATATTACTTGGAATGTGAATTGGAACGATATCGCCAATAGATAAGACCATTTTACAATTTGGGCCCAAGTTAGAAGCAGAGCCTAAGGCGAAAATTATCGATAGTCCATATCTCGGAAACTATAAGAGATAATGCAATTTGGCAAACGGCAATGTAATTAGCATGCCGAATATTACTTTGAATGTGAATTGGAACGAAATCGGTAATAGATAAGACCATTTTACAATTTGGGCCCAAGTTAGAAGCAGAGCTTAAGGTGTAAATTATCGATAGTCCATATCTCGGAAACTATAAGAGATAATGCAATTTGGCAACCGGCAATGTAATTAGCATGCCGAACATTACTTGGAATGTGAATTGGAACGAAATCGCCAATAGATAAGACCATTTAACAATTTGGGCCCAAGTTAGAAGCAGAGCCTAAGGTGTAAATTATCGATAGTACATATCTCGGAAACTATAAGAGATAATGCAATTTGGCAACCGGCAATGTAATTAGCATGCCGAATATTGCTTGGAATGTGAATTGGAACGAAATCGCCAATAGATAAGACCATTTTACAATTTGGGCCCAAGTTAGAAGCAGAGCCTAAGGTGTAAATTATCGATAGTACATATCTCGGAAACTATAAGAGATAATGCAATTTGGCAACCGGCAATGTAATTAGCATGCCGAATATTACTTGGAATGTGAATTGGAACGAAATCGCTAATAGATAAGACCATTTTACAATTTGGACCCAAGTTAGAAGCAGAGCCTAAGGTGTAAATTATCGATAGTACATATCTCGGAAACTATAAGAGATAATGCAATTTGGCAACCGGCAATGTAATTAGCATGCCGAATATTACTTGGAATGTGAATTGGAACGAAATCGCCAATAGATAAGACCATTTTACAATTTGGGCCCAAGATAGAAGCAGAGCCTAAGGTGTAAATTATCGATAGTCCATATCTCGGAAACTATAAGAGATAATGCAATTTGGCAACCGGCAATGTAATTAGCATGCCGAATATTACTTGGCATGTGAATTGGAACGAAATCGCCAATAGATAGGACCATTTTACAATTTGGGCCCAAGTTAGAAGCAGAGCCTAAGGTGTAAATTATCGATAGTATATATCTCGGAAACTATAAGAGATAATGCAATTTGGCAACCGGCAATGTAATTAGCATGCCGAATATTACTTGGAATGTGAATTGGAACGGAATCGCCAATAGATAAGACCATTTTACAATTTGGGCCCAAGTTAGAAGCAGAGCCTAAGGTGTAAATTATCGATAGTCCATATCTCGGAAACTATAACAGATAATGCAATTTGGCAACCGGCAATGTAATTAGGATGCCGAATATTACTTGGAATGTGAATTGGAACGAAATCGCCAAAAGATAAGACCATTTTACAATTTGGGCTCAAGTTAGAAGCAGAGCCTAAGGTGAAAATTATCGATAGTCCATATCTCGAAAACTATGAGAGATAATGCAATTTGGCAACCGGCAATGTAATTAGCATGCCGAATATTACTTGGAATGTGAATTGGAACGAAATCGCCAATAGATAAGACCATTTTACAATTTGGGCCCAAGTTAGAAGCAGAGCCTAAGGTGTAAATTATCGATAGTCCATATCTCGGAAACTATAAGAGATAATACAATTTGGCAACCGGCAATGTAATTAGCATGCCGAATATTACTTGGATTGTGAATTGGAACGAAATCGCCGATAGATAAGACCATTTTACAATTTGGGCCCAAGTTAGAAGCAGAGCCTAAGGTGTAAATTATCGATAGTCCATATCTCGGAAACTATAAGAGATAATGCAATTTGGCAACCGGCAATGTAATTAGCAATCCGAAAATTACTTGGAATGTGAATTGGAACGAAATCGCCAATAGATTAGACCATTTTACAATTTGGGCCCAAGTTAGAAGCAGAGCCTAAGGTGTATATTATCGATAGTCCATATCTCGGAAACTATAAGAGATAATGCAATTTGGCAACCGGCAATGTAATTAGCATGCCGAATATTACTTGGAATGTGAATTGGAACGAAATCGCCAATAGATAAGACCATTTTACAATTTGGGCCCAAGTTAGAAGCAGAGCCTAAGGTGTAAATTATCGATAGTCCATATCTCGGAAACTATAAGAGATAATGCAATTTGGCAACCGGCAATGTAATTAGCATGCCGAATATTACTTGGAATGTGAATTGGAACGAAATCGCCAAAAGATAAGACCATTTTACAATTTGGGCCCAAGTTAGAAGCAGAGCCTAAGTTGTAAATTTTCGATAGTCCATATCTCGGAAACTATAAGAGATAATGCAATTTGGCAACCGGCAATGTAATTAGCATATCGAATATTACTTGGAATGTGAATTGGAACGAAATCGCCAATAGATAAGACCATTTAACAATTTGGGCCCAAGTTAGAAGCAGAGCCTAAGGTGTAAATTATCGATAGTCCATATCTCGGAAACTATAAGAGATAATGCAATTTGGCAACCGGCAATGTAATTAGCATTCCGAATATTACTTGGAATGTGAATTGGAACGAAATCGCCAATAGATAAGACCATTTTACAATTTGGGCCCAAGATAGAAGCAGAGCCTAAGGTGTAAATTATCGATAGTCCATATCTCGGAAACTATAAGAGATAATGCAATTTGGCAACCGGCAGCGCAATTAGCATGCCGAATATTACTTGGAATGTGAATTGGAACGAAATCGCCGATAGATAAGACCATTTTACAATTTGGGCCCAAGTTAGAAGCAGAGCCTAAGGTGTAAATTATCGATAGTCCATATCTCGGAAACTATCAGAGATAATGCAATTTGGCAACCGGCAATGTAATTAGCATGCCGAATATTACTTGGAATGTGAATTGGAACGAAATCGCCAATAGATAAGACCATTTTACAATTTGGGCCCAAGTTAGAAGCAGAGACTAAGGTGTAAATTATCGATAGTCCATATCTCGGAAACTATAAGAGATAATGCAATTTGGCAACCGGCAATGTAATTAGCATGCCGAATATTACTTGGAATGTGAATTGGAACGAAATCGCCAAAAGATAAGACCATTTTACAATTTGGGCCCAAGTTAGAAGCAGAGACTAAGTTGTAAATTTTCGATAGTCCATATTTCGGAAAATATAAGAGATAATGCAATTTGGCAACCGGCAATGTAATTAGCATATCGAATATTACTTGGAATGTGAATTGGAACGAAATCGCCAATAGATAAGACCATTTAACAATTAGGGCCCAAGTTAGAAGCAGAGCCTAAGGTGTAAATTATCGATAGTCCATATCTCGGAAACTATAAGAGATAATGCAATTTGGCAACCGGCAATGTAATTAGCATGCCGAATATTACTTGGAATGTGAATTGGAACGAAATCGCCAATAGATTAGACCATTTTACAATTTGGGCCCAAGTTAGAAGCATAGCCTAAGGTGTAAATTATCGATAGTCCATATCTCGGAAACTATAAGAGATAATGCAATTTGGCAACCGGAAATGTAATTAGCATGCCGAATATTACTTGGAATGTAAATTGGAACGAAATCGCCAATAGATAAGACCATTTTACAATTTGGGCCCAAGATAGAAGCAGAGCCTAAGGTGTAAATTATCGATAGTCCATATCTCGGAAACTAGAAGAGATAATGCAATTTGGCAACCGGCAACGCAATTAGCATGCCGAATATTACTTGGAATGTGAATTGGAACGAAATCGCCGATAGATAAGACCATTTTACAATTTGGGCCCAAGTTAGAAGCAGAGCCTAAGGTGTAAATTATCGATAGTCCATATCTCGGAAACTATAAGAGATAATGCAATTTGGCAACCGGCAATGTAATTAGCAATCCGAATATTACTTGGAATGTGAATTGGAACGAAATCGCCAATAGATAAGACCATTTTACAACTTGGGCCCAAGTTAGAAGCAGAGCCTAAGGTGTAAATTATCGATAGTCCATATCTCGGAAACTATAAGAGATAATGCAATTTGGCAACCGGCAATGTAATTAGCATGCCGAATATTACTTGGAATGTGAATTGGAACGAAATCGCCAATAGATAAGACTATTTTACAATTTTGGCCCAAGTTAGAAGCAGAGACTAAGGTATAAATTATCGATAGTCCATATCTCGGAAACTATAAGAGATAATGCAATTTGGCAACCGGCAATGTAATTAGCATGCCGAATATTACTTGGAATGTGAATTGGAACGAAATCGCCAAAAGATAAGATCATTTTACAATTTGGGCCCAAGTTAGAAGCAGAGCCTAAGTTGTAAATTTTCGATAGTCCATATTTCGGAAAATATAAGAGATAATGTAATTTGGCAACCGGCAATGTAATTAGCATGCCGAATATTACTTGGAATGTGAATTGGAACGAAATCGCCAATAGATAAGACTATTTTACAATTTGGGCCCAAGTTAGAAGCAGAGACTAAGGTGTAAATTATCGATAGTCCATATCTCGGAAACTATAAGAGATAATGCAATTTGGCAACCGGCAATGTAATTAGCATGCCGAATATTACTTGGAATGTGATTTGGAACGAAATGGCCAAAAGATAAGATCATTTTACAATTTGTGCCCAAGTTAGAAGCAGAGCCTAAGTTGTAATTTTTCGATAGTCCATATTTCGGAAAATATAAGAGATAATGCAATTTGGCAACCGGCAATGTAATTAGCATGCCGAATATTACTTGGAATGTGAATTGGAACGAAATCGCCAATAGATAAGACCATTTTACAATTTGGGCCCAAGTTAGAAGCAGAGCCTAAGGTGTAAATTATCGATAGCCCATATCTCGGAAACTATAAGAGATAATGCAATTTGGCAACCGGCAATGTAATTAGCATGCCGAATATTACTTGGAATGTGAATTGGAACGAAATCGCCAAAAGATAAGATCATTTTACAATTTGGGCCCAAGCAGAGCCTAAGATGTAAATTATCGATAGTCCATATCTCGGAAACTCTAAGAGATAATGCAATTTGGCAACCGGCAATGTAATTAGCATGCCGAATATTACTTGGAATGTGAATTGGAACGAAATCGCCGATAGATAAGACCATTATACAATTTGGGCCCAAGTTAGAAGCAGAGCCTAAGTTGTAAATTATCGATAGTCCATATCTCGAAAACTATAAGAGATAATGCAATTTGGCAACCGGCAATGTAATGGCAATGTAGCATGCCGAATATTACTTGGAATGTGAATTGGAACGAAATCGCCGATAGATAAGACCATTTTACAATTTGGGCCCAAGTTAGAAGCAGAGACTAAGGTGTAAATTATCGATAGTCCATATCTCGGAAACTATAAGAGATAATGCAATTTGGCAACCGGCAATGTAATTAGCAATCCGAATATTACTTGTAATGTGAATTGGAACGAAATCGCCAATAGATAAGACCATTTTACAATTTGGGCCCAAGTTAGAAGCAGAGCCTAAGGTGTAAATTATCGATAGTCCATATCTCGGAAACTATAAGAGATAATGCAATTTGGCAACCGGCAATGTAATTAGCATGCCGAATATTACTTGGAATGTGAATTGGAACGAAATCGCCAATAGATAAGACCATTTTACAATTTGGGCCCAAGTTAGAAGCAGAGCCTAAGGTGTAAATAATCGATAGTCCATATCTCGGAAACTATAAGAGATAATGCAATTTGGCAACCGGCAATGTAATTAGCATGCCGAATATTACTTGGAATGTGAATTGGAACGAAATCGCCAATAGATAAGACCATTTTACAATTTGGGCCCAAGTTAGAAGCAGAGACTAAGGTGTAAATTATCGATAGTCCATATCTCGGAAACTATAAGAGATAATGCAATTTGGCAACCGGCAATGTAATTAGCATGCCGAATATTACTTGGAATGTGAATTGGAACGAAATCGCCAAAAGATAAGACCGTTTTACAATTTGGGCCCAAGTTAGAAGCAGAGCTTAAGTTGTAAATTTTCGATAGTCCATATTTCGGAAAATATAAGAGATAATGCAATTTGGCAACCGGCAATGTAATTAGCAATCCGAATATTACTTGGAATGCGAATTGGAACGAAATCGCCAATAGATAAGACCATTTTACAACTTGGGCCCAAGTTAGAAGCAGAGCCTAAGGTGTAAATTATCGATAGTCCATATCTCGGAAACTATAAGAGATAATGCAATTTGGCAACCGGCAATGTAATTAGCATGCCGAATATTACTTGGAATGTGAATTGGAACGAAATCGCCGATAGATAAGACCATTATACAATTTGGGCCCAAGTTAGAAGCAGAGCCTAAGTTGTAAATTATCGATAGTCCATATCTCGAAAACTATAAGAGATAATGCAATTTGGCAACCGGCAATGTAATGGCAATGTAGCATGCCGAATATTACTTGGAATGTGAATTGGATCGAAATCGCCGATAGATAAGACCATTTTACAATTTGGGCCCAAGTTAGAAGCAGAGCCTAAGGTGTAAATTATCGATAGTCCATATCTCGGAAACTATAAGAGATAATGCAATTTGGCAACCGGCAATGTAATTAGCAATCCGAATATTACTTGTAATGTGAATTGGAACGAAATCGCCAATAGATAAGACCATTTTACAATTTGGGCCCAAGTTAGAAGCAGAGCCTAAGGTGTAAATTATCGATAGTCCATATCTCGGAAACTATAAGAGATAATGCAATTTGGCAACCGGCAATGTAATTAGCATGCCGAATATTACTTGGAATGTGTATTGGAACGAAATCGCCAATAGATAAGTCCATTTTACAATTTGGGCCCAAGTTAGAAGCAGAGCCAAAGGTGTAAATTATCGATAGTCCATATCTCGGAAACTATAAGAGATAATGCAATTTGGCAACCGGCAATGTAATTAGCATGCCGAATATTACTTGGAATGTGTATTGGAACGAAATCGCCAATAGATAAGTCCATTTTACAATTTGGGCCCAAGTTAGAAGCAGAGCCAAAGGTGTAAATTATCGATAGTCCATATCTCGGAAACTATAAGAGATAATGCAATTTGGCAACCGGCAATGTAATTAGCATGCCGAATATTACTTGGAATGTGAATTGGAACGAAATCGCCAATAGATAAGACCATTTTACAATTTGGGCCCAAGTTAGAAGCAGAGCTTAAGGTGTAAATTATCGATAGTCCATATCTCGGAAACTATAAGAGATAATGCAATTTGGCAACCGGCAATGTAATTAGCATGCCGAATATTACTTGAAATGTGTATTGGAACGAAATCGCCAATAGATAAGTCCATTTTACAATTTGGGCCCAAGTTAGAAGCAGAGCCAAAGGTGTAAATTATCGATAGTCCATATCTCGGAAACTATAAGAGATAATGCAATTTGGCAACCGGCAATGTAATTAGCATGCCGAATATTACTTGGAATGTGAATTGGAACGAAATCGCCAATAGATAAGACCATTTTACAATTTGGGCCCAAGTTAGAAGCAGAGCTTAAGGTGTAAATTATCGATAGTCCATATCTCGGAAACTATAAGAGATAATGCAATTTGGCAACCGGCAATATAATTAGCATGCCGAATATTACTTGGAATGTGAGTTGGAACGATATCGCCAATAGATAAGACCATTTTACAATTTGGGCCCAAGTTAGATGCAGAGCCTAAGGTGAAAATTATCCATAGTCCATATCTCGGAAACTATAAGAGATAATGCAATTTGTCAACTGGCAATGTAATTAGCATGCCGCATATTACTTGGAATGTGAATTGGAACGAAATCGCCAATAGATAAGACCATTTTACAATTTGGGCCCAAGTTAGAAGCAGAGCCTAAGGTGTAAATTATCGATAGTCCATATCTCGGAAACTATAAGAGATAATGCAACTTGGCAACCGGCAATGTAATTAGCATGCCGAATATTACTTGGAATGTGAATTGGAACGAAATCGCCAATAGATAAGACCATTTTACAATTTGGGCCCAAGTTAGAAGCTGAGCTTAAGGTGTAAATTATCGATAGTCCATATCTCGGAAACTATGAGAGATAATGCAATTTGGCAACCGGCAATGTAATTAGCATGCCGAATATTACTTGGAATGTGAATCGGAACGAAATCGCCAAAAGATAAGACCATTTTACAATTTGGGCCCAAGTTAGAAGCAGAGCCTAAGTTGTAAATATTCGACAGTCCATACCTCGGAAACTATAAGAGATAATGCAATTTTGCAACCGGCAATGTAATTACCATGCCGAATATTACTTGGAATGTGAATTGGAACGAAATCGCCAATAGATAAGACCATTTTACAATTTGGGCCCAAGTTAGAAGCAGAGCCTAAGGTGTAAATTATCGATAGTCCATATCTGGGAAACTATAAGAGATAATGCAATTTGGCAACCGGCAATGTAATTAGCATGCCGAACATTACTTGGAATGTGAATTGGAACGAAATCGCCAATAGATAAGACCATTTTACAATTTGGGCCCAAGTTAGAAGCAGAGCTTAAGGTGTAAATTATCGATAGTCCATATCTCGGAAACTATAAGAAATAATGCAATTTGGCAACCGGCAATGTAATTACCATGCCGAATATTACTTGGAATGTGAATTGGAACGATATCGCCAATAGATAAGACCATTTTACAATTTGGGCCCAAGTTAAAAGCAGAGCCTAAGGTGTAAATTATCGATAGTCCATATCTCGGAAACTATAAGAGATAATGCAATTTGGCAATCGGCAACGTAATTAGCATGCCGAATATTACTTGGAATGTGAATTGGAACGAAATCGCCAAAAGATAAGACCATTTTACAATTTGGGCTCAAGTTAGAAGCAGAGCCTAAGTTGCAAATATTCAACAGTCCATATCTCGGAAACTATAAGAGATAATGCAATTTGGCAACCGGCAATGTAATTACCATGCCGAATATTACTTGGAATGTGAATTGGAACGATATCGCCAATAGATAAGACCATTTTACAATTTGGGCCCAAGTTAGAAGCAGAGCCTAAGGCGAAAATTATCGATAGTCCATATCTCGGAAACTATAAGAGATAATGCAATTTGGCAAACGGCAATGTAATTAGCATGCCGAATATTACTTTGAATGTGAATTGGAACGAAATCGGTAATAGATAAGACCATTTTACAATTTGGGCCCAAGTTAGAAGCAGAGCCTAAGGTGTAAATTATCGATAGTCCATATCTCGGAAACTATAAGAGATAATGCAATTTGGCAACCGGCAATGTAATTAGCATGCCGAACATTACTTGGAATGTGAATTGGAACGAAATCGCCAATAGATAAGGCCATTTAACAATTTGGGCCCAAGTTAGAAGCAGAGCCTAAGGTGTAAATTATCGATAGTACATATCTCGGAAACTATAAGAGATAATGCAATTTGGCAACCGGCAATGTAATTAGCATGCCGAATATTGCTTGGAATGTGAATTGGAACGAAATCGCCAATAGATAAGACCATTTTACAATTTGGGCCCAAGTTAGAAGCAGAGCCTAAGGTGTAAATTATCGATAGTACATATCTCGGAAACTATAAGAGATAATGCAATTTGGCAACCGGCAATGTAATTAGCATGCCGAATATTACTTGGAGTGTGAATTGGAACGAAATCGCCAATAGATAAGACCATTTTACAATTTGGACCCAAGTTAGAAGCAGAGCCTAAGGTGTAAATTATCGATAGTACATATCTCGGAAACTATAAGAGATAATGAAATTTGGCAACCGGCAATGTAATTAGCATGCCGAATATTACTTGGAATGTGAATTGGAACGAAATCGCCAATAGATAAGACCATTTTACAATTTGGACCCAAGTTAGAAGCAGAGCCTAAGGTGTAAATTATCGATAGTCCATATCTCGGAAACTATAAGAGATAATGCAATTTGGCAACCGGCAATGTAATTAGCATGCCGAATATTACTTGGCATGTGAATTGGAACGAAATCGCCAATAGATAGGACCATTTTACAATTTGGGCCCAAGTTAGAAGCAGAGCCTAAGGTGTAAATTATCGATAGTCCATATCTCGGAAACTATAAGAGGTAATGCAATTTGGCAACCGGCAATGTAATTAGCATGCCGAATATTACTTGGAATGTGTATTGGAACGAAATCGCCAATAGATAAGACCATTTAACAATTTGGGCCCAAGTTAGAAGCAGAGCCTAAGGTGTAAATTATCGATAGTATATATCTCGGAAACTATAAGAGATAATGCAATTTGGCAACCGGCAATGTAATTAGCATGCCGAATATTACTTGGAATGTGAATTGGAACGGAATCGCCAATAGATAAGACCGTTTTACAATTTGGGCCCAAGTTAGAAGCAGAGCCTAAGGTGTAAATTATCGATAGTCCATATCTCGGAAACTATAACAGATAATGCAATTTGGCAACCGGCAATGTAATTAGCATGCCGAATATTACTTGGAATGTGAATTGGAACGAAATCGCCAAAAGATAAGACCATTTTACAATTTGGGCTCAAGTTAGAAGCAGAGCCTAAGGTGAAAATTATCGATAGTCCATATCTCGAAAACTATGAGAGATAATGCAATTTGGCAACCGGCAATGTAATTAGCATGCCGAATATTACTTGGAATGTGAATTGGAACGAAATCGCCAATAGATAAGACCATTTTACAATTTGGGCCCAAGTTAGAAGCAGAGCCTAAGGTGTAAATTATCGATAGTCCATATCTCGGAAACTATAAGAGATAATACAATTTGGCAACCGGCAATGTAATTAGCATGCCGAATATTACTTGGAATGTGAATTGGAACGAAATCGCCGATAGATAAGACCATTTTACAATTTGGGCCCAAGTTAGAAGCAGAGCCTAAGGTGTAAATTATCGATAGTCCATATCTCGGAAACTATAAGAGATAATGCAATTTGGCAACCGGCAATGTAATTAGCAATCCGAAAATTACTTGGAATGTGAATTGGAACGAAATCGCCAATAGATAAGACCATTTTACAATTTGGGCCCAAGTTAGAAGCAGAGCCTAAGGTGTAAATTATCGATAGTCCATATCTCGGAAACTATAAGAGATAATGCAATTTGGCAACCGGCAATGTAATTAGCATGCCGAATATTACTTGGAATGTGAATTGGAACGAAATCGCCAATAGATAAGACCATTTTACAATTTGGGCCCAAGTTAGAAGCAGAGCCTAAGGTGTAAATTATCGATAGTCCATATCTCGGAAACTATAAGAGATAATGCAATTTGGCAACCGGCAATGTAATTAGCATGCCGAATATTACTTGGAATGTGAATTGGAACGAAATCGCCAAAAGATAAGACCATTTTACAATTTGGGCCCAAGTTAGAAGCAGAGCCTAAGGTGTAAATTATCGATAGTCCATATCTCGGAAACTATAAGAGATAATGCAATTTGGCAACCGGCAATGTAATTAGCATGCCGAAATATTACTTGGAATGTGAATTGGAACGAAATCGCCAATAGATAAGACCATTTTACAATTTGGGCCCAAGTTAGAAGCAGAGCCTAAGGTGTAAATTATCGATAGTCCATATCTCGGAAACTATAAGAGATAATGCAATTTGGCAACCGGCAATGTAATTAGCATGCCGAATATTACTTGGAATGTGAATTGGAACGAAATCGCCAATAGATAAGACCATTTTACAATTTGGGCCCAAGTTAGAAGCAGAGCTTAAGGTGTAAATTATCGATAGTCCATATCTCGGAAACTATGAGAGATAATGCAATTTGGCAACCGGCAATATAATTAGCATGCCGAATATTACTTGGAATGTGAATTGGAACGAAATCGCCAATAGATAAGACCATTTAACAATTTGGGCCCAAGTTAGAAGCAGAGCCTAAGGTGTAAATTATCGATAGTACATATCTCGGAAACTATAAGAGATAATGCAATTTGGCAACCGGCAATGTAATTAGCATGCCGAATATTACTTGGAATGTGAATTGGAACGAAATCGCCAATAGATAAGACCATTTTACAATTTGGGCCCAAGTTAGAAGCAGAGCCTAAGGTGTAAATTATCGATAGTACATATCTCGGAAACTATAAGAGATAATGCAATTTGGCAACCGGCAATGTAATTAGCATGCCGAATATTACTTGGAATGTGAATTGGAACGAAATCGCCAATAGATAAGACCATTTTACAATTTGGGCCCAAGTTAGAAGCAGAGCCTAAGGTGTAAATTATCGATAGTACATATCTCGGAAACTATAAGAGATAATGCAATTTGGCAACCGGCAATGTAATTAGCATGCCGAATATTACTTGGAATGTGAATCGGAACGAAATCGCCAAAAGATAAGACCATTTTACAATTTGGGCCCAAGTTAGAAGCAGAGCCTAAGTTGTAAATATTCGACAGTCCATACCTCGGAAACTATAAGAGATAATGCAATTTGGCAACCGGCAATGTAATTACCATGCCGAATATTACTTGGAATGTGAATTGGAACGAAATCGCCAATAGATAAGACCATTTTACAATTTGGGCCCAAGTTACAAGCAGAGCCTAAGGTGTAAATTATCGATAGTCCATATCTGGGAAACTATAAGAGATAATGCAATTTGGCAACCGGCAATGTAATTAGCATGCCGAACATAACTTGGAATGTGAATTGGAACGAAATCGCCAATAGATAAGACCATTTTACAATTTGGGCCCAAGTTAGAAGCAGAGCTTAAGGTGTAAATTATCGATAGTCCATATCTCCGAAACTATAAGAAATAATGCAATTTGGCAACCGGCAATGTAATTACCATGCCGAATATTACTTGGAATGTGAATTGGAACGATATCGCCAATAGATAAGACCATTTTACAATTTGGGCCCAAGTTAGAAGCAGAGCCTAAGGTGTAAATTATCGATAGTCCATATCTCGGAAACTATAAGAGATAATGCAATTTGGCAATCGGCAATGTAATTAGCATGCCGAATATTACTTGGAATGTGAATTGGAACGAATTCGCCAAAAGATAAGACCATTTTACAATTTGGGCACAAGTTAGAAGCAGAGCCTAAGTTGTAAATATTCAACAGTCCATATCTCGGAAACTATAAGAGATAATGCAATTTGGCAACCGGCAATGTAATTACCATGCCGAATATTACTTGGAATGTGAATTGGAACGATATCGCCAATAGATAAGACCATTTTACAATTTGGGCCCAAGTTAGAAGCAGAGCCTAAGGCGAAAATTATCGATAGTCCATATCTCGGAAACTATAAGAGATAATGCAATTTGGCAAACGGCAATGTAATTAGCATGCCGAATATTACTTCGAATGTGAATTGAAACGAAATCGGTAATAGATAAGACCATTTTACAATTTGGGCCCAAGTTAGAAGCAGAGCTTAAGGTGTAAATTATCGATAGTCCATATCTCGGAAACTATAAGAGATAATGCAATTTGGCAACCGGCAATGTAATTAGCATGCCGAACATTACTTGGAATGTGAATTGGAACGAAATCGCCAATAGATAAGACCATTTAACAATTTGGGCCCAAGTTAGAAGCAGAGCCTAAGGTGTAAATTATCGATAGTACATATCTCGGAAACTATAAGAGATAATGCAATTTGGCAACCGGCAATGTAATTAGCATGCCGAATATTGCTTGGAATGTGAATTGGAACGAAATCGCCAATAGATAAGACCATTTTACAATTTGGGCCCAAGTTAGAAGCAGAGCCTAAGGTGTAAATTATCGATAGTACATATCTCGGAAACTATAAGAGATAATGCAATTTGGCAACCGGCAATGTAATTAGCATGCCGAATATTACTTGGAATGTGAATTGGAACGAAATCGCCAATAGATAAGACCATTTTACAATTTGGACCCAAGTTAGAAGCAGAGCCTAAGGTGTAAATTATCGATAGTACATTTCTCGGAAACTATAAGAGATAATGCAATTTGGCAACCGGCAATGTAATTAGCATGCCGAATATTACTTGGAATGTGAATTGGAACGAAATCGCCAATAGATAAGACCATTTTACAATTTGGGCCCAAGTTAGAAGCAGAGCCTAAGGTGTAAATTATCGATAGTCCATATCTCGGAAACTATAAGAGATAATGCAATTTGGCAACCGGCAATATAATTAGCATGCCGAATATTACTTGGCATGTGAATTGGAACGAAATCGCCAATAGATAGGACCATTTTACAATTTGGGCCCAAGTTAGAAGCAGAGCCTAAGGTGTAAATTATCGATAGTCCATATCTCGGAAACTATAAGAGGTAATGCAATTTGGCAACCGGCAATGTAATTAGCATGCCGAATATTACTTGGAATGTGTATTGGAACGAAATCGCCAATAGATAAGACCATTTAACAATTTGGGCCCAAGTTAGAAGCAGAGCCTAAGGTGTAAATTATCGATAGTATATATCTCGGAAACTATAAGAGATAATGCAATTTGGCAACCGGCAATGTAATTAGCATGCCGAATATTACTTGGAATGTGAATTGGAACGGAATCGCCAATAGATAAGACCATTTTACAATTTGGGCCCAAGTTAGAAGCAGAGCCTAAGGTGTAAATTATCGATAGTCCATATCTCGGAAACTATAACAGATAATGCAATTTGGCAACCGGCAATGTAATTAGCATGCCGAATATTACTTGGAATGTGAATTGGAACGAAATCGCCATAAGATAAGACCATTTTACAATTTGGGCTCAAGTTAGAAGCAGAGCCTAAGGTGAAAATTATCGATAGTCCATATCTCGAAAACTATGAGAGATAATGCAATTTGGCAACCGGCAATGTAATTAGCATGCCGAATATTACTTGGAATGTGAATTGGAACGAAATCGCCAATAGATAAGACCATTTTACAATTTGGGCCCAAGTTAGAAGCAGAGCCTAAGGTGTAAATTATCGATAGTCCATATCTCGGAAACTATAAGAGATAATACAAATTGGCAACCGGCAATGTAATTAGCATGCCGAATATTACTTGGAATGTGAATTGGAACGAAATTGCCGATAGATAAGACCATTTTACAATTTGGGCCCAAGTTAGAAGCAGAGCCTAAGGTGTAAATTATCGATAGTCCATATCTCGGAAACTATAAGAGATAATGCAATTTGGCAACCGGCAATGTAATTAGCAATCCGAAAATTACTTGGAATGTGAATTGGAACGAAATCGCCAATAGATAAGACCATTTTACAATTTGGGCCCAAGTTAGAAGCAGAGCCTAAGGTGTAAATAATCGATAGTCCATATCTCGGAAACTATAAGAGATAATGCAATTTGGCAACCGGCAATGTAATTAGCATGCCGAATATTACTTGGAATGTGAATTGGAACGAAATCGCCAATCGATAAGACCATTTTACAATTTGGGCCCAAGTTAGAAGCAGAGCCTAAGGTGTAAATTATCGATAGTCCATATCTCGGAAACTATAAGAGATAATGCAATTTGGCAACCGGCAATGTAATTAGCATGCCGAATATTACTTGGAATGTGAATTGGAACGAAATCGCCAAAAGATAAGACCATTTTACAATTTGGGCCCAAGTTAGAAGCAGAGCCTAAGTTGTAAATTTTCGATAGTCCATATCTCGGAAACTATAAGAGATAATGCAATTTGGCAACCGGCAATGTAATTAGCATGCCGAATATTACTTGGAATGTGAATTGGAACCAAATCGCCAATAGATAAGACCATTTTACAATTTGGGCTCAAGTTAGAAGCAGAGCCTAAGGTGTAAATTATCGATAGTCCATATCTCGGAAACTATAAGAGATAATGCAATTTGGCAACCGGAAATGTAATTAGCATTCCGAATATTACTTGGAATGTGAATTGGAACGAAATCGCCAATAGATAAGACCATTTTACAATTTGGGCCCAAGATAGAAGCAGAGCCTAAGGTGTAAATTATCGATAGTCCATATCTCGGAAACTATAAGAGATAATGCAATTTGGCAACCGGCAACGCAATTAGCATGCCGAATATTACTTGGAATGTGAATTGGAACGAAATCGCCGATAGATAAGACCATTTTACAATTTGGGCCCAAGTTAGAAGCAGAGCCTAAGGTGTAAATTATCGATAGTCCATATCTCGGAAACTATCAGAGATAATGCAATTTGGCAACCGGCAATGTAATTAGCAATCCGAATATTACTTGAAATGTGAATTGGAACGAAATCGCCAATAGATAAGACCATTTTACAATTTGGGCCCAAGTTACAAGCAGAGCCTAAGGTGTAAATTATCGATCGTCCATATCTCGGAAACTATAAGAGATAATGCAATTTGGCAACCGGCAATGTAATTAGCATGCCGAATATTACTTGGAATGTGAATTGGAACGAAATCGCCAATAGATAAGACCATTTTATAATTTGGGCCCAAGTTAGAAGCAGAGACTAAGGTGTAAATTATCGATAGTCCATATCTCGGAAACTATAAGAGATAATGCAATTTGGCAACCGGCAATGTAATTAGCATGCCGAATATTACTTGGAATGTGAATTGGAACGAAATCGCCAAAAGATAAGACCATTTTACAATTTGGGCCCAAGTTAGAAGCAGAGACTAAGTTGTAAATTTTCGATAGTCCATATTTCGGAAAATATAAGAGATAATGCAATTTGGCAACCGGCAATGTAATTAGCATATCGAATATTACTTGGAATGTGAATTGGAACGAAATCGCCAATAGATAAGACTATTTTACAATTTGGGCCCAAGATAGAAGCAGAGCCTAAGGTGTAAATTATCGATAGTCCATATCTCGGAAACTAGAAGAGATAATGCAATTTGGCAACCGGCAACGCAATTAGCATGCCGAATATTACTTGGAATGTGAATTGGAACGAAATCGCCGATAGATAAGACCATTTTACAATTTGGGCCCAAGTTAGAAGCAGAGCCTAAGGTGTAAATTATCGATAGTCCATATCTCGGAAACTATAAGAGATAATGCAATTTGGCAACCGGCAATGTAATTAGCAATCCGAATATTACTTGGAATGTGAATTGGAACGAAATCGCCAATAGATAAGACCATTTTACAACTTGGGCCCAACTTAGAAGCAGAGCCTAAGGTGTAAATTATCGATAGTCCATATCTCGGAAACAATAAGAGATAATGCAATTTGGCAACCGGCAATGTAATTAGCATGCCGAATATTACTTGGAATGTGAATTGGAACGAAATCGCCAATAGATAAGACTATTTTACAATTTTGGCCCAAGTTAGAAGCAGAGACTAAGGTGTAAATTATCGATAGTCCATATCTCGGAAACTATAAGAGATAATGCAATTTGGCAACCGGCAATGTAATTAGCATGCCGAATATTACTTGGAATGTGAATTGGAACGAAATCGCCAAAAGATAAGATCATTTTACAATTTGGGCCCAAGTTAGAAGCAGAGCCTAAGTTGTAAATTTTCGATAGTCCATATTTCGGAAAATATAAGAGATAATGTAATTTGGCAACCGGCAATGTAATTAGCAGGCCGAATATTACTTGGAATGTGAATTGGAACGAAATCGCCAATAGATAAGACTATTTTACAATTTGGGCCCAAGTTAGAAGCAGAGACTAAGGTGTAAATTATCGATAGTCCATATCTCGGAAACTATAAGAGATAATGCAATTTGGCAACCGGCAATGTAATTAGCATGCCGAATATTACTTGGAATGTGAATTGGAACGAAATCGCCAAAAGATAAGATCATTTTACAATTTGGGCCCAAGTTAGAAGCAGAGCCTAAGTTGTAATTTTTCGATAGTCCATATTTCGGAAAATATAAGAGATAATGCAATTTGGCAACCGGCAATGTAATTAGCATGCCGAATATTACTTGGAATGTGAATTGGAACGAAATCGCCAATAGATAAGACCATTTTACAATTTGGGCCCAAGTTAGAAGCAGAGCCTAAGGTGTAAATTATCGATAGCCCATATCTCGGAAACTATAAGAGATAATGCAATTTGGCAACCGGCAATGTAATTACCATGCCGAATATTACTTGGAATGTGAATTGGAACGATATCGCCAATAGATAAGACCATTTTACAATTTGGGCCCAAGTTAGAAGCAGAGCCTAAGGCGAAAATTATCGATAGTCCATATCTCGGAAACTATAAGAGATAATGCAATTTGGCAAACGGCAATGTAATTAGCATGCCGAATATTACTTTGAATGTGAATTGGAACGAAATCGGTAATAGATAAGACCATTTTACAATTTGGGCCCAAGTTAGAAGCAGAGCTTAAGGTGTAAATTATCGATAGTCCATATCTCGGAAACTATAAGAGATAATGCAATTTGGCAACCGGCAATGTAATTAGCATGCCGAACATTACTTGGAATGTGAATTGGAACGAAATCGCCAATAGATAAGACCATTTAACAATTTGGGCCCAAGTTAGAAGCAGAGCCTAAGGTGTAAATTATCGATAGTACATATCTCGGAAACTATAAGAGATAATGCAATTTGGCAACCGGCAATGTAATTAGCATGCCGAATATTGCTTTTAATGTGAATTGGAACGAAATCGCCAATAGATAAGACCATTTTACAATTTGGGCCCAAGTTAGAAGCAGAGCCTAAGGTGTAAATTATCGATAGTACATATCTCGGAAACTATAAGAGATAATGCAATTTGGCAACCGGCAATGTAATTAGCATGCCGAATATTACTTGGAATGTGAATTGGAACGAAATCGCCAATAGATAAGACCATTTTACAATTTGGGCCCAAGTTAGAAGCAGAGCCTAAGGTGTAAATTATCGATAGTCCATATCTCGGAAACTAGAAGAGATAATGCAATTTGGCAACCGGCAACGCAATTAGCATGCCGAATATTACTTGGAATGTGAATTGGAACGAAATCGCCGATAGATAAGACCATTTTACAATTTGGGCCCAAGTTAGAAGCAGAGCCTAAGGTGTAAATTATCGATAGTCCATATCTCGGAAACTATAAGAGATAATGCAATTTGGCAACCGGCAATGTAATTAGCAATCCGAATATTACTTGGAATGTGAATTGGAACGAAATCGCCAATAGATAAGACCATTTTACAACTTGGGCCCAACTTAGAAGCAGAGCCTAAGGTGTAAATTATCGATAGTCCATATCTCGGAAACAATAAGAGATAATGCAATTTGGCAACCGGCAATGTAATTAGCATGCCGAATATTACTTGGAATGTGAATTGGAACGAAATCGCCAATAGATAAGACTATTTTACAATTTTGGCCCAAGTTAGAAGCAGAGACTAAGGTGTAAATTATCGATAGTCCATATCTCGGAAACTATAAGAGATAATGCAATTTGGCAACCGGCAATGTAATTAGCATGCCGAATATTACTTGGAATGTGAATTGGAACGAAATCGCCAAAAGATAAGATCATTTTACAATTTGGGCCCAAGTTAGAAGCAGAGCCTAAGTTGTAAATTTTCGATAGTCCATATTTCGGAAAATATAAGAGATAATGTAATTTGGCAACCGGCAATGTAATTAGCAGGCCGAATATTACTTGGAATGTGAATTGGAACGAAATCGCCAATAGATAAGACTATTTTACAATTTGGGCCCAAGTTAGAAGCAGAGACTAAGGTGTAAATTATCGATAGTCCATATCTCGGAAACTATAAGAGATAATGCAATTTGGCAACCGGCAATGTAATTAGCATGCCGAATATTACTTGGAATGTGAATTGGAACGAAATCGCCAAAAGATAAGATCATTTTACAATTTGGGCCCAAGTTAGAAGCAGAGCCTAAGTTGTAATTTTTCGATAGTCCATATTTCGGAAAATATAAGAGATAATGCAATTTGGCAACCGGCAATGTAATTAGCATGCCGAATATTACTTGGAATGTGAATTGGAACGAAATCGCCAATAGATAAGACCATTTTACAATTTGGGCCCAAGTTAGAAGCAGAGCCTAAGGTGTAAATTATCGATAGCCCATATCTTGGAAACTATAAGAGATAATGCAATTTGGCAACCGGCAATGTAATTACCATGCCGAATATTACTTGGAATGTGAATTGGAACGATATCGCCAATAGATAAGACCATTTTACAATTTGGGCCCAAGTTAGAAGCAGAGCCTAAGGCGAAAATTATCGATAGTCCATATCTCGGAAACTATAAGAGATAATGCAATTTGGCAAACGGCAATGTAATTAGCATGCCGAATATTACTTTGAATGTGAATTGGAACGAAATCGGTAATAGATAAGACCATTTTACAATTTGGGCCCAAGTTAGAAGCAGAGCTTAAGGTGTAAATTATCGATAGTCCATATCTCGGAAACTATAAGAGATAATGCAATTTGGCAACCGGCAATGTAATTAGCATGCCGAACATTACTTGGAATGTGAATTGGAACGAAATCGCCAATAGATAAGACCATTTAACAATTTGGGCCCAAGTTAGAAGCAGAGCCTAAGGTGTAAATTATCGATAGTACATATCTCGGAAACTATAAGAGATAATGCAATTTGGCAACCGGCAATGTAATTAGCATGCCGAATATTGCTTGGAATGTGAATTGGAACGAAATCGCCAATAGATAAGACCATTTTACAATTTGGGCCCAAGTTAGAAGCAGAGCCTAAGGTGTAAATTATCGATAGTACATATCTCGGAAACTATAAGAGATAATGCAATTTGGCAACCGGCAATGTAATTAGCATGCCGAATATTACTTGGAATGTGAATTGGAACGAAATCGCCAATAGATAAGACCATTTTACAATTTGGACCCAAGTTAGAAGCAGAGCCTAAGGTGTAAATTATCGATAGTACATATCTCGGAAACTATAAGAGATAATGCAATTTGGCAACCGGCAATGTAATTAGCATGCCGAATATTACTTGGAATGTGAATTGGAACGAAATCGCCAATAGATAAGACCATTTTACAATTTGGGCCCAAGTTAGAAGCAGAGCCTAAGGTGTAAATTATCGATAGTCCATATCTCGGAAACTATAAGAGATAATGCAATTTGGCAACCGGCAATGTAATTAGCATGCCGAATATTACTTGGCATGTGAATTGGAACGAAATCGCCAATAGATAGGACCATTTTACAATTTGGGCCCAAGTTAGAAGCAGAGCCTAAGGTGTAAATTATCGATAGTCCATATCTCGGAAACTATAAGAGGTAATGCAATTTGGCAACCGGCAATGTAATTAGCATGCCGAATATTACTTGGAATGTGTATTGGAACGAAATCGCCAATAGATAAGACCATTTAACAATTTGGGCCCAAGTTAGAAGCAGAGCCTAAGGTGTAAATTATCGATAGTATATATCTCGGAAACTATAAGAGATAATGCAATTTGGCAACCGGCAATGTAATTAGCATGCCGAATATTACTTGGAATGTGAATTGGAACGGAATCGCCAATAGATAAGACCATTTTACAATTTGGGCCCAAGTTAGAAGCAGAGCCTAAGGTGTAAATTATCGATAGTCCATATCTCGGAAACTATAACAGATAATGCAATTTGGCAACCGGCAATGTAATTAGCATGCCGAATATTACTTGGAATGTGAATTGGAACGAAATCGCCAAAAGATAAGACCATTTTACAATTTGGGCTCAAGTTAGAAGCAGAGCCTAAGGTGAAAATTATCGATAGTCCATATCTCGAAAACTATGAGACATAATGCAATTTGGCAACCGGCAATGTAATTAGCATGCCGAATATTACTTGGAATGTGAATTGGAACGAAATCGCCAATAGATAAGACCATTTTACAATTTGGGCCCAAGTTAGAAGCAGAGCCTAAGGTGTAAATTATCGATAGTCCATATCTCGGGAACTATAAGAGATAATGCAATTTGGCAACCGGCAATGTAATTAGCATGCCGAATATTACTTGGAATGTGAATTGGAACGAAATCGCCAATAGATAAGACCATTTTACAATTTGGGCCCAAGTTAGAAGCAGAGCCTAAGGTGTAAATTATCGATAGTCCATATCTCGGAAACTATAAGAGATAATGCAATTTGGCAACCGGCAATGTAATTAGCATGCCGAATATTACTTGGAATGTGAATTGGAACGAAATCGCCAATAGATAAGACCATTTTACAATTTGGGCCCAAGTTAGAAGCAGAGCTTAAGGTGTAAATTATCGATAGTCCATATCTCGGAAACTATGAGAGATAATGCAATTTGGCAACCGGCAATATAATTAGCATGCCGAATATTACTTGGAATGTGAATTGGAACAAAATCGCCAATAGATAAGACCATTTAACAATTTGGGCCCAAGTTAGAAGCAGAGCCTAAGGTGTAAATTATCGATAGTACATATCTCGGAAACTATAAGAGATAATGCAATTTGGCAACCGGCAATGTAATTAGCATGCCGAATATTACTTGGAATGTGAATTGGAACGAAATCGCCAATAGATAAGACCATTTTACAATTTGGGCCCAAGTTAGAAGCAGAGCCTAAGGTGTAAATTATCGATAGTACATATCTCGGAAACTATAAGAGATAATGCAATTTGGCAACCGGCAATGTAATTAGCATGCCGAATATTACTTGGAATGTGAATTGGAACGAAATCGCCAATAGATAAGACCATTTTACAATTTGGGCCCAAGTTAGAAGCAGAGCCTAAGGTGTAAATTATCGATAGTACATATCTCGGAAACTATAAGAGATAATGCAATTTGGCAACCGGCAATGTAATTAGCATGCCGAATATTACTTGGAATGTGAATCGGAACGAAATCGCCAAAAGATAAGACCATTTTACAATTTGGGCCCAAGTTAGAAGCAGAGCCTAAGTTGTAAATATTCGACAGTCCATACCTCGGAAACTATAAGAGATAATGCAATTTGGCAACCGGCAATGTAATTAGCATGCCGAATATTACTTGGAATGTGAATTGGAACGAAATCGCCAATAGATAAGACCATTTTACAATTTGGGCCCAAGTTAGAAACAGAGCCTAAGGTGTAAATTATCGATAGTCCATATCTGGGAAACTATAAGAGATAATGCAATTTGGCAACCGGCAATGTAATTAGCATGCCGAACATAACTTGGAATGTGAATTGGAACGAAATCGCCAATAGATAAGACCATTTTACAATTTGGGCCCAAGTTAGAAGCAGAGCTTAAGGTGTAAATTATCGATAGTCCATATCTCCGAAACTATAAGAAATAATGCAATTTGGCAACCGGCAATGTAATTACCATGCCGAATATTACTTGGAATGTGAATTGGAACGATATCGCCAATAGATAAGACCATTTTACAATTTGGGCCCAAGTTAGAAGCAGAGCCTAAGGTGTAAATTATCGATAGTCCATATCTCGGAAACTATAAGAGATAATGCAATTTGGCAACCGGCAATGTAATTACCATGCCGAATATTACTTGGAATGTGAATTGGAACGGAATCGCCAATAGATAAGACCATTTTACAATTTGGGCCCAAGTTAGAAGCAGAGCCTAAGGTGTAAATTATCGATAGTCCATATCTCGGAAACTATAACAGATAATGCAATTTGGCAAACGGCAATGTAATTAGCATGCTGAATATTACTTGGAATGTGAATTGGAACGAAATCGCCATAAGATAAGACCATTTTACAATTTGGGCTCAAGTTAGAAGCAGAGCCTAAGGTGAAAATTATCGATAGTCCATATCTCGAAAACTATGAGAGATAATGCAATTTGGCAACCGGCAATGTAATTAGCATGCCGAATATTACTTGGAATGTGAATTGGAACGAAATCGCCAATAGATAAGACCATTTTACAATTTGGGCCCAAGTTAGAAGCATAGCCTAAGGTGTAACTTATCGATAGTCCATATCTCGGAAACTATAAGAGATAATACAATTTGGCAACCGGCAATGTAATTAGCATGCCGAATATTACTTGGAATGTGAATTGGAACGAAATCGCCGATAGATAAGACCATTTTACAATTTGGGCCCAAGTTAGAAGCAGAGCCTAAGGTGTAAATTATCGATAGTACATATCTCGGAAACTATAAGAGATAATGCAATTTGGCAACCGGCAATGTAATTAGCAATCCGAAAATTACTTGGAATGTGAATTGGAACGAAATCGAAAATAGATAAGACCATTTTACAATTTGGGCCCAAGTTAGAAGCAGAGCCTAAGGTGTAAATTATCGATAGTACATATCTCGGAAACTATAAGAGATAATGCAATTTGGCAACCGGCAATGTAATTAGCATGCCGAATATTACTTGGAATGTGAATTGGAACGAAATCGCCAATAGATAAGACCATTTTACAATTTGGGCCCAAGTTAGAAGCAGAGCCTAAGGTGTAAATTATCGATAGTACATATCTCGGAAACTATAAGAGATAATGCAATTTGGCAACCGGCAATGTAATTAGCATGCCGAATATTACTTGGAATGTGAATCGGAACGAAATCGCCAAAAGATAAGACCATTTTACAATTTGGGCCCAAGTTAGAAGCAGAGCCTAAGTTGTAAATATTCGACAGTCCATACCTCGGAAACTATAAGAGATAATGCAATTTGGCAACCGGCAATGTAATTACCATGCCGAATATTACTTGGAATGTGAATTGGAACGAAATCGCCAATAGATAAGACCATTTTACAATTTGGGCCCAAGTTAGAAACAGAGCCTAAGGTGTAAATTATCGATAGTCCATATCTGGGAAACTATAAGAGATAATGCAATTTGGCAACCGGCAATGTAATTAGCATGCCGAACATAACTTGGAATGTGAATTGGAACGAAATCGCCAATAGATAAGACCATTTTACAATTTGGGCCCAAGTTAGAAGCAGAGCTTAAGGTGTAAATTATCGATAGTCCATATCTCCGAAACTATAAGAAATAATGCAATTTGGCAACCGGCAATGTAATTACCATGCCGAATATTACTTGGAATGTGAATTGGAACGATATCGCCAATAGATAAGACCATTTTACAATTTGGGCCCAAGTTAGAAGCAGAGCCTAAGGTGTAAATTATCGATAGTCCATATCTCGGAAACTATAAGAGATAATGCAATTTGGCAACCGGCAATGTAATTACCATGCCGAATATTACTTGGAATGTGAATTGGAACGGAATCGCCAATAGATAAGACCATTTTACAATTTGGGCCCAAGTTAGAAGCAGAGCCTAAGGTGTAAATTATCGATAGTCCATATCTCGGAAACTATAACAGATAATGCAATTTGGCAAACGGCAATGTAATTAGCATGCTGAATATTACTTGGAATGTGAATTGGAACGAAATCGCCATAAGATAAGACCATTTTACAATTTGGGCTCAAGTTAGAAGCAGAGCCTAAGGTGAAAATTATCGATAGTCCATATCTCGAAAACTATGAGAGATAATGCAATTTGGCAACCGGCAATGTAATTAGCATGCCGAATATTACTTGGAATGTGAATTGGAACGAAATCGCCAATAGATAAGACCATTTTACAATTTGGGCCCAAGTTAGAAGCATAGCCTAAGGTGTAACTTATCGATAGTCCATATCTCGGAAACTATAAGAGATAATACAATTTGGCAACCGGCAATGTAATTAGCATGCCGAATATTACTTGGAATGTGAATTGGAACGAAATCGCCGATAGATAAGACCATTTTACAATTTGGGCCCAAGTTAGAAGCAGAGCCTAAGGTGTAAATTATCGATAGTCCATATCTCGGAAACTATAAGAGATAATGCAATTTGGCAACCGGCAATGTAATTAGCAATCCGAAAATTACTTGGAATGTGAATTGGAACGAAATCGAAAATAGATAAGACCATTTTACAATTTGGGCCCAAGTTAGAAGCAGAGCCTAAGGTGTAAATTATCGATAGTCCATATCTCGGAAACTATAAGAGATAATGCAATTTGGCAACCGGCAATGTAATTAGCATGCCGAATATTACTTGGAATGTGAATTGGAACGAAATCGCCAATCGATAAGACCATTTTACAATTTCGGCCCAAGTTAGAAGCAGAGCCTAAGGTGTAAATTATCGATAGTCCATATCTCGGAAACTATAAGAGATAATGCAATTTGGCAACCGGCAATGTAATTAGCATGCCGAATATTACTTGGAATGTGAATTGGAACGAAATCGCCAAAAGATAAGACCATTTTACAATTTGGGCCCAAGTTAGAAGCAGAGCCTAAGTTGTAAATTTTCGATAGTCCATATCTCGGAAACTATAAGAGATAATGCAATTTGGCAACCGGCAATGTAATTAGCATATCGAATATTACTTGGAATGTGAATTGGGACGAAATCGCCAATAGATAAGACCATTTAACAATTTGGGCCCAAGTTAGAAGCAGAGCCTAAGGTGTAAATTATCGATAGTCCATATCTCGGAAACTATAAGAGATAATGCAATTTGGCAACCGGCAATATAATTAGCATGCTGAATATTACTTGGAATGTGAATTGGAACGAAATCGCCAATAGATAAGACCATTTTACAACTTGGGCCCAACTTAGAAGCAGAGCCTAAGGTGTAAATTATCGATAGTCCATATCTCGGAAACAATAAGAGATAATGCAATTTGGCAACCGGCAATGTAATTAGCATGCCGAATATTACTTGGAATGTGAATTGGAACGAAATCGCCAATAGATAAGACTATTTTACAATTTTGGCCCAAGTTAGAAGCAGAGACTAAGGTGTAAATTATCGATAGTCCATATCTCGGAAACTATAAGAGATAATGCAATTTGGCAACCGGAAATGTAATTAGCATTCCGAATATTACTTGGAATGTGAATTGGAACGAAATCGCCAATAGATAAGACCATTTTACAATTTGGGCCCAAGATAGAAGCAGAGCCTAAGGTGTAAATTATCGATAGTCCATATCTCGGAAACTATAAGAGATAATGCAATTTGGCAACCGGCAACGCAATTAGCATGCCAAATATTACTTGGAATGTGAATTGGAACGAAATCGCCGATAGATAAGACCATTTTACAATTTGGGCCCAAGTTAGAAGCAGAGCCTAAGGTGTAAATTATCGATAGTCCATATCTCGGAAACTATCAGAGATAATGCAATTTGGCAACCGGCAATGTAATTAGCAATCCGAATATTACTTGAAATGTGAATTGGAACGAAATCGCCAATAGATAAGACCATTTTACAATTTGGGCCCAAGTTACAAGCAGAGCCTAAGGTGTAAATTATCGATCGTCCATATCTCGGAAACTATAAGAGATAATGCAATTTGGCAACCGGCAATGTAATTAGCATGCCGAATATTACTTGGAATGTGAATTGGAACGAAATCGCCAATAGATAAGACTATTTTACAATTTTGGCCCAAGTTAGAAGCAGAGACTAAGGTGTAAATTATCGATAGTCCATATCTCGGAAACTATAAGAGATAATGCAATTTGGCAACCGGCAATGTAATTAGCAATCCGAAAATTACTTGGAATGTGAATTGGGACGAAATCGCCAATAGATAAGACCACTTAACAATTTGGGCCCAAGTTAGAAGCAGAGCCTAAGGTGTAAATTATCGATAGTCCATATCTCGGAAACTATAAGAGATAATGCAATTTGGCAACCGGCAATATAATTAGCATGCTGAATATTACTTGGAATGTGAATTGGAACGAAATCGCCAATAGATAAGACCATTTTACAACTTGGGCCCAACTTAGAAGCAGAGCCTAAGGTGTAAATTATCGATAGTCCATATCTCGGAAACAATAAGAGATAATGCAATTTGGCAACCGGCAATGTAATTAGCATGCCGAATATTACTTGGAATGTGAATTGGAACGAAATCGCCAATAGATAAGACTATTTTACAATTTTGGCCCAAGTTAGAAGCAGAGACTAAGGTGTAAATTATCGATAGTCCATATCTCGGAAACTATAAGAGATAATGCAATTTGGCAACCGGAAATGTAATTAGCATTCCGAATATTACTTGGAATGTGAATTGGAACGAAATCGCCAATAGATAAGACCATTTTACAATTTGGGCCCAAGATAGAAGCAGAGCCTAAGGTGTAAATTATCGATAGTCCATATCTCGGAAACTATAAGAGATAATGCAATTTGGCAACCGGCAACGCAATTAGCATGCCAAATATTACTTGGAATGTGAATTGGAACGAAATCGCCGATAGATAAGACCATTTTACAATTTGGGCCCAAGTTAGAAGCAGAGCCTAAGGTGTAAATTATCGATAGTCCATATCTCGGAAACTATCAGAGATAATGCAATTTGGCAACCGGCAATGTAATTAGCAATCCGAATATTACTTGAAATGTGAATTGGAACGAAATCGCCAATAGATAAGACCATTTTACAATTTGGGCCCAAGTTACAAGCAGAGCCTAAGGTGTAAATTATCGATCGTCCATATCTCGGAAACTATAAGAGATAATGCAATTTGGCAACCGGCAATGTAATTAGCATGCCGAATATTACTTGGAATGTGAATTGGAACGAAATCGCCAATAGATAAGACCATTTTACAATTTGGGCCCAAGTTAGAAGCAGAGACTAAGGTGTAAATTATCGATAGTCCATATCTCGGAAACTATAAGAGATAATGCAATTTGGCAACCGGCAATGTAATTAGCATGCCGAATATTACTTGGAATGTGAATTGGAACGAAATCGCCAAAAGATAAGACCATTTTACAATTTGGGCCCAAGTTAGAAGCAGAGACTAAGTTATAAATTTTCGATAGTCCATATTTCGGAAAATATAAGAGATAATGCAATTTGGCAACCGGCAATGTAATTAGCATATCGAATATTACTTGGAATGTGAATTGGAACGAAATCGCCAATAGATAAGACCATTTTACAATTTGGGCCCAAGATAGAAGCAGAGCCTAAGGTGTAAATTATCGATAGTCCATATCTCGGAAACTAGAAGAGATAATGCAATTTGGCAACCGGCAACGCAATTAGCATGCCGAATATTACTTGGAATGTGAATTGGAACGAAATCGCCGATAGATAAGACCATTTTACAATTTGGGCCCAAGTTAGAAGCAGAGCCTAAGGTGTAAATTATCGATAGTCCATATCTCGGAAACTATAAGAGATAATGCAATTTGGCAACCGGCAATGTAATTAGCAATCCGAATATTACTTGGAATGTGAATTGGAACGAAATCGCCAATAGATAAGACTATTTTACAATTTTGGCCCAAGTTAGAAGCAGAGACTAAGGTGTAAATTATCGATAGTCCATATCTCAGAAACTATAAGAGATAATGCAATTTGGCAAACGGCAATGTAATTAGCATGCCGAATATTACTTTGAATGTGAATTGGAACGAAATCGGTAATAGATAAGACCATTTTACAATTTGGGCACAAGTTAGAAGCAGAGCTTAAGGTGTAAATTATCGATAGTCCATATCTCGGAAACTATAAGAGATAATGCAATTTGGCAACCGGCAATGTAATTAGCATGCCGAACATTACTTGGAATGTGAATTGGAACGAATTCGCCAATAGATAAGACTATTTTACAATTTGGGCCCAAGTTAGAAGCAGAGACTAAGGTGTAAATTATCGATAGTCCATATCTCGGAAACTATAAGAGATAATGCAATTTGGCAACCGGCAATGTAATTAGCATGCCGAATATTACTTGGAATGTGAATTGGAACGAATTCGCCAATAGATAAGACTATTTTACAATTTGGGCCCAAGTTAGAAGCAGAGACTAAGGTGTAAATTATCGATAGTCCATATCTCGGAAACTATAAGAGATAATGCAATTTGGCAACCGGCAATGTAATTAGCATGCCGAATATTACTTGGAATGTGAATTGGAACGAAATCGCCAAAAGATAAGATCATTTTACAATTTGGGCCCAAGTTAGAAGCAGAGCCTAAGTTGTAATTTTTCGATAGTCCATATTTCGGAAAATATAAGAGATAATGCAATTTGGCAACCGGCAATGTAATTAGCATGCCGAATATTACTTGGAATGTGAATTGGAACGAAATCGCCAATAGATAAGACCATTTTACAATTTGGGCCCAAGTTAGAAGCAGAGCCTAAGGTGTAAATTATCGATAGCCCATATCTCGGAAACTATAAGAGATAATGCAATTTGGCAACCGGCAATGTAATTACCATGCCGAATATTACTTGGAATGTGAATTGGAACGATATCGCCAATAGATAAGACCATTTTACAATTTGGGCCCAAGTTAGAAGCAGAGCCTAAGGCGAAAATTATCGATAGTCCATATCTCGGAAACTATAAGAGATAATGCAATTTGGCAAACGGCAATGTAATTAGCATGCCGAATATTACTTTGAGTGTGAATTGGAACGAAATCGGTAATAGATAAGACCATTTTACAATTTGGGCCCAAGTTAGAAGCAGAGCTTAAGGTGTAAATTATCGATAGTCCATATCTCGGAAACTATAAGAGATAATGCAATTTGGCAACCGGCAATGTAATTAGCATGCCGAACATTACTTGGAATGTGAATTGGAACGAAATCGCCAATAGATAAGACCATTTAACAATTTGGGCCCAAGTTAGAAGCAGAGCCTAAGGTGTAAATTATCGATAGTACTTATCTCGGAAACTATAAGAGATAATGCAATTTGGCAACCGGCAATGTAATTAGCATGCCGAATATTGCTTGGAATGTGAATTGGAACGATATCGCCAATAGATAAGACCATTTTACAATTTGGGCCCAAGTTAGAAGCAGAGCCTAAGGTGTAAATTATCGATAGTACATATCTCGGAAACTATAAGAGATAATGCAATTTGGCAACCGGCAATGTAATTAGCATGCCGAATATTACTTGGAATGTGAATTGGAACGAAATCGCCAATAGATAAGACCATTTTACAATTTGGACCCAAGTTAGAAGCATAGCCTAAGGTGTAAATTATCGATAGTACATATCTCGGAAACTATAAGAGATAATGCAATTTGGCAACCGGCAATGTAATTAGCATGCCGAATATTACTTGGAATGTGAATTGGAACGAAATCGCCAATAGATAAGACCATTTTACAATTTGGGCCCAAGTTAGAAGCAGAGCCTAAGGTGTAAATTATCGATAGTCCATATCTCGGAAACTATAAGAGATAATGCAATTTGGCAACCGGCAATGTAATTAGCATGCCGAATATTACTTGGCATGTGAATTGGAACGAAATCGCCAATAGATAGGACCATTTTACAATTTGGGCCCAAGTTAGAAGCAGAGCCTAAGGTGTAAATTATCGATAGTCCATATCTCGGAAACTATAAGAGGTAATGCAATTTGGCAACCGGCAATGTAATTAGCATGCCGAATATTGCTTGGAATGTGAATTGGAACGAAATCGCCAATAGATAAGACCATTTTACAATTTGGGCCCAAGTTAGAAGCAGAGACTAAGTTGTAAATTTTCGATAGTCCATATTTCGGAAAATATAAGAGATAATGCAATTTGGCAACCGGCAATGTAATTAGCATATCGAATATTACTTGGAATATGAATTGGAACGAAATCGCCAATAGATAAGGCCATTTTACAATTTGGGCCCAAGATAGAAGCAGAGCCTAAGGTGTAAATTATCGATAGTCCATATCTCGGAAACTAGAAGAGATAATGCAATTTGGCAACCGCCAACGCAATTAGCATGCCGAATATTACTTGGAATGTGAATTGGAAAGAAATCGCCGATAGATAAGACCATTTTACAATTTGGGCCCAAGTTAGAAGCAGAGCCTAAGGTGTAAATTATCGATAGTCCATATCTCGGAAACTATAAGAGATAATGCAATTTGGCAACCGGCAATGTAATTAGCAATCCGAATATTACTTGGAATGTGAATTGGAACGAAATCGCCAATAGATAAGACCATTTTACAACTTGGGCCCAACTTAGAAGCAGAGCCTAAGGTGTAAATTATCGATAGTCCATATCTCGGAAACTATAAGAGATAATGCAATTTGGCAACCGGCAATGTAATTAGCATGCCGAATATTACTTGGAATGTGAATTGGAACGAAATCGCCAATAGATAAGACTATTTTACAATTTTGGCCCAAGTTAGAAGCAGAGACTAAGGTGTAAATTATCGATAGTCCATATCTCGGAAACTATAAGAGATAATGCAATTTGGCAATCGGCAATGTAATTAGCATGCCGAATATTACTTGGAATGTGAATTGGAACGAAATCGCCAAAAGATAAGATCATTTTACAATTTGGGCCCAAGTTAGAAGCAGAGCCTAAGTTGTAAATTTTCGATAGTCCATATTTCGGAAAATATAAGAGATAATGTAATTTGGCAACCGGCAATGTAATTAGCATGCCGAATATTACTTGGAATGTGAATTGGAACGAAATCGCCAATAGATAAGACTATTTTACAATTTGGGCCCAAGTTAGAAGCAGAGACTAAGGTGTAAATTATCGATAGTCCATATCTCGGAAACTATAAGAGATAATGCAATTTGGCAACCGGCAATGTAATTAGCATGCCGAATATTACTTGGAATGTGAATTGGAACGAAATCGCCAAAAGATAAGATCATTTTACAATTTGGGCCCAAGTTAGAAGCAGAGCCTAAGTTGTAATTTTTCGATAGTCCATATTTCGGAAAATATAAGAGATAATGCAATTTGGCAACCGGCAATGTAATTAGCATGCCGAATATTACTTGGAATGTGAATTGGAACGAAATCGCCAATAGATAAGACCATTTTACAATTTGGGCCCAAGTTAGAAGCAGAGCCTAAGGTGTAAATTATCGATAGCCCATATCTCGGAAGCTATAAGAGATAATGCAATTTGGCAACCGGCAATGTAATTACCATGCCGAATATTACTTGGAATGTGAATTGGAACGATATCGCCAATAGATAAGACCATTTTACAATTTGGGCCCAAGTTAGAAGCAGAGCCTAAGGCGAAAATAATCGATAGTCCATATCTCGGAAACTATAAGAGATAATGCAATTTGGCAAACGGCAATGTAATTAGCATGCCGAATATTACTTTGAATGTGAATTGGAACGAAATCGGTAATAGATAAGACCATTTTACAATTTGGGCCCAAGTTAGAAGCAGAGCTTAAGGTGTAAATTATCGATAGTCCATATCTCGGAAACTATAAGAGATAATGCAATTTGGCAACCGGCAATGTAATTAGCATGCCGAACATTACTTGGAATGTGAATTGGAACGAAATCGCCAATAGATAAGACCATTTAACAATTTGGGCCCAAGTTAGAAGCAGAGCCTAAGGTGTAAATTATCGATAGTACATATCTCGGAAACTATAAGAGATAATGCAATTTGGCAACCGGCAATGTAATTAGCATGCCGAATATTGCTTGGAATGTGAATTGGAACGAAATCGCCAATAGATAAGACCATTTTACAATTTGGGCCCAAGTTAGAAGCAGAGCCTAAGGTGTAAATTATCGATAGTACATATCTCGGAAACTATCAGAGATAATGCAATTTGGCAACCGGCAATGTAATTAGCATGCCGAATATTACTTGGAATGTGAATTGGAACGAAATCGCCAATAGATAAGACCATTTTACAATTTGGACCCAAGTTAGAAGCAGAGCCTAAGGTGTAAATTATCGATAGTACATATCTCGGAAACTATAAGAGATAATGCAATTTGGCAACCGGCAATGTAATTAGCATGCCGAATATTACTTGGAATGTGAATTGGAACGAAATCGCCAATAGATAAGACCATTTTACAATTTGGGCCCAAGTTAGAAGCAGAGCCTAAGGTGTAAATTATCGATAGTCCATATCTCGGAAACTATAAGAGGTAATGCAATTTGGCAACCGGCAATGTAATTAGCATGCCGAATATTACTTGGAATGTGTATTGGAACGAAATCGCCAATAGATAAGACCATTTAACAATTTGGGCCCAAGTTAGAAGCAGAGCCTAAGGTGTAAATTATCGATAGTATATATCTCGGAAACTATAAGAGATAATGCAATTTGGCAACCGGCAATGTAATTAGCATGCCGAATATTACTTGGAATGTGAATTGGAACGGAATCGCCAATAGATAAGACCATTTTACAATTTGGGCCCAAGTTAGAAGCAGAGACTAAGGTGTAAATTATCGATAGTCCATATCTCGGAAACTATAAGAGATAATGCAATTTGGCAACCGGCAATGTAATTAGCATGCCGAATATTACTTGGAATGTGAATTGGAACGAAATCGCCAAAAGATAAGATCATTTTACAATTTGGGCCCAAGTTAGAAGCAGAGCCTAAGTTGTAATTTTTCGATAGTCCATATTTCGGAAAATATAAGAGATAATGCAATTTGGCAACCGGCAATGTAATTAGCATGCCGAATATTACTTGGAATGTGAATTGGAACGAAATCGCCAATAGATAAGACCATTTTACAATTTGGGCCCAAGTTAGAAGCAGAGCCTAAGGTGTAAATTATCGATAGCCCATATCTCGGAAACTATAAGAGATAATGCAATTTGGCAACCGGCAATGTAATTACCATGCCGAATATTACTTGGAATGTGAATTGGAACGATATCGCCAATAGATAAGACCATTTTACAATTTGGGCCCAAGTTAGAAGCAGAGCCTAAGGCGAAAACAATCGATAGTCCATATCTCGGAAACTATAAGAGATAATGCAATTTGGCAAACGGCAATGTAATTAGCATGCCGAATATTACTTTGAATGTGAATTGGAACGAAATCGGTAATAGATAAGACCATTTTACAATTTGGGCCCAAGTTAGAAGCAGAGCTTAAGGTGTAAATTATCGATAGTCCATATCTCGGAAACTATAAGAGATAATGCAATTTGGCAACCGGAAATGTAATTAGCATGCCGAACATTACTTGGAATGTGAATTGGAACGAAATCGCCAATAGATAAGACCATTTAACAATTTGGGCCCAAGTTAGAAGCAGAGCCTAAGGTGTAAATTATCGATAGTACATATCTCGGAAACTATAAGAGATAATGCAATTTGGCAACCGGCAATGTAATTAGCATGCCGAATATTGCTTGGAATGTGAATTGGAACGAAATCGCCAATAGATAAGACCATTTTACAATTTGGGCCCAAGTTAGAAGCAGAGCCTAAGGTGTAAATTATCGATAGTACATATCTCGGAAACTATAAGAGATAATGCAATTTGGCAACCGGCAATGTAATTAGCATGCCGAATATTACTTGGAATGTGAATTGGAACGAAATCGCCAATAGATAAGACCATTTTACAATTTGGACCCAAGTTAGAAGCAGAGCCTAAGGTGTAAATTATCGATAGTACATATCTCGGAAACTATAAGAGATAATGCAATTTGGCAACCGGCAATGTAATTAGCATGCCGAATATTACTTGGAATGTGAATTGGAACGAAATCGCCAATAGATAAGACCATTTTACAATTTGGGCCCAAGTTAGAAGCAGAGCCTAAGGTGTAAATTATCGATAGTCCATATCTCGGAAACTATAAGAGATAATGCAATTTGGCAACCGGCAATGTAATTAGCATGCCGAATATTACTTGGCATGTGAATTGGAACGAAATCGCCAATAGATAGGACCATTTTACAATTTGGGCCCAAGTTAGAAGCAGAGCCTAAGGCGAAAATAATCGATAGTCCATATCTCGGAAACTATAAGAGATAATGCAATTTGGCAAACGGCAATGTAATTAGCATGCCGAATATTACTTTGAATGTGAATTGGAACGAAATCGGTAATAGATAAGACCATTTTACAATTTGGGCCCAAGTTAGAAGCAGAGCTTAAGGTGTAAATTATCGATAGTCCATATCTCGGAAACTATAAGAGATAATGCAATTTGGCAACCGGCAATGTAATTAGCATGCCGAACATTACTTGGAGTGTGAATTGGAACGAAATCGCCAATAGATAAGACCATTTAACAATTTGGGCCCAAGTTAGAAGCAGAGCCTTAGGTGTAAATTATCGATAGTACATATCTCGGAAACTATAAGAGATAATGCAATTTGGCAACCGGCAATGTAATTAGCATGCCGAATATTGCTTGGAATGTGAATTGGAACGAAATCGCCAATAGATAAGACCATTTTACAATTTGGGCCCAAGTTAGAAGCAGAGCCTAAGGTGTAAATTATCGATAGTACATATCTCGGAAACTATAAGAGATAATGCAATTTGGCAACCGGCAATGTAATTAGCATGCCGAATATTACTTGGAATGTGAATTGGAACGAAATCGCCAATAGATAAGACCATTTTACAATTTGGACCCAAGTTAGAAGCAGAGCCTAAGGTGTAAATTATCGATAGTACATATCTCGGAAACTATAAGAGATAATGCAATTTGGCAACCGGCAATGTAATTAGCATGCCGAATATTACTTGGAATGTGAATTGTAACGAAATCGCCAATAGATAAGACCATTTTACAATTTGGGCCCAAGTTAGAAGCAGAGCCTAAGGTGTAAATTATCGATAGTCCATATCTCGGAAACTATAAGAGATAATGCAATTTGGCAACCGGCAATGTAATTAGCATGCCGAATATTACTTGGCATGTGAATTGGAACGAAATCGCCAATAGATAGGACCATTTTACAATTTGGGCCCAAGTTAGAAGCAAAGCCTAAGGTGTAAATTATCGATAGTCCATATCTCGGAAACTATAAGAGGTAATGCAATTTGGCAACCGGCAATGTAATTAGCATGCCGAATATTACTTGGAATGTGTATTGGAACGAAATCGCCAATAGATAAGACCATTTAACAATTTGGGCCCAAGTTAGAAGCAGAGCCTAAGGTGTAAATTATCGATAGTATATATCTCGGAAACTATAAGAGATAATGCAATTTGGCAACCGGCAATGTAATTAGCATGCCGAATATTACTTGGAATGTGAATTGGAACGGAATCGCCAATAGATAAGACCATTTTACAATTTGGGCCCAAGTTAGAAGCAGAGCCTAAGGTGTAAATTATCGATAGTCCATATCTCGGAAACTATAACAGATAATGCAATTTGGCAACCGGCAATGTAATTAGCATGCCGAATATTACTTGGAATGTGAATTGGAACGAAATCGCCAAAAGATAAGACCATTTTACAATTTGGGCTCAAGTTAGAAGCAGAGCCTAAGGTGAAAATTATCGATAGTCCATATCTCGAAAACTATGAGAGATAATGCAATTTGGCAACCGGCAATGTAATTAGCATGCCGAATATTACTTGGAATGTGAATTGGAACGAAATCGCCAATAGATAAGACCATTTTACAATTAGGGCCCAAGTTAGAAGCAGAGCCTAAGGTGTAAATTATCGATAGTCCATATCTCGGAAACTATAAGAGATAATACAATTTATTAACCGACAGCGTAATTAGCAGGCCGAATATTACTTGGAATGTGAATTGGAACGAAATCGCCGATAGATAAGACCATTTTACAATTTGGGCCCAAGTTAGAAGCAGAGCCTAAGGTGTAAATTATCGATAGTCCATATCTCGGAAACTATAAGAGATAATGCAATTTGGCAACCGGCAATGTAATTAGCAATCCGAAAATTACTTGGAATGTGAATTGGAACGAAATCGCCAATAGATAAGACCATTTTACAATTTGGGCCCAAGTTAGAAGCAGAGCCTAAGGTGTAAATTATCGATAGTCCATATCTCGGAAACTATAAGAGATAATGCAATTTGGCAACCGGCAATGTAATTAGCATGCCGAATATTACTTGGAATGTGAATTGGAACGAAATCGCCAATAGATAAGACCATTTTACAATTTGGGCCCAAGTTAGAAGCAGAGCCTAAGGTGTAAATTATCGATAGTCCATATCTCGGAAACTATAAGAGATAATGCAATTTGGCAACCGGCAATGTAATTAGCATGCCGAATATTACTTGGAATGTGAATTGGAACGAAATCGCCAAAAGATAAGACCATTTTACAATTTGGGCCCAAGTTAGAAGCAGAGCCTAAGTTGTAAATTTTCGATAGTCCATATCTCGGAAACTATAAGAGATAATGCAATTTGGCAACCGGCAATGTAATTAGCATATCGAATATTACTTGGAATGTGAATTGGAACGAAATCGCCAATAGATAAGACCATTTAACAATTTGGGCCCAAGTTAGAAGCAGAGCCTAAGGTGTAAATTATCGATAGTCCATATCTCGGAAACTATAAGAGATAATGCAATTTGGCAACCGGCAATGTAATTAGCATGCCGAATATTACTTGGAATGTGAATTGGAACGAAATCGCCAATAGATAAGACCATTTTACAATTTGGGCTCAAGTTAGAAGCAGAGCCTAAGGTGTAAATTATCGATAGTCCATATCTCGGAAACTATAAGAGAGAATGCAATTTGGCAACCGGAAATGTAATTAGCATTCCGAATATTACTTGGAATGTGAATTGGAACGAAATCGCCAATAGATAAGACCATTTTACAATTTGGGCCCAAGATAGAAGCAGAGCCTAAGGTGTAAATTATCGATAGTCCATATCTCGGAAGCTATAAGAGATAATGCAATTTGGCAACCGGCAACGCAATTAGCATGCCGAATATTACTTGGAATGTGAATTGGAACGAAATCGCCGATAGATAAGACCATTTTACAATTTGGGCCCAAGTTAGAAGCAGAGCCTAAGGTGTAAATTATCGATAGTCCATATCTCGGAAACTATCAGAGATAATGCAATTTGGCAACCGGCAATGTAATTAGCAATCCGAATATTACTTGAAATGTGAATTGGAACGAAATCGCCAATAGATAAGACCATTTTACAATTTGGGCCCAAGTTACAAGCAGAGCCTAAGGTGTAAATTATCGATCGTCCATATCTCGGAAACTATAAGAGATAATGCAATTTGGCAACCGGCAATGTAATTAGCATGCCGAATATTACTTGGAATGTGAATTGGAACGAAATCGCCAATAGATAAGACCATTTTACAATTTGGGCCCAAGTTAGAAGCAGAGACTAAGGTGTAAATAATCGATAGGCCATATCTCGGAAACTATAAGAGATAATGCAATTTGGCAACCGGCAATGTAATTAGCATGCCGAATATTACTTGGAATGTGAATTGGAACTAAATCGCCAAAAGATAAGACCATTTTACAATTTGGGCCCAAGTTAGAAGCAGAGACTAAGTTGTAAATTTTCGATAGTCCATATTTCGGAAAATATAAGAGATAATGCAATTTGGCAACCGGAAATGTAATTAGCATATCGAATATTACTTGGAATGTGAATTGGAACGAAATCGCCAATAGATAAGACCATTTAACAATTAGGGCCCAAGTTAGAAGCAGAGCCTAAGGTGTAAATTATCGATAGTCCATATCTCGGAAACTATAAGAGATAATGCAATTTGGCAACCGGCAATGTAATTAGCATGCCGAATATTACTTGGAATGTGAATTGGAACGAAATCGCCAATAGATAAGACCATTTTACAATTTGGGCCCAAGTTAGAAGCATAGCCTAAGGTGTAAATTATCGATAGTCCATATCTCGGAAACTATAAGAGATAATGCAATTTGGCAACCGGAAATGTAATTAGCATGCCGAATATTACTTGGAATGTGAATTCGAACGAAATCGCCAATAGATAAGACCATTTTACAATTTGGGCCCAAGATAGAAGCAGAGCCTAAGGTGTAAATTATCGATAGTCCATATCTCGGAAACTAGAAGAGATAATGCAATTTGGCAACCGGCAACGCAATTAGCATGCCGAATATTACTTGGAATGTGAATTGGAACGAAATCGCCGATAGATAAGACCATTTTACAATTTGGGCCCAAGTTTGAAGCAGAGCCTAAGGTGTAAATTATCGATAGTCCATATCTCGGAAACTATAAGAGATAATGCAATTTGGCAACCGGCAATGTAATTAGCAATCCGAATATTACTTGGAATGTGAATTGGAACGAAATCGCCAATAGATAAGACCATTTTACAACTTGGGCCCAAGTTAGAAGCAGAGCCTAAGGTGTAAATTATCGATAGTCCATATCTCGGAAACTATAAGAGATAATGCAATTTGGCAACCGGCAATGTAATTAGCATGCCGAATATTACTTGGAATGTGAATTGGAACGAAATCGCCAATAGATAAGACTATTTTACAATTTTGGCCCAAGTTAGAAGCAGAGACTAAGGTGTAAATTATCGATAGTCCATATCTCGGAAACTATAAGAGATAATGCAATTTGGCAACCGGCAATGTAATTAGCATGCCGAATATTACTTGGAATGTGAATTGGAACGAAATCGCCAAAAGATAAGATCATTTTACAATTTGGGCCCAAGTTAGAAGCAGAGCCTAAGTTGTAAATTTTCGATAGTCCATATTTCGGAAAATATAAGAGATAATGTAATTTGGCAACCGGCAATGTAATTAGCATGCCGAATATTACTTGGAATGTGAATTGGAACGAAATCGCCAATAGATAAGACTATTTTACAATTTGGGCCCAAGTTAGAAGCAGAGACTAAGGTGTAAATTATCGATAGTCCATATCTCGGAAACTATAAGAGATAATGCAATTTGGCAACCGGCAATGTAATTAGCATGCCGAATATTACTTGGAATGTGATTTGGAACGAAATCGCCAAAAGATAAGATCATTTTACAATTTGGGCCCAAGTTAGAAGCAGAGCCTAAGTTGTAATTTTTCGATAGTCCATATTTCGGAAAATATAAGAGATAATGCAATTTGGCAACCGGCAATGTAATTAGCATGCCGGATATTACTTGGAATGTGAATTGGAACGAAATCGCCAATAGATAAGACCATTTTACAATTTGGGCCCAAGTTAGAAGCAGAGCCTAAGGTGTAAATTATCGATAGCCCATATCTCGGAAACTATAAGAGATAATGCAATTTGGCAACCGGCAATGTAATTAGCATGCCGAATATTACTTGGAATGTGAATTGGAACGAAATCGCCAAAAGATAAGATCATTTTACAATTTGGGCCCAAGCAGAGCCTAAGATGTAAATTATCGATAGTCCATATCTCGGAAACTCTAAGAGATAATGCAATTTGGCAACCGGCAATGTAATTAGCATGCCGAATATTACTTGGAATGTGAATTGGAACGAAATCGCCGATAGATAAGACCATTATACAATTTGGGCCCAAGTTAGAAGCAGAGCCTAAGTTGTAAATTATCGATAGTCCATATCTCGAAAACTATAAGAGATAATGCAATTTGGCAACCGGCAATGTAATGGCAATGTAGCATGCCGAATATTACTTGGAATGTGAATTGGAACGAAATCGCCGATAGATAAGACCATTTTACAATTTGGGCCCAAGTTAGAAGCAGAGACTAAGGTGTAAATTATCGATAGTCCATATCTCGGAAACTATAAGAGATAATGCAATTTGGCAACCGGCAGTGTAATTAGCAATCCGAATATTACTTGTAATGTGAATTGGAACGAAATCGCCAATAGATAAGACCATTTTACAATTTGGGCCCAAGTTAGAAGCAGAGCCTAAGGTGTAAATTATCGATAGTCCATATCTCGGAAACTATAAGAGATAATGCAATTTGGCAACCGGCAATGTAATTAGCATGCCGAATATTACTTGGAATGTGAATTGGAACGAAATCGCCAATAGATAAGACCATTTTACAATTTGGGCCCAAGTTAGAAGCAGAGCCTAAGGTGTAAATAATCGATAGTCCATATCTCGGAAACTATAAGAGATAATGCAATTTGGCAACCGGCAATGTAATTAGCATGCCGAATATTACTTGGAATGTGAATTGGAACGAAATCGCCAATAGATAAGACCATTTTACAATTTGGGCCCAAGTTAGAAGCAGAGACTAAGGTGTAAATTATCGATAGTCCATATCTCGGAAACTATAAGAGATAATGCAATTTGGCAACCGGCAATGTAATTAGCATGCCGAATATTACTTGGAATGTGAATTGGAACGAAATCGCCAAAAGATAAGACCGTTTTACAATTTGGGCCCAAGTTAGAAGCAGAGCTTAAGTTGTAAATTTTCGATAGTCCATATTTCGGAAAATATAAGAGATAATGCAATTTGGCAACCGGCAATGTAATTAGCAATCCGAATATTACTTGGAATGTGAATTGGAACGAAATCGCCAATAGATAAGACCATTTTACAACTTGGGCCCAAGTTAGAAGCAGAGCCTAAAGTGTAAATTATCGATAGTCCATATCTCGGAAACTATAAGAGATAATGCAATTTGGCAACCGGCAATGTAATTAGCATGCCGAATATTACTTGGAATGTGAATTGGAACGAAATCGCCAATAGATAAGACTATTTTACAATTTGGGCCCAAGTTAGAAGCAGAGACTAAGGTGTAAATTATCGATAGTCCATATCTCGGAAACTATAAGAGATAATGCAATTTGGCAACCGGCAATGTAATTAGCATGCCGAATATTACTTGGAATGTGAATTGGAACGAAATCGCCAAAAGATAAGATCATTTTACAATTTGGGCCCAAGTTAGAAGCAGAGCCTAAGTTGTAAATTTTCGATAGTCCATATTTCGGAAAATATAAGAGATAATGCAATTTGGCAACCGGCAATGTAATTAGCATATCGAATATTACTTGGAATGTGAATTGGAACGAAATCGCCAATAAATAAGACCATTTAACAATTTGGGCCCAAGTTAGAAGCAGAGCCTAAGGTGTAAATTATCGATAGTCCATATCTTGGAAACTATAAGAGATAATGCAATTTGGCAACCGGCAATGTAATTAGCATGCCGAATATTACTTGGAATGTGAATTGGAACGAAATCGCCAAAAGATAAGATCATTTTACAATTTGGGCCCAAGCAGAGCCTAAGTTGTAAATTTTCGATAGTCCATATTTCGGAAAATATAAGAGATAATGCAATTTGGCAACCGGCAATGTAATTAGCATATCGAATATTACTTGGAATGTGAATTGGAACGAAATCGCCAATAAATAAGACCATTTAACAATTTGGGCCCAAGTTAGAAGCAGAGACTAAGGTGTAAATTATCGATAGTCCATATCTCGGAAACTATAAGAGATAATGCAATTTGGCAACCGGCAATGTAATTAGCATGCCGAATATTACTTGGAATGTGAATTGGAACGAAATCGCCAAAAGATAAGATCATTTTACAATTTGGGCCCAAGTTAGAAGCAGAGCCTAAGTTGTAAATTTTCGATAGTCCATATTTCGGAAAATATAAGAGATAATGCAATTTGGCAACCGGCAATGTAATTAGCATATCGAATATTACTTGGAATGTGAATTGGAACGAAATCGCCAATAAATAAGACCATTAAACAATTTGGGCCCAAGTTAGAAGCAGAGCCTAAGGTGTAAATTATCGATAGTCCATATCTTGGAAACTATAAGAGATAATGCAATTTGGCAACCGGCAATGTAATTAGCATGCCGAATATTACTTGGAATGTGAATTGGAACGAAATCGCCAATAGATAAGACTATTTTACAATTTGGGCCCAAGTTAGAAGCAGAGACTAAGGTGTAAATTATCGATAGTCCATATCTCGGAAACTATAAGAGATAATGCAATTTGGCAACCGGCAATGTAATTAGCATGCCGAATATTACTTGGAATGTGAATTGGAACGAAATCGCCAAAAGATAAGATCATTTTACAATTTGGGCCCAAGTTAGAAGCAGAGCCTAAGTTGTAAATTTTCGATAGTCCATATTTCGGAAAATATAAGAGATAATGCAATTTGGCAACCGGCAATGTAATTAGCATATCGAATATTACTTGGAATGTGAATTGGAACGAAATCGCCAATAAATAAGACCATTTAACAATTTGGGCCCAAGTTAGAAGCAGAGCCTAAGGTGTAAATTATCGATAGCCCATATCTCGGAAACTATAAGAGATAATGCAATTTGGCAACCGGCAATGTAATTAGCATGCCGAATATTACTTGGAATGTGAATTGGAACGAAATCGCCAAAAGATAAGATCATTTTACAATTTGGGCCCAAGTTAGAAGCAGAGCCTAAGTTGTAAATTTTCGATAGTCCATATTTCGGAAAATATAAGAGATAATGCAATTTGGCAACCGGCAATGTAATTAGCATATCGAATATTACTTGGAATGTGAATTGGAACGAAAATCGCCAATAAATAAGACCATTTAACAATTTGGGCCCAAGTTAGAAGCAGAGCCTAAGGTGTAAATTATCGATAGCCCATATCTCGGAAACTATAAGAGATAATGCAATTTGGCAACCGGCAATGTAATTAGCATGCCGAAATATTACTTGGATTGTGAATTGGAACGAAATCGCCGATAGATAAGACCATTATACAATTTTGGGCCCAAGTTAGAAGCAGAGCCTAAGTTGTAAATTATCGATAGTCCATATCTCGAAAACTATAAGAGATAATGCAATTTTGGCAACCGGCAATGTAATGGCAATGTAGCATGCCGAATATTACTTGGAATGTGAATTGGATCGAAATCGCCGATAGATAAGACCATTTTACAATTTGGGCCCAAGTTAGAAGCAGAGCCTAAGGTGTAAATTATCGATAGTCCATATCTCGGAAACTATAAGAGATAATGCAATTTGGCAACCGGCAATGTAATTAGCAATCCGAATATTACTTGTAATGTGAATTGGAACGAAATCGCCAATAGATAAGACCATTTTACAATTTGGGCCCAAGTTAGAAGCAGAGCCTAAGGTGTAAATTATCGATAGTCCATATCTCGGAAACTATAAGAGATAATGCAATTTGGCAACCGGCAATGTAATTAGCATGCCGAATATTACTTGGAATGTGAATTGGAACGAAATCGCCAATAGATAAGACCATTTTACAATTTGGGCCCATGATAGAAGCAGAGCCTAAGGTGTAAATTATCGATAGTCCATATCTCGGAAACTATAAGAGATAATGCAATTTGGCAACCGGCAATGTAATTAGCATGCCGAATAATACTTGGAATGTGAATTGGAACGAAATCGCCAAAAGATAAGATCATTTTACAATTTGGGCCCAAGCAGAGCCTAAGGTGTAAATTATCGATAGTCCATATCTTGGAAACTATAAGAGATAATGCAATTTGGCAACCGGCAATGTAATTAGCATGCCGAATATTACTTGGAATGTGAATTGGAACGAAATCGCCAAAAGATAAGATCATTTTACAATTTGGGCCCAAGCAGAGCCTAAGTTGTAAATTTTCGATAGTCCATATTTCGGAAAATATAAGAGATAATGCAATTTGGCAACCGGCAATGTAATTAGCATATCGAATATTACTTGGAATGTGAATTGGAACGAAATCGCCAATAAATAAGACCATTTAACAATTTGGGCCCAAGTTAGAAGCAGAGACTAAGGTGTAAATTATCGATAGTCCATATCTCGGAAACTATAAGAGATAATGCAATTTGGCAACCGGCAATGTAATTAGCATGCCGAATATTACTTGGAATGTGAATTGGAACGAAATCGCCAAAAGATAAGATCATTTTACAATTTGGGCCCAAGTTAGAAGCAGAGCCTAAGTTGTAAATTTTCGATAGTCCATATTTCGGAAAATATAAGAGATAATGCAATTTGGCAACCGGCAATGTAATTAGCATATCGAATATTACTTGGAATGTGAATTGGAACGAAATCGCCAATAAATAAGACCATTTAACAATTTGGGCCCAAGTTAGAAGCAGAGCCTAAGGTGTAAATTATCGATAGTCCATATCTTGGAAACTATAAGAGATAATGCAATTTGGCAACCGGCAATGTAATTAGCATGCCGAATATTACTTGGAATGTGAATTGGAACGAAATCGCCAATAGATAAGACTATTTTACAATTTGGGCCCAAGTTAGAAGCAGAGACTAAGGTGTAAATTATCGATAGTCCATATCTCGGAAACTATAAGAGATAATGCAATTTGGCAACCGGCAATGTAATTAGCATGCCGAATATTACTTGGAATGTGAATTGGAACGAAATCGCCAAAAGATAAGATCATTTTACAATTTGGGCCCAAGTTAGAAGCAGAGCCTAAGTTGTAAATTTTCGATAGTCCATATTTCGGAAAATATAAGAGATAATGCAATTTGGCAACCGGCAATGTAATTAGCATATCGAATATTACTTGGAATGTGAATTGGAACGAAATCGCCAATAAATAAGACCATTTAACAATTTGGGCCCAAGTTAGAAGCAGAGCCTAAGGTGTAAATTATCGATAGCCCATATCTCGGAAACTATAAGAGATAATGCAATTTGGCAACCGGCAATGTAATTAGCATGCCGAATATTACTTGGAATGTGAATTGGAACGAAATCGCCAAAAGATAAGATCATTTTACAATTTGGGCCCAAGTTAGAAGCAGAGCCTAAGTTGTAAATTTTCGATAGTCCATATTTCGGAAAATATAAGAGATAATGCAATTTGGCAACCGGCAATGTAATTAGCATATCGAATATTACTTGGAATGTGAATTGGAACGAAATCGCCAATAAATAAGACCATTTAACAATTTGGGCCCAAGTTAGAAGCAGAGCCTAAGGTGTAAATTATCGATAGCCCATATCTCGGAAACTATAAGAGATAATGCAATTTGGCAACCGGCAATGTAATTAGCATGCCGAATATTACTTGGATTGTGAATTGGAACGAAATCGCCGATAGATAAGACCATTATACAATTTGGGCCCAAGTTAGAAGCAGAGCCTAAGTTGTAAATTATCGATAGTCCATATCTCGAAAACTATAAGAGATAATGCAATTTGGCAACCGGCAATGTAATGGCAATGTAGCATGCCGAATATTACTTGGAATGTGAATTGGATCGATGGACGAACCTAAATCGCCGATAGATAAGACCATTTTACAATTTGGGCCCAAGTTAGAAGCAGAGCCTAAGGTGTAAATTATCGATAGTCCATATCTCGGAAACTATAAGAGATAATGCAATTTGGCAACCGGCAATGTAATTAGCAATCCGAATATTACTTGTAATGTGAATTGGAATGAAATCGCCAATAGATAAGACCATTTTACAATTTGGGCCCAAGTTAGAAGCAGAGCCTAAGGTGTAAATTATCGATAGTCCATATCTCGGAAACTATAAGAGATAATGCAATTTGGCAACCGGCAATGTAATTAGCATGCCGAATATTACTTGGAATGTGAATTGGAACGAAATCGCCAATAGATAAGACCATTTTACAATTTGGGCCCATGATAGAAGCAGAGCCTAAGGTGTAAATTATCGATAGTCCATATCTCGGAAACTATAAGAGATAATGCAATTTGGCAACCGGCAATGTAATTAGCATGCCGAATAATACTTGGAATGTGAATTGGAACGAAATCGCCAAAAGATAAGATCATTTTACAATTTGGGCCCAAGCAGAGCCTAAGATGTAAATTATCGATAGTCCATATCTCGGAAATTATAGGAGATAATGCAATTTGGCAACCGGCAATGTAATTAGCATGCCGAATATTACTTGGAATGTGAATTGGAACGAAATCGCCGATAGATAAGACCATTATACAATTTGGGCCCAAGTTAGAAGCAGAGCCTAAGTTGTAAATTATCGATAGTCCATATCTCGAAAACTATAAGAGATAATGCAATTTGGCAACCGGCAATGTAATTAGCATGCCGAATATTACTTGGAATGTGAATTGGAACGAAATCGCCGATAGATAAGACCATTTTACAATTTGGGCCCAAGTTAGAAGCAGAGCCTAAGGTGTAAAAAATCGATAGTCCATATCTCGGAAACTATAAGAGATAATGCAATTTGGCAACCGGCAATGTAATTAGCAATCCGAATATTACTTGTAATGTGAATTGGAACGAAATCGCCAATAGATAAGTCCATTTTACAATTTGGGCCCAAGTTAGAAGCAGAGCCTAAGGTGTAAATTATCGATAGTCCATATCTCGGAAACTATAAGAGATAATGCAATCTGGCAACCGGCAATGTAATTAGCATGCCGAATATTACTTGGAATGTGAATTGGAACGAAATCGCCAATAGATAAGACCATTTTACAATTTGGGCCCAAGTTAGAAGCAGAGCCTAAGGTGTAAATAATCGATAGTCCATATCTCGGAAACTATAAGAGATAATGCAATTTGGCAACCGGCAATGTAATTAGCATGCCAAATATTACTTGGAATGTGAATTGGAACGAAATCGCCAAAAGATAAGACCATTTTACAATTTGGGCCCAAGTTAGAAGCAGAGCCTAAGATGTAAATTTTCGATAGTCCATATCTCGGAAACTATAAGAGATAATGCAATTTGGCAACCGGCAATGTAATTAGCATACCGAATATTACTTGGAATGTGAATTGGAACGAAATCGCCAATAGATAAGACCATTTAACAAATTGGGCTCAAGTTAGAAGCAGAGCTTAAGGTGTAAATTTTCGACAGTCCATATCTCGGAAACTATAAGAGATAATGCAATTTGGCAACCGGCAATGTAATTAGCATGCCGAATATTACTTGGAATGTGAATTGGAACGATATCGCCAATAGATAAGACCATTTTACAATTTGGGCCCAAGTTAGAAGCAGAGCCTAAGGCGAAAATTATCGATAGTCCATATCTCGGAAACTATAAGAGATAATGCAATTTGGCAAACGGCAATGTAATTAGCATGCCGAATATTACTTTGAATGTGAATTGGAACGAAATCGGTAATAGATAAGACCATTTTACAATTTGGGCCCAAGTTAGAAGCAGAGCCTAAGATGTAAATTTTCGATAGTCCATATCTCGGAAACTATAAGAGATAATGCAATTTGGCAACCGGCAATGTAATTAGCATACCGAATATTACTTGGAATGTGAATTGGAACGAAATCGCCAATAGATAAGACCATTTTACAATTTGGGCCCAAGTTAGAAGCAGAGCCTAAGGTGTAAATTATCGATAGCCCATATCTCGGAAACTATAAGAGATAATGCAATTTGGCAACCGGCAATGTAACTACCATGCCGAATATTACTTGGAATGTGAATTGAAACGATATCGCCAATAGATAAGACCATTTTACAATTTGGGCCCAAGTTAGAAGCAGAGCCTAAGGCGAAAATTATCGATAGTCCATATCTCGGAAACTATAAGAGATAATGCAATTTGGCAAACGGCAATGTAATTAGCATGCCGAATATTACTTTGAATGTGAATTGGAACGAAATCGGTAATAGATAAGACCATTTTACAATTTGGGCCCAAGTTAGAAGCAGAGCTTAAGGTGTAAATTATCGATAGTCCATATCTCGGAAACTATAAGAGATAATGCAATTTGGCAACCGGCAATGTAATTAGCATGCCGAACATTACTTGGAATGTGAATTGGAACGAAATCGCCAATAGATAAGACCATTTAACAATTTGGGCCCAAGTTAGAAGCAGAGCCTAAGGTGTAAATTATCGATAGTACATATCTCGGAAACTATAAGAGATAATGCAATTTGGCAACCGGCAATGTAATTAGCATGCCGAATATTGCTTGGAATGTGAATTGGAACGAAATCGCCAATAGATAAGACCATTTTACAATTTGGGCCCAAGTTAGAAGCAGAGCCTAAGGTGTAAATTATCGATAGTACATATCTCGGAAACTATAAGAGATAATGCAATTTGGCAACCGGCAATGTAATTAGCATGCCGAATATTACTTGGAATGTGAATTGGAACGAAATCGCCAATAGATAAGACCATTTTACAATTTGGACCCAAGTTAGAAGCAGAGCCTAAGGTGTAAATTATCGATAGTACATATCTCGGAAACTATAAGAGATAATGCAATTTGGCAACCGGCAATGTAATTAGCATGCCGAATATTACTTGGAATGTGAATTGGAACGAAATCGCCAATAGATAAGACCATTTTACAATTTGGGCACAAGTTAGAAGCAGAGCCTAAGGTGTAAATTATCGATAGTCCATATCTCGGAAACTATAAGAGATAATGCAATTTGGCAACCGGCAATGTAATTAGCATGCCGAATATTACTTGGCATGTGAATTGGAACGAAATCGCCAATAGATAGGACCATTTTACAATTTGGGCCCAAGTTAGAAGCAGAGCCTAAGGTGTAAATTATCGATAGTCCATATCTCGGAAACTATAAGAGGTAATGCAATTTGGCAACCGGCAATGTAATTAGCATGCCGAATATTACTTGGAATGTGTATTGGAACGAAATCGCCAATAGATAAGACCATTTAACAATTTGGGCCCAAGTTAGAAGCAGAGCCTAAGGTGTAAATTATCGATAGTATATATCTCGGAAACTATAAGAGATAATGCAATTTGGCAACCGGCAATGTAATTAGCATGCCGAATATTACTTGGAATGTGAATTGGAACGGAATCGCCAATAGATAAGACCATTTTACAATTTGGGCCCAAGTTAGAAGCAGAGCCTAAGGTGTAAATTATCGATAGTCCATATCTCGGAAACTATAACAGATAATGCAATTTGGCAACCGACAATGTAATTAGCATGCCGAATATTACTTGGAATGTGAATTGGAACGAAATCGCCAAAAGATAAGACCATTTTACAATTTGGGCTCAAGTTAGAAGCAGAGCCTAAGGTGAAAATTATCGATAGTCCATATCTCGAAAACTATGAGACATAATGCAATTTGGCAACCGGCAATGTAATTAGCATGCCGAATATTACTTGGAATGTGAATTGGAACGAAATCGCCAATAGATAAGACCATTTTACAATTTGGGCCCAAGTTAGAAGCAGAGCCTAAGGTGTAAATTATCGATAGTCCATATCTCGGAAACTATAAGAGATAATGCAATTTGGCAACCGGCAATGTAATTAGCATGCCGAATATTACTTGGAATGTGAATTGGAACGAAATCGCCAATAGATAAGACCATTTTACAATTTGGGCCCAAGTTAGAAGCAGAGCCTAAGGTGTAAATTATCGATAGTCCATATCTCGGAAACTATAAGAGATAATGCAATTTGGCAACCGGCAATGTAATTAGCATGCCGAATATTACTTGGCATGTGAATTGGAACGAAATCGCCAATAGATAGGACCATTTTACAATTTGGGCCCAAGTTAGAAGCAGAGCCTAAGGTGTAAATTATCGATAGTCCATATCTCGGAAACTATAAGAGATAATGCAATTTGGCAACCGGCAATGTAATTAGCATGCCGAATATTACTTGGAATGTGAATTGGAACGAAATCGCCAATAGATAAGACCATTTTACAATTTGGGCCCAAGTTAGAAGCAGAGCTTAAGGTGTAAATTATCGATAGTCCATATCTCGGAAACTATGAGAGATAATGCAATTTGACAACCGGCAATATAATTAGCATGCCGAATATTACTTGGAATGTGAATTGGAACGAAATCGCCAATAGATAAGACCATTTAACAATTTGGGCCCAAGTTAGAAGCAGAGCCTAAGGTGTAAATTATCGATAGTACATATCTCGGAAACTATAAGAGATAATGCAATTTGGCAACCGGCAATGTAATTAGCATGCCGAATATTACTTGGAATGTGAATTGGAACGAAATCGCCAATAGATAAGACCATTTTACAATTTGGGCCCAAGTTAGAAGCAGAGCCTAAGGTGTAAATTATCGATAGTACATATCTCGGAAACTATAAGAGATAATGCAATTTGGCAACCGGCAATGTAATTAGCATGCCGAATATTACTTGGAATGTGAATTGGAACGAAATCGCCAATAGATAAGACCATTTTACAATTTGGGCCCAAGTTAGAAGCAGAGCCTAAGGTGTAAATTACCGATAGTACATATCTCGGAAACTATAAGAGATAATGCAATTTGGCAACCGGCAATGTAATTAGCATGCCGAATATTACTTGGAATGTGAATCGGAACGAAATCGCCAAAAGATAAGACCATTTTACAATTTGGGCCCAAGTTAGAAGCAGAGCCTAAGTTGTAAATATTCGACAGTCCATACCTCGGAAACTATAAGAGATAATGCAATTTGGCAACCGGCAATGTAATTACCATGCCGAATATTACTTGGAATGTGAATTGGAACGAAATCGCCAATAGATAAGACCATTTTACAATTTGGGCCCAAGTTAGAAACAGAGCCTAAGGTGTAAATTATCGATAGTCCATATCTGGGAAACTATAAGAGATAATGCAATTTGGCAACCGGCAATGTAATTAGCATGCCGAACATAACTTGGAATGTGAATTGGAACGAAATCGCCAATAGATAAGACCATTTTACAATTTGGGCCCAAGTTAGAAGCAGAGCTTAAGGTGTAAATTATCGATAGTCCATATCTCCGAAACTATAAGAAATAATGCAATTTGGCAACCGGCAATGTAATTACCATGCCGAATATTACTTGGAATGTGAATTGGAACGATATCGCCAATAGATAAGGCCATTTTACAATTTGGGCCCAAGTTAGAAGCAGAGCCTAAGGTGTAAATTATCGATAGTCCATATCTCGGAAACTATAAGAGATAATGCAATTTGGCAACCGGCAATGTAATTACCATGCCGAATATTACTTGGAATGTGAATTGGAACGATATCGCCAATAGATAAGACCATTTTACAATTTGGGCCCAAGTTAGAAGCAGAGCCTAAGGCGAAAATTATCGATAGTCCATATCTCGGAAACTATAAGAGATAATGCAATTTGGCAAACGGCAATGTAATTAGCATGCCGAATATTACTTTGAATGTGAATTGGAACGAAATCGGTAATAGATAAGACCATTTTACAATTTGGGCCCAAGTTAGAAGCAGAGCTTAAGGTGTAAATTATCGATAGTCCATATCTCGGAAACGATAAGAGATAATGCATTTTGGCAACCGGCAATGTAATTAGCATGCCGAACATTACTTGGAATGTGAATTGGAACGAAATCGCCAATAGATAAGACCATTTAACAATTTGGGCCCAAGTTAGAAGCAGAGCCTAAGGTGTAAATTATCGATAGTACATATCTCGGAAACTATAAGAGATAATGCAATTTGGCAACCGGCAATGTAATTAGCATGCCGAATATTGCTTGGAATGTGAATTGGAACGAAATCGCCAATAGATAAGACCATTTTACAATTTGGGCCCAAGTTAGAAGCAGAGCCTAAGGTGTAAATTATCGATAGTACATATCTCGGAAACTATAAGAGATAATGCAATTTGGCAACCGGCAATGTAATTAGCATGCCGAATATTACTTGGAATGTGAATTGGAACGAAATCGCCAATAGATAAGACCATTTTACAATTTGGACCCAAGTTAGAAGCAGAGCCTAAGGTGTAAATTATCGATAGTACATATCTCGGAAACTATAAGAGATAATGCAATTTGGCAACCGGCAATGTAATTAGCATGCCGAATATTACTTGGAATGTGATTTGGAACGAAATCGCCAATAGATAAGACCATTTTACAATTTGGGCCCAAGTTAGAAGCAGAGCCTAAGGTGTAAATTATCGATAGTCCATATCTCGGAAACTATAAGAGATAATGCAATTTGGCAACCGGCAATGTAATTAGCATGCCGAATATTACTTGGCATGTGAATTGGAACGAAATCGCCAATAGATAGGACCATTTTACAATTTGGGCCCAAGTTAGAAGCAGAGCCTAAGGTGTAAATTATCGATAGTCCATATCTCGGAAACTATAAGAGGTAATGCAATTTGGCAACCGGCAATGTAATTAGCATGCCGAATATTACTTGGAATGTGTATTGGAACGAAATCGCCAATAGATAAGACCATTTAACAATTTGGGCCCAAGTTAGAAGCAGAGCCTAAGGTGTAAATTATCGATAGTATATATCTCGGAAACTATAAGAGATAATGCAATTTGGCAACCGGCAATGTAATTAGCATGCCGAATATTACTTGGAATGTGAATTGGAACGGAATCGCCAATAGATAAGACCATTTTACAATTTGGGCCCAAGTTAGAAGCAGAGCCTAAGGTGTAAATTATCGATAGTCCATATCTCGGAAACTATAACAGATAATGCAATTTGGCAACCGGCAATGTAATTAGCATGCCGAATATTACTTGGAATGTGAATTGGAACGAAATCGCCATAAGATAAGACCATTTTACAATTTGGGCTCAAGTTAGAAGCAGAGCCTAAGGTGAAAATTATCGATAGTCCATATCTCGAAAACTATGAGAGATAATGCAATTTGGCAACCGGCAATGTAATTAGCATGCCGAATATTACTTGGAATGTGAATTGGAACGAAATCGCCAATAGATAAGACCATTTTACAATTTGGGCCCAAGTTAGAAGCATAGCCTAAGGTGTAAATTATCGATAGTCCATATCTCGGAAACTATAAGAGATAATACAATTTGGCAACCGGCAATGTAATTAGCATGCCGAATATTACTTGGAATGTGAATTGGAACGAAATCGCCGATAGATAAGACCATTTTACAATTTGGGCCCAAGTTAGAAGCAGAGCCTAAGGTGTAAATTATCGATAGTCCATATCTCGGAAACTATAAGAGATAATGCAATTTGGCAACCGGCAATGTAATTAGCAATCCGAAAATTACTTGGAATGTGAATTGGAACGAAATCGCCAATAGATAAGACCATTTTACAATTTGGGCCCAAGTTAGAAGCAGAGCCTAAGGTGTAAATTATCGATAGTCCATATCTCGGAAACTATAAGAGATAATGCAATTTGGCAACCGGCAATGTAATTAGCATGCCGAATATTACTTGGAATGTGAATTGGAACGAAATCGCCAATCGATAAGACCATTTTACAATTTCGGCCCAAGTTAGAAGCAGAGCCTAAGGTGTAAATTATCGATAGTCCATATCTCGGAAACTATAAGAGATAATGCAATTTGGCAACCGGCAATGTAATTAGCATGCCGAATATTACTTGGAATGTGAATTGGAACGAAATCGCCAAAAGATAAGACCATTTTACAATTTGGGCCCAAGTTAGAAGCAGAGCCTAAGTTGTAAATTTTCGATAGTCCATATCTCGGAAACTATAAGAGATAATGCAATTTGGCAACCGGCAATGTAATTAGCATATCGAATATTACTTGGAATGTGAATTGGGACGAAATCGCCAATAGATAAGACCATTTAACAATTTGGGCCCAAGTTAGAAGCAGAGCCTAAGGTGTAAATTATCGATAGTCCATATCTCGGAAACTATAAGAGATAATGCAATTTGGCAACCGGCAATGTAATTAGCATGCCGAATATTACTTGGAATGTGAATTGGAACGAAATCGCCAATAGATAAGACCATTTTACAATTTGGGCTCAAGTTAGAAGCAGAGCCTAAGGTGTAAATTATCGATAGTCCATATCTCGGAAACTATAAGAGATAATGCAATTTGGCAACCGGAAATGTAATTAGCATTCCGAATATTACTTGGAATGTGAATTGGAACGAAATCGCCAATAGATAAGACCATTTTACAATTTGGGCCCAAGATAGAAGCAGAGCCTAAGGTGTAAATTATCGATAGTCCATATCTCGGAAACTATAAGAGATAATGCAATTTGGCAACCGGCAACGCAATTAGCATGCCAAATATTACTTGGAATGTGAATTGGAACGAAATCGCCGATAGATAAGACCATTTTACAATTTGGGCCCAAGTTAGAAGCAGAGCCTAAGGTGTAAATTATCGATAGACCATATCTCGGAAACTATCAGAGATAATGCAATTTGGCAACCGGCAATGTAATTAGCAATCCGAATATTACTTGAAATGTGAATTGGAACGAAATCGCCAATAGATAAGACCATTTTACAATTTGGGCCCAAGTTACAAGCAGAGCCTAAGGTGTAAATTATCGATCGTCCATATCTCGGAAACTATAAGAGATAATGCAATTTGGCAACCGGCAATGTAATTAGCATGCCGAATATTACTTGGAATGTGAATTGGAACGAAATCGCCAATAGATAAGACCATTTTACAATTTGGGCCCAAGTTAGAAGCAGAGACTAAGGTGTAAATTATCGATAGTCCATATCTCGGAAACTATAAGAGATAATGCAATTTGGCAACCGGCAATGTAATTAGCATGCCGAATATTACTTGGAATGTGAATTGGAACGAAATCGCCAAAAGATAAGACCATTTTACAATTTGGGCCCAAGTTAGAAGCAGAGACTAAGTTATAAATTTTCGATAGTCCATATTTCGGAAAATATAAGAGATAATGCAATTTGGCAACCGGCAATGTAATTAGCATATCGAATATTACTTGGAATGTGAATTGGAACGAAATCGCCAATAGATAAGACCATTTTACAATTTGGGCCCAAGATAGAAGCAGAGCCTAAGGTGTAAATTATCGATAGTCCATATCTCGGAAACTAGAAGAGATAATGCAATTTGGCAACCGGCAACGCAATTAGCATGCCGAATATTACTTGGAATGTGAATTGGAACGAAATCGCCGATAGATAAGACCATTTTACAATTTGGGCCCAAGTTAGAAGCAGAGCCTAAGGTGTAAATTATCGATAGTCCATATCTCGGAAACTATAAGAGATAATGCAATTTGGCAACCGGCAATGTAATTAGCAATCCGAATATTACTTGGAATGTGAATTGGAACGAAATCGCCAATAGATAAGACTATTTTACAATTTTGGCCCAAGTTAGAAGCAGAGACTAAGGTGTAAATTATCGATAGTCCATATCTCGGAAACTATAAGAGATAATGCAATTTGGCAAACGGCAATGTAATTAGCATGCCGAATATTACTTTGAATGTGAATTGGAACGAAATCGGTAATAGATAAGACCATTTTACAATTTGGGCACAAGTTAGAAGCAGAGCTTAAGGTGTAAATTATCGATAGTCCATATCTCGGAAACTATAAGAGATAATGCAATTTGGCAACCGGCAATGTAATTAGCATGCCGAACATTACTTGGAATGTGAATTGGAACGAATTCGCCAATAGATAAGACTATTTTACAATTTGGGCCCAAGTTAGAAGCAGAGACTAAGGTGTAAATTATCGATAGTCCATATCTCGGAAACTATAAGAGATAATGCAATTTGGCAACCGGCAATGTAATTAGCATGCCGAATATTACTTGGAATGTGAATTGGAACGAATTCGCCAATAGATAAGACTATTTTACAATTTGGGCCCAAGTTAGAAGCAGAGACTAAGGTGTAAATTATCGATAGTCCATATCTCGGAAACTATAAGAGATAATGCAATTTGGCAACCGGCAATGTAATTAGCATGCCGAATATTACTTGGAATGTGAATTGGAACGAAATCGCCAATAGATAAGACCATTTTACAATTTGGGCCCAAGTTAGAAGCAGAGCCTAAGGTGTAAATTATCGATAGCCCATATCTCGGAAACTATAAGAGATAATGCAATTTGGCAACCGGCAATGTAATTACCATGCCGAATATTACTTGGAATGTGAATTGGAACGATATCGCCAATAGATAAGACCATTTTACAATTTGGGCCCAAGTTAGAAGCAGAGCCTAAGGCGAAAATTATCGATAGTCCATATCTCGGAAACTATAAGAGATAATGCAATTTGGCAAACGGCAATGTAATTAGCATGCCGAATATTACTTTGAGTGTGAATTGGAACGAAATCGGTAATAGATAAGACCATTTTACAATTTGGGCCCAAGTTAGAAGCAGAGCTTAAGGTGTAAATTATCGATAGTCCATATCTCGGATACTATAAGAGATAATGCAATTTGGCAACCGGCAATGTAATTAGCATGCCGAACATTACTTGGAATGTGAATTGGAACGAAATCGCCAATAGATAAGACCATTTAACAATTTGGGCCCAAGTTAGAAGCAGAGCCTAAGGTGTAAATTATCGATAGTACATATCTCGGAAACTATAAGAGATAATGCAATTTGGCAACCGGCAATGTAATTAGCATGCCGAATATTGCTTGGAATGTGAATTGGAACGAAATCGCCAATAGATAAGACCATTTTACAATTTGGGCCCAAGTTAGAAGCAGAGCCTAAGGTGTAAATTATCGATAGTACATATCTCGGAAACTATAAGAGATAATGCAATTTGGCAACCGGCAATGTAATTAGCATGCCGAATATTACTTGGAATGTGAATTGGAACGAAATCGCCAATAGATAAGACCATTTTACAATTTGGACCCAAGTTAGAAGCAGAGCCTAAGGTGTAAATTATCGATAGTACATATCTCGGAAACTATAAGAGATAATGCAATTTGGCAACCGGCAATGTAATTAGCATGCCGAATATTACTTGGCATGTGAATTGGAACGAAATCGCCAATAGATAGGACCATTTTACAATTTGGGCCCAAGTTAGAAGCAGAGCCTAAGGTGTAAATTATCGATAGTCCATATCTCGGAAACTATAAGAGTTAATGCAATTTGGCAACCGGCAATGTAATTAGCATGCCGAATATTGCTTGGAATGTGAATTGGAACGAAATCGCCAATAGATAAGACCATTTTACAATTTGGGCCCAAGTTAGAAGCAGAGACTAAGTTGTAAATTTTCGATAGTCCATATTTCGGAAAATATAAGAGATAATGCAATTTGGCAACCGGCAATGTAATTAGCATATCGAATATTACTTGGAATATGAATTGGAACGAAATCGCCAATAGATAAGGCCATTTTACAATTTGGGCCCAAGATAGAAGCAGAGCCTAAGGTGTAAATTATCGATAGTCCATATCTCGGAAACTAGAAGAGATAATGCAATTTGGCAACCGGCAACGTAATTAGCATGCCGAATATTACTTGGAATGTGAATTGGAACGAAATCGCCGATAGATAAGACCATTTTACAATTTGGGCCCAAGTTAGAAGCAGAGCCTAAGGTGTAAATTATCGATAGTCCATATCTCGGAAACTATAAGAGATAATGCAATTTGGCAACCGGCAATGTAATTAGCAATCCGAATATTACTTGGAATGTGAATTGGAACGAAATCGCCAATAGATAAGACCATTTTACAACTTGGGCCCAACTTAGAAGCAGAGCCTAAGGTGTAAATTATCGATAGTCCATATCTCGGAAACTATAAGAGATAATGCAATTTGGCAACCGGCAATGTAATTAGCATGCCGAATATTACTTGGAATGTGAATTGGAACGAAATCGCCAATAGATAAGACTATTTTACAATTTTGGCCCAAGTTAGAAGCAGAGACTAAGGTGTAAATTATCGATAGTCCATATCTCGGAAACTATAAGAGATAATGCAATTTGGCAATCGGCAATGTAATTAGCATGCCGAATATTACTTGGAATGTGAATTGGAACGAAATCGCCAAAAGATAAGATCATTTTACAATTTGGGCCCAAGTTAGAAGCAGAGCCTAAGTTGTAAATTTTCGATAGTCCATATTTCGGAAAATATAAGAGATAATGTAATTTGGCAACCGGCAATGTAATTAGCATGCCGAATATTACTTGGAATGTGAATTGGAACGAAATCGCCAATAGATAAGACTATTTTACAATTTGGGCCCAAGTTAGAAGCAGAGACTAAGGTGTAAATTATCGATAGTCCATATCTCGGAAACTATAAGAGATAATGCAATTTGGCAACCGGCAATGTAATTAGCATGCCGAATATTACTTGGAATGTGAATTGGAACGAAATCGCCAAAAGATAAGATCATTTTACAATTTGGGCCCAAGTTAGAAGCAGAGCCTAAGTTGTAATTTTTCGATAGTCCATATTTCGGAAAATATAAGAGATAATGCAATTTGGCAACCGGCAATGTAATTAGCATGCCGAATATTACTTGGAATGTGAATTGGAACGAAATCGCCAATAGATAAGACCATTTTACAATTTGGGCCCAAGTTAGAAGCAGAGCCTAAGGTGTAAATTATCGATAGCCCATATCTCGGAAACTATAAGAGATAATGCAATTTGGCAACCGGCAATGTAATTACCATGCCGAATATTACTTGGAATGTGAATTGGAACGATATCGCCAATAGATAAGACCATTTTACAATTTGGGCCCAAGTTAGAAGCAGAGCCTAAGGCGAAAATAATCGATAGTCCATATCTCGGAAACTATAAGAGATAATGCAATTTGGCAAACGGCAATGTAATTAGCATGCCGAATATTACTTTGAATGTGAATTGGAACGAAATCGGTAATAGATAAGACCATTTTACAATTTGGGCCCAAGTTAGAAGCAGAGCTTAAGGTGTAAATTATCGATAGTCCATATCTCGGAAACAATAAGAGATAATGCAATTTGGCAACCGGCAATGTAATTAGCATGCCGAACATTACTTGGAATGTGAATTGGAACGAAATCGCCAATAGATAAGACCATTTAACAATTTGGGCCCAAGTTAGAAGCAGAGCCTAAGGTGTAAATTATCGATAGTACATATCTCGGAGACTATAAGAGATAATGCAATTTGGCAACCGGCAATGTAATTAGCATGCCGAATATTGCTTGGAATGTGAATTGGAACGAAATCGCCAATAGATAAGACCATTTTACAATTTGGGCCCAAGTTAGAAGCAGAGCCTAAGGTGTAAATTATCGATAGTACATATCTCGGAAACTATAAGAGATAATGCAATTTGGCAACCGGCAATGTAATTAGCATGCCGAATATTACTTGGAATGTGAATTGGAACGAAATCGCCAATAGATAAGACCATTTTACAATTTGGACCCAAGTTAGAAGCAGAGCCTAAGGTGTAAATTATCGATAGTACATATCTCGGAAACTATAAGAGATAATGCAATTTGGCAACCGGCAATGTAATTAGCATGCCGAATATTACTTGGAATGTGAATTGGAACGAAATCGCCAATAGATAAGACCATTTTACAATTTGGGCCCAAGTTAGAAGCAGAGCCTAAGGTGTAAATTATCGATAGTCCATATCTCGGAAACTATAAGAGATAATGCAATTTGGCAACCGGCAATGTAATTAGCATGCCGAATATTACTTGGCATGTGAATTGGAACGAAATCGCCAATAGATAGGACCATTTTACAATTTGGGCCCAAGTTAGAAGCAGAGCCTAAGGTGTAAATTATCGATAGTCCATATCTCGGAAACTATAAGAGGTAATGCAATTTGGCAACCGGCAATGTAATTAGCATGCCGAATATTACTTGGAATGTGTATTGGAACGAAATCGCCAATAGATAAGACCATTTAACAATTTGGGCCCAAGTTAGAAGCAGAGCCTAAGGTGTAAATTATCGATAGTATATATCTCGGAAACTATAAGAGATAATGCAATTTGGCAACCGGCAATGTAATTAGCATGCCGAATATTACTTGGAATGTGAATTGGAACGGAATCGCCAATAGATAAGACCATTTTACAATTTGGGCCCAAGTTAGAAGCAGAGACTAAGGTGTAAATTATCGATAGTCCATATCTCGGAAACTATAAGAGATAATGCAATTTGGCAACCGGCAATGTAATTAGCATGCCGAATATTACTTGGAATGTGAATTGGAACGAAATCGCCAAAAGATAAGATCATTTTACAATTTGGGCCCAAGTTAGAAGCAGAGCCTAAGTTGTAATTTTTCGATAGTCCATATTTCGGAAAATATAAGAGATAATGCAATTTGGCAACCGGCAATGTAAATAGCATGCCGAATATTACTTGGAATGTGAATTGGAACGAAATCGCCAATAGATAAGACCATTTTACAATTTGGGCCCAAGTTAGAAGCAGAGCCTAAGGTGTAAATTATCGATAGCCCATATCTCGGAAACTATAAGAGATAATGCAATTTGGCAACCGGCAATGTAATTACCATGCCGAATATTACTTGGAATGTGAATTGGAACGATATCGCCAATAGATAAGACCATTTTACAATTTGGGCCCAAGTTAGAAGCAGAGCCTAAGGCGAAAATAATCGATAGTCCATATCTCGGAAACTATAAGAGATAATGCAATTTGGCAAACGGCAATGTAATTAGCATGCCGAATATTACTTTGAATGTGAATTGGAACGAAATCGGTAATAGATTAGACCATTTTACAATTTGGGCCCAAGTTAGAAGCAGAGCTTAAGGTGTAAATTATCGATAGTCCATATCTCGGAAACTATAAGAGATAATGCAATTTGGCAACCGGAAATGTAATTAGCATGCCGAACATTACTTGGAATGTGAATTGGAACGAAATCGCCAATAGATAAGACCATTTAACAATTTGGGCCCAAGTTAGAAGCAGAGCCTAAGGTGTAAATTATCGATAGTACATATCTCGGAAACTATAAGAGATAATGCAATTTGGCAACCGGCAATGTAATTAGCATGCCGAATATTGCTTGGAATGTGAATTGGAACGAAATCGCCAATAGATAAGACCATTTTACAATTTGGGCCCAAGTTAGAAGCAGAGCCTAAGGTGTAAATTATCGATAGTACATATCTCGGAAACTATAAGAGATAATGCAATTTGGCAACCGGCAATGTAATTAGCATGCCGAATATTACTTGGAATGTGAATTGGAACGAAATCGCCAAAAGATAAGATCATTTTACAATTTGGGCCCAAGTTAGAAGCAGAGCCTAAGTTGTAATTTTTCGATAGTCCATATTTCGGAAAATATAAGAGATAATGCAATTTGGCAACCGGCAATGTAATTAGCATGCCGAATATTACTTGGAATGTGAATTGGAACGAAATCGCCAATAGATAAGACCATTTTACAATTTGGGCCCAAGTTAGAAGCAGAGCCTAAGGTGTAAATTATCGATAGCCCATATCTCGGAAACTATAAGAGATAATGCAATTTGGCAACCGGCAATGTAATTACCATGCCGAATATTACTTGGAATGTGAATTGGAACGATATCGCCAATAGATAAGACCATTTTACAATTTGGGCCCAAGTTAGAAGCAGAGCCTAAGGCGAAAATAATCGATAGTCCATATCTCGGAAACTATAAGAGATAATGCAATTTGGCAAACGGCAATGTAATTAGCATGCCGAATATTACTTTGAATGTGAATTGGAACGAAATCGGTAATAGATAAGACCATTTTACAATTTGGGCCCAAGTTAGAAGCAGAGCTTAAGGTGTAAATTATCGATAGTCCATATCTCGGAAACTATAAGAGATAATGCAATTTGGCAACCGGCAAATTAATTAGCATGCCGAACATTACTTGGAATGTGAATTGGAACGAAATCGCCAATAGATAAGACCATTTAACAATTTGGGCCCAAGTTAGAAGCAGAGCCTAAGGTGTAAATTATCGATAGTACATATCTCGGAAACTATAAGAGATAATGCAATTTGGCAACCGGCAATGTAATTAGCATGCCGAATATTGCTTGGAATGTGAATTGGAACGAAATCGCCAATAGATAAGACCATTTTACAATTTGGGCCCAAGTTAGAAGCAGAGCCTAAGGTGTAAATTATCGATAGTACATATCTCGGAAACTATAAGAGATAATGCAATTTGGCAACCGGCAATGTAATTAGCATGCCGAATATTACTTGGAATGTGAATTGGAACGAAATCGCCAATAGATAAGACCATTTTACAATTTGGACCCAAGTTAGAAGCAGAGCCTAAGGTGTAAATTATCGATAGTACATATCTCGGAAACTATAAGAGATAATGCAATTTGGCAACCGGCAATGTAATTAGCATGCCGAATATTACTTGGAATGTGAATTGGAACGAAATCGCCAATAGATAAGACCATTTTACAATTTGGGCCCAAGTTAGAAGCAGAGCCTAAGGTGTAAATTATCGATAGTCCATATCTCGGAAACTATAAGAGATAATGCAATTTGGCAACCGGCAATGTAATTAGCATGCCGAATATTACTTGGCATGTGAATTGGAACGAAATCGCCAATAGATAGGACCATTTTACAATTTGGGCCCAAGTTAGAAGCAGAGCCTAAGGTGTAAATTATCGATAGTCCATATCTCGGAAACTATAAGAGGTAATGCAATTTGGCAACCGGCAATGTAATTAGCATGCCGAATATTACTTGGAATGTGTATTGGAACGAAATCGCCAATAGATAAGACCATTTAACAATTTGGGCCCAAGTTAGAAGCAGAGCCTAAGGTGTAAATTATCGATAGTATATATCTCGGAAACTATAAGAGATAATGCAATTTGGCAACCGGCAATGTAATTAGCATGCCGAATATTACTTGGAATGTGAATTGGAACGGAATCGCCAATAGATAAGACCATTTTACAATTTGGGCCCAAGTTAGAAGCAGAGACTAAGGTGTAAATTATCGATAGTCCATATCTCGGAAACTATAAGAGATAATGCAATTTGGCAACCGGCAATGTAATTAGCATGCCGAATATTACTTGGAATGTGAATTGGAACGAAATCGCCAAAAGATAAGATCATTTTACAATTTGGGCCCAAGTTAGAAGCAGAGCCTAAGTTGTAATTTTTCGATAGTCCATATTTCGGAAAATATAAGAGATAATGCAATTTGGCAACCGGCAATGTAATTAGCATGCCGAATATTACTTGGAATGTGAATTGGAACGAAATCGCCAATAGATAAGACCATTTTACAATTTGGGCCCAAGTTAGAAGCAGAGCCTAAGGTGTAAATTATCGATAGCCCATATCTCGGAAACTATAAGAGATAATGCAATTTGGCAACCGGCAATGTAATTACCATGCCGAATATTACTTGGAATGTGAATTGGAACGATATCGCCAATAGATAAGACCATTTTACAATTTGGGCCCAAGTTAGAAGCAGAGCCTAAGGCGAAAATAATCGATAGTCCATATCTCGGAAACTATAAGAGATAATGCAATTTGGCAAACGGCAATGTAATTAGCATGCCGAATATTACTTTGAATGTGAATTGGAACGAAATCGGTAATAGATTAGACCATTTTACAATTTGGGCCCAAGTTAGAAGCAGAGCTTAAGGTGTAAATTATCGATAGTCCATATCTCGGAAACTATAAGAGATAATGCAATTTGGCAACCGGAAATGTAATTAGCATGCCGAACATTACTTGGAATGTGAATTGGAACGAAATCGCCAATAGATAAGACCATTTAACAATTTGGGCCCAAGTTAGAAGCAGAGCCTAAGGTGTAAATTATCGATAGTACATATCTCGGAAACTATAAGAGATAATGCAATTTGGCAACCGGCAATGTAATTAGCATGCCGAATATTGCTTGGAATGTGAATTGGAACGAAATCGCCAATAGATAAGACCATTTTACAATTTGGGCCCAAGTTAGAAGCAGAGCCTAAGGTGTAAATTATCGATAGTACATATCTCGGAAACTATAAGAGATAATGCAATTTGGCAACCGGCAATGTAATTAGCATGCCGAATATTACTTGGAATGTGAATTGGAACGAAATCGCCAATAGATAAGACCATTTTACAATTTGGACCCAAGTTAGAAGCAGAGCCTAAGGTGTAAATTATCGATAGTACATATCTCGGAAACTATAAGAGATAATGCAATTTGGCAACCGGCAATGTAATTAGCATGCCGAATATTACTTGGAATGTGAATTGGAACGAAATCGCCAATAGATAAGACCATTTTACAATTTGGGCCCAAGTTAGAAGCAGAGCCTAAGGTGTAAATTATCGATAGTCCATATCTCGGAAACTATAAGAGATAATGCAATTTGGCAACCGGCAATGTAATTAGCATGCCGAATATTACTTGGCATGTGAATTGGAACGAAATCGCCAATAGATAGGACCATTTTACAATTTGGGCCCAAGTTAGAAGCAGAGCCTAAGGCGAAAATAATCGATAGTCCATATCTCGGAAACTATAAGAGATAATGCAATTTGGCAAACGGCAATGTAATTAGCATGCCGAATATTACTTTGAATGTGAATTGGAACGAAATCGGTAATAGATAAGACCATTTTACAATTTGGGCCCAAGTTAGAAGCAGAGCTTAAGGTGTAAATTATCGATAGTCCATATCTCGGAAACTATAAGAGATAATGCAATTTGGCAACCGGAAATGTAATTAGCATGCCGAACATTACTTGGAATGTGAATTGGAACGAAATCGCCAATAGATAAGACCATTTAACAATTTGGGCCCAAGTTAGAAGCAGAGCCTTAGGTGTAAATTATCGATAGTACATATCTCGGAAACTATAAGAGATAATGCAATTTGGCAACCGGCAATGTAATTAGCATGCCGAATATTGCTTGGAATGTGAATTGGAACGAAATCGCCAATAGATAAGACCATTTTACAATTTGGGCCCAAGTTAGAAGCAGAGCCTAAGGTGTAAATTATCGATAGTACATATCTCGGAAACTATAAGAGATAATGCAATTTGGCAACCGGCAATGTAATTAGCATGCCGAATATTACTTGGAATGTGAATTGGAACGAAATCGCCAATAGATAAGACCATTTTACAATTTGGACCCAAGTTAGAAGCAGAGCCTAAGGTGTAAATTATCGATAGTACATATCTCGGAAACTATAAGAGATAATGCAATTTGGCAACCGGCAATGTAATTAGCATGCCGAATATTACTTGGAATGTGAATTGGAACGAAATCGCCAATAGATAAGACCATTTTACAATTTGGGCCCAAGTTAGAAGCAGAGCCTAAGGTGTAAATTATCGATAGTCCATATCTCGGAAACTATAAGAGATAATGCAATTTGGCAACCGGCAATGTAATTAGCATGCCGAATATTACTTGGCATGTGAATTGGAACGAAATCGCCAATAGATAGGACCATTTTACAATTTGGGCCCAAGTTAGAAGCAGAGCCTAAGGTGTAAATTATCGATAGTCCATATCTCGGAAACTATAAGAGGTAATGCAATTTGGCAACCGGCAATGTAATTAGCATGCCGAATATTACTTGGAATGTGTATTGGAACGAAATCGCCAATAGATAAGACCATTTAACAATTTGGGCCCAAGTTAGAAGCAGAGCCTAAGGTGTAAATTATCGATAGTATATATCTCGGAAACTATAAGAGATAATGCAATTTGGCAACCGGCAATGTAATTAGCATGCCGAATATTACTTGGAATGTGAATTGGAACGGAATCGCCAATAGATAAGACCATTTTACAATTTGGGCCCAAGTTAGAAGCAGAGCCTAAGGTGTAAATTATCGATAGTCCATATCTCGGAAACTATAACAGATAATGCAATTTGGCAACCGGCAATGTAATTAGCATGCCGAATATTACTTGGAATGTGAATTGGAACGAAATCGCCAAAAGATAAGACCATTTTACAATTTGGGCTCAAGTTAGAAGCAGAGCCTAAGGTGAAAATTATCGATAGTCCATATCTCGAAAACTATGAGAGATAATGCAATTTGGCAACCGGCAATGTAATTAGCATGCCGAATATTAATTGGAATGTGAATTGGAACGAAATCGCCAATAGATAAGACCATTTTACAATTAGGGCCCAAGTTAGAAGCAGAGCCTAAGGTGTAAATTATCGATAGTCCATATCTCGGAAACTATAAGAGATAATACAATTTGGCAACCGGCAATGTAATTAGCATGCCGAATATTACTTGGAATGTGAATTGGAACGAAATCGCCGATAGATAAGACCATTTTACAATTTGGGCCCAAGTTAGAAGCAGAGCCTAAGGTGTAAATTATCGATAGTCCATATCTCGGAAACTATAAGAGATAATGCAATTTGGCAACCGGCAATGTAATTAGCAATCCGAAAATTACATGGATTGTGAATTGGAACGAAATCGCCAATAGATAAGACCATTTTACAATTTGGGCCCAAGTTAGAAGCAGAGCCTAAGGTGTAAATTATCGATAGTCCATATCTCGGAAACTATAAGAGATAATGCAATTTGGCAACCGGCAATGTAATTAGCATGCCGAATATTACTTGGAATGTGAATTGGAACGAAATCGCCAATAGATAAGACCATTTTACAATTTGGGCCCAAGTTAGAAGCAGAGCCTAAGGTGTAAATTATCGATAGTCCATATCTCGGAAACTATAAGAGATAATGCAATTTGGCAACCGGCAATGTAATTAGCATGCCGAATATTACTTGGAATGTGAATTGGAACGAAATCGCCAAAAGATAAGACCATTTTACAATTTGGGCCCAAGTTAGAAGCAGAGCCTAAGTTGTAAATTTTCGATAGTCCATATCTCGGAAACTATAAGAGATAATGCAATTTGGCAACCGGCAATGTAATTAGCATATCGAATATTACTTGGAATGTGAATTGGAACGAAATCGCCAATAGATAAGACCATTTAACAATTTGGGCCCAAGTTAGAAGCAGAGCCTAAGGTGTAAATTATCGATAGTCCATATCTCGGAAACTATAAGAGATAATGCAATTTGGCAACCGGCAATGTAATTAGCATGCCGAATATTACTTGGAATGTGAATTGGAACGAAATCGCCAATAGATAAGACCATTTTACAATTTGGGCTCAAGTTAGAAGCAGAGCCTAAGGTGTAAATTATCGATAGTCCATATCTCGGAAACTATAAGAGAGAATGCAATTTGGCAACCGGAAATGTAATTAGCATTCCGAATATTACTTGGAATGTGAATTGGAACGAAATCGCCAATAGATAAGACCATTTTACAATTTGGGCCCAAGATAGAAGCAGAGCCTAAGGTGCAAATTATCGATAGTCCATATCTCGGAAGCTATAAGAGATAATGCAATTTGGCAACCGGCAACGCAATTAGCATGCCGAATATTACTTGGAATGTGAATTGGAACGAAATCGCCGATAGATAAGACCATTTTACAATTTGGGCCCAAGTTAGAAGCAGAGCCTAAGGTGTAAATTATCGATAGTCCATATCTCAGAAACTATCAGAGATAATGCAATTTGGCAACCGGCAATGTAATTAGCAATCCGAATATTACTTGAAATGTGAATTGGAACGAAATCGCCAATAGATAAGACCATTTTACAATTTGGGCCCAAGTTACAAGCAGAGCCTAAGGTGTAAATTATCGATCGTCCATATCTCGGAAACTATAAGAGATAATGCAATTTGGCAACCGGCAATGTAATTAGCATGCCGAATATTACTTGGAATGTGAATTGGAACGAAATCGCCAATAGATAAGACCATTTTACAATTTGGGCCCAAGTTAGAAGCAGAGCCTAAGGTGTAAATTATCGATAGCCCATATCTCGGAAACTATAAGAGATAATGCAATTTGGCAACCGGCAATGTAATTAGCATGCCGAATATTACTTGGAATGTGAATTGGAACGAAATCGCCAAAAGATAAGATCATTTTACAATTTGGGCCCAAGCAGAGCCTAAGATGTAAATTATCGATAGTCCATATCTCGGAAACTCTAAGAGATAATGCAATTTGGCAACCGGCAATGTAATTAGCATGCCGAATATTACTTGGAATGTGAATTGGAACGAAATCGCCGATAGATAAGACCATTATACAATTTGGGCCCAAGTTAGAAGCAGAGCCTAAGTTGTAAATTATCGATAGTCCATATCTCGAAAACTATAAGAGATAATGCAATTTGGCAACCGGCAATGTAATGGCAATGTAGCATGCCGAATATTACTTGGAATGTGAATTGGAACGAAATCGCCGATAGATAAGACCATTTTACAATTTGGGCCCAAGTTAGAAGCAGAGACTAAGGTGTAAATTATCGATAGTCCATATCTCGGAAACTATAAGAGATAATGCAATTTGGCAAACGGCAATGTAATTAGCAATCCGAATATTACTTGTAATGTGAATTGGAACGAAATCGCCAATAGATAAGACCATTTTACAATTTGGGCCCAAGTTAGAAGCAGAGCCTAAGGTGTAAATTATCGATAGTCCATATCTCGGAAACTATAAGAGATAATGCAATTTGGCAACCGGCAATGTAATTAGCATGCCGAATATTACTTGGAATGTGAATTGGAACGAAATCGCCAATAGATAAGACCATTTTACAATTTGGGCCCAAGTTAGAAGCAGAGCCTAAGGTGTAAATAATCGATAGTCCATATCTCGGAAACTATAAGAGATAATGCAATTTGGCAACCGGCAATGTAATTAGCATGCCGAATATTACTTGGAATGTGAATTGGAACGAAATCGCCAATAGATAAGACCATTTTACAATTTGGGCCCAAGTTAGAAGCAGAGCCTAAGGTGTAAATTATCGATAGTCCATATCTCGGAAACTAGAAGAGATAATGCAATTTGGCAACCGGCAACGCAATTAGCATGCCGAATATTACTTGGAATGTGAATTGGAACGAAATCGCCGATAGATAAGACCATTTTACAATTTGGGCCCAAGTTAGAAGCAGAGCCTAAGGTGTAAATTATCGATAGTCCATATCTCGGAAACTATAAGAGATAATGCAATTTGGCAACCGGCAATGTAATTAGCAATCCGAATATTACTTGGAATGTGAATTGGAACGAAATCGCCAATAGATAAGACCATTTTACAACTTGGGCCCAAGTTAGAAGCAGAGCCTAAGGTGTAAATTATCGATAGTCCATATCTCGGAAACTATAAGAGATAATGCAATTTGGCAACCGGCAATGTAATTAGCATGCCGAATATTACTTGGAATGTGAATTGGAACGAAATCGCCAATAGATAAGGCTATTTTACAATTTGGGCCCAAGTTAGAAGCAGAGACTAAGGTGTAAATTATCGATAGTCCATATCTCGGAAACTATAAGAGATAATGCAATTTGGCAACCGGCAATGTAATTAGCATGCCGAATATTACTTGGAATGTGAATTGGAACGAAATCGCCAAAAGATAAGATCATTTTACAATTTGGGCCCAAGTTAGAAGCAGAGCCTAAGTTGTAAATTTTCGATAGTCCATATTTCGGAAAATATAAGAGATAATGCAATTTGGCAACCGGCAATGTAATTAGCATATCGAATATTACTTGGAATGTGAATTGGAACGAAATCGCCAATAGATAAGACCATTTAACAATTTGGGCCCAAGTTAGAAGCAGAGCCTAAGGTGTAAATTATCGATAGTCCATATCTTGGAAACTATAAGAGATAATGCAATTTGGCAACCGGCAATGTAATTAGCATGCCGAATATTACTTGGAATGTGAATTGGAACGAAATCGCCAATAGATAAGACCATTTTACAATTTGGGCCCATGTTAGAAGCAGAGCCTAAGGTGTAAATTATCGATAGCCCATATCTCGGAAACTATAAGAGATAATGCAATTTGGCAACCGGCAATGTAATTAGCATGCCGAATATTACTTGGAATGTGAATTGGAACGAAATCGCCAAAAGATAAGATCATTTTACAATTTGGGCCCAAGCAGAGCCTAAGATGTAAATTATCGATAGTCCATATCTCGGAAACTCTAAGAGATAATGCAATTTGGCAACCGGCAATGTAATTAGCATGCCGAATATTACTTGGAATGTGAATTGGAACGAAATCGCCGATAGATAAGACCATTATACAATTTGGGCCCATGTTAGAAGCAGAGCCTAAGTTGTAAATTATCGATAGTCCATATCTCGAAAACTATAAGAGATAATGCAATTTGGCAACCGGCAATGTAATGGCAATGTAGCATGCCGAATATTACTTGGAATGTGAATTGGAACGAAATCGCCGATAGATAAGACCATTTTACAATTTGGGCCCAAGTTAGAAGCAGAGCCTAAGGTGTAAATTATCGATAGTCCATATCTCGGAAACTATAAGAGATAATGCAATTTGGCAACCGGCAATGTAATTAGCAATCCGAATATTACTTGTAATATGAATTGGAACGAAATCGCCAATAGATAAGACCATTTTACAATTTGGGCCCAAGTTAGAAGCAGAGCCTAAGGTGTAAATTATCGATAGTCCATATCTCGGAAACTATAAGAGATAATGCAATTTGGCAACCGGCAATGTAATTAGCATGCCGAATATTACTTGGAATGTGAATTGGAACGAAATCGCCAATAGATAAGACCATTTTACAATTTGGGCCCAAGATAGAAGCAGAGCCTAAGGTGTAAATTATCGATAGTCCATATCTCGGAAACTATAAGAGATAATGCAATTTGGCAACCGGCAATGTAATTAGCATGCCGAATAATACTTGGAATGTGAATTGGAACGAAATCGCCAAAAGATAAGATCATTTTACAATTTGGGCCCAAGCAGAGCCTAAGATGTAAATTATCGATAGTCCATATCTCGGAAATTATAAGAGATAATGCAATTTGGCAACCGGCAATGTAATTAGCATGCCGAATATTACTTGGAATGTGAATTAGAACGAAATCGCCGATAGATAAGACCATTATACAATTTGGGCCCAAGTTAGAAGCAGAGCCTAAGTTGTAAATTATCGATAGTCCATATCTCGAAAACTATAAGAGATAATGCAATTTGGCAACCGGCAATGTAATTAGCATGCCGAATATTACTTGGAATGTGAATTGGAACGAAATCGCCGATAGATAAGACCATTTTACAATTTGGGCCCAAGTTAGAAGCAGAGCCTAAGGTGTAAATTATCGATAGTCCATATCTCGGAAACTATAAGAGATAATGCAATTTGGCAACCGGCAATGTAATTAGCAATCCGAATATTACTTGTAATGTGAATTGGAACGAAATCGCCAATAGATAAGTCCATTTTACAATTTGGGCCCGAGTTAGAAGCAGAGCCTAAGGTGTAAATTATCGATAGTCCATATCTCGGAAACTATTAGAGATAATGGAATTTGGCAACCGGCAATGTAATTAGCATGCCGAATATTACTTGGAATGTGAATTGGAACGAAATCGCCAAAAGATAAGATCATTTTACAATTTGGGCCCAAGCAGAGCCTAAGTTGTAAATCTTCGATAGTCCATATTTCGGAAAATATAAGAGATAATGCAATTTGGCAACCGGCAATGTAATTAGCATATCGAATATTACTTGGAATGTGAATTGGAACGAAATCGCCAATAAATAAGACCATTTAACAATTTGGGCCCAAGTTAGAAGCAGAGACTAAGGTGTAAATTATCGATAGTCCATATCTCGGAAACTATAAGAGATAATGCAATTTGGCAACCGGCAATGTAATTAGCATGCCGAATATTACTTGGAATGTGAATTGGAACGAAATCGCCAAAAGATAAGATCATTTTACAATTTGGGCCCAAGTTAGAAGCAGAGCCTAAGTTGTAAATTTTCGATAGTCCATATTTCGGAAAATATAAGAGATAATGCAATTTGGCAACCGGCAATGTAATTAGCATATCGAATATTACTTGGAATGTGAATTGGAACGAAATCGACAATAAATAAGACCATTTAACAATTTGGGCCCAAGTTAGAAGCAGAGCCTAAGGTGTAAATTATCGATAGTCCATATCTTGGAAACTATAAGAGATAATGCAATTTGGCAACCGGCAATGTAATTAGCATGCCGAATATTACTTGGAATGTGAATTGGAACGAAATCGCCAATAGATAAGACTATTTTACAATTTGGGCCCAAGTTAGAAGCAGAGACTAAGGTGTAAATTATCGATAGTCCATATCTCGGAAACTATAAGAGATAATGCAATTTGGCAACCGGCAATGTAATTAGCATGCCGAATATTACTTGGAATGTGAATTGGAACGAAATCGCCAAAAGATAAGATCATTTTACAATTTGGGCCCAAGTTAGAAGCAGAGCCTAAGTTGTAAATTTTCGATAGTCCATATTTCGGAAAATATAAGAGATAATGCAATTTGGCAACCGGCAATGTAATTAGCATATCGAATATTACTTGGAATGTGAATTGGAACGAAATCGCCAATAAATAAGACCATTTAACAATTTGGGCCCAAGTTAGAAGCAGAGCCTAAGGTGTAAATTATCGATAGCCCATATCTCGGAAACTATAAGAGATAATGCAATTTGGCAACCGGCAATGTAATTAGCATGCCGAATATTACTTGGAATGTGAATTGGAACGAAATCGCCAAAAGATAAGATCATTTTACAATTTGGGCCCAAGCAGAGCCTAAGATGTAAATTATCGATTGTCCATATCTCGGAAACTCTAAGAGATAATGCAATTTGGCAACCGGCAATGTAATTAGCATGCCGAATATTACTTGGAATGTGAATTGGAACGAAATCGCCGATAGATAAGACCATTATACAATTTGGGCCCAAGTTAGAAGCAGAGCCTAAGTTGTAAATTATCGATAGTCCATATCTCGAAAACTATAAGAGATAATGCAATTTGGCAACCGGCAATGTAATGGCAATGTAGCATGCCGAATATTACTTGGAATGTGAATTGGATCGAAATCGCCGATAGATAAGACCATTTTACAATTTGGGCCCAAGTTAGAAGCAGAGCCTAAGGTGTAAATTATCGATAGTCCATATCTCGGAAACTATAAGAGATAATGCAATTTGGCAACCGGCAATGTAATTAGCAATCCGAATATTACTTGTAATGTGAATTGGAACGAAATCGCCAATAGATAAGACCATTTTACAATTTGGGCCCAAGTTAGAAGCAGAGCCTAAGGTGTAAATTATCGATAGTCCATATCTCGGAAACTATAAGAGATAATGCAATTTGGCAACCGGCAATGTAATTAGCATGCCGAATAATACTTGGAATGTGAATTGGAACGAAATCGCCGATAGATAAGACCATTTTACAATTTGGGCCCAAGTTAGAAGCAGAGCCTAAGGTGTAAATTATCGATAGTCCATATCTCGGAAACTATAAGAGATAATGCAATTTGGCAACCGGCAATGTAATGGCAATGTAGCATGCCGAATATTACTTGGAATGTGAATTGGATCGAAATCGCCGATAGATAAGACCATTTTACAATTTGGGCCCAAGTTAGAAGCAGAGCCTAAGGTGTAAATTATCGATAGTCCATATCTCGGAAACTATAAGAGATAATGCAATTTGGCAACCGGCAATGTAATTAGCATGCCGAATATTACTTGGAATGTGAATTGGAACGAAATCGCCAATAGATAAGACCATTTTACAATTTGGGCCCATGATAGAAGCAGAGCCTAAGGTGTAAATTATCGATAGTCCATATCTCGGAAACTATAAGAGATAATGCAATTTGGCAACCGGCAATGTAATTAGCATGCCGAATAATACTTGGAATGTGAATTGGAACGAAATCGCCAAAAGATAAGATCATTTTACAATTTGGGCCCAAGCAGAGCCTAAGATGTAAATTATCGATAGTCCATATCTCGGAAATTATAGGAGATAATGCAATTTGGCAACCGGCAATGTAATTAGCATGCCGAATATTACTTGGAATGTGAATTGGAACGAAATCGCCGATAGATAAGACCATTATACAATTTGGGCCCAAGTTAGAAGCAGAGCCTAAGTTGTAAATTATCGATAGTCCATATCTCGAAAACTATAAGAGATAATGCAATTTGGCAACCGGCAATGTAATTAGCATGCCGAATATTACTTGGAATGTGAATTGGAACGAAATCGCCGATAGATAAGACCATTTTACAATTTGGGCCCAAGTTAGAAGCAGAGCCTAAGGTGTAAATTATCGATAGTCCATATCTCGGAAACTATAAGAGATAATGCAATTTGGCAACCGGCAATGTAATTAGCAATCCGAATATTACTTGTAATGTGAATTGGAACGAAATCGCCAATAGATAAGTCCATTTTACAATTTGGGCCCAAGTTAGAAGCAGAGCCTAAGGTGTAAATTATCGATAGTCCATATCTCGGAAACTATAAGAGATAATGCAATCTGGCAACCGGCAATGTAATTAGCATGCCGAATATTACTTGGAATGTGAATTGGAACGAAATCGCCAATAGATAAGACCATTTTACAATTTGGGCCCAAGTTAGAAGCAGAGCCTAAGGTGTAAATAATCGATAGTCCATATCTCGGAAACTATAAGAGATAATGCAATTTGGCAACCGGCAATGTAATTAGCATGCCGAATATTACTTGGAATGTGAATTGGAACGAAATCGCCAAAAGATAAGACCATTTTACAATTTGGGCCCAAGTTAGAAGCAGAGCCTAAGATGTAAATTTTCGATAGTCCATATCTCGGAAACTATAAGAGATAATGCAATTTGGCAACCGGCAATGTAATTAGCATACCGAATATTACTTGGAATGTGAATTGGAACGAAATCGCCAATAGATAAGACCATTTAACAAATTGGGCTCAAGTTAGAAGCAGAGCTTAAGGTGTAAATTTTCGACAGTCCATATCTCGGAAACTATAAGAGATAATGCAATTTGGCAACCGGCAATGTAATTAGCATGCCGAATATTACTTGGAATGTGAATTGGAACGATATCGCCAATAGATAAGACAATTTTACAATTTGGGCCCAAGTTAGAAGCAGAGCCTAAGGTGTAAATTATCGATAGTCCATATCTCGGAAACTATAAGAGATAATGCAATTTGGCAACCGGCAATGTAATAAGCATTCCGAATATTACTTGGAATGTGAATTGGAACGACATCGCCAAAAGATAAGACCTTTTTACAATTTGGGCCCAAGTTAGAAGCAGAGCCTAAGTTGTAAATTTTCGATAGTCCATATCTCGGAAATTATAAGAGATAATGCAGTTTGGCAACCGGCAATGTAATTAGCATACCGAATATTACTTGGAATGTGAATTGGAACGAAATCGCCAGTAGATAAGACCCTTTTACAATTTGGGCCCAAGTTAGAAGCAGAGCCTAAGGTGTAAATTATCGATAGTCCATATCTCGGAAACTATAAGAGATAATGCAATTTGGCAACCGGCAATATAATTAGCATGCCGAATATTACTTGGAATGTGAATTGGAACGAAATCGCCAATAGATAAGACCATTTTACAATTTGGGCCCAAGTTAGAAGCAGAGCCTAAGGTGTAAATTATCGATAGTCCATATCTCGGAAACTATAAGAAATAATGCAATTTGGCAACCGGCAATGTAATTAGCATGCCGAATATTACTTGGAATGTGAATTGGAACGAAATCGCCAAAAGATAAGACCATTATACAATTTGGGCTCAAGTTAGAAGCAGAGCCTAAGGTGTAAATTACCGATAGTCCATATCTCGAAAACTATGAGAGATAATGCAATTTGGCAACCGGCAAAGTAGTTAGCATGCCGAATATTACTTGGTATGTGAATTGGAACGAAATCGCCAATAGATAAGACCATTTTACAATTTGGGCCCAAGTTAGAAGCAGAGCCTAAGGTGTAAATTATCGATAGTCCATATCTCGGAAACTATAAGAGATAATGCAATTTGGTAACCGGTAATGTAATTAGCATGCCGAATATTACTTGGAATGTGAATTGGAACGAAATCGCCAATAGATAAGACCATTTTACAATTTGGGCCCAAGTTAGAAGCAGAGCATAAGTTGTAAATTTTCGATAGTCCATATCTCGGAAACTATAAGAGATAATGCAATTTGGCATCCGGCAATGTAATTGGCATGCCGAATATTATTTGGAATGTGAATTAGAACGAAATCGCCAATAGATAAGACCATTTTACAATTTGGGCCCAAGTTAGAAGCAGAGCCTAAGGTGTAAATTATCGATAGTCCATATCTCGGAAACTATAAGAGGTAATGCAATTTGGCAACCGGCAATGTAATTAGCATGCCGAATATTACTTGGAATGTGAATTGGAACGAAATCGCCAATAGATAAGACCATTTAACAATTTGGGCCCAAGTTAGAAGCAGAGCCTAAGGTGTAAATTATCGATAGTCCATATCTCGGAAACTATAAGAGATAATGCAATTTGGCAACCGGAAATGTAATTAGTATGCCGAATATTACTTGGAATGTGAATTGGAACGAAATCGCCAATAGATAAGACCATTTTACAATTTGTGCCCAAGTTAGAAGCAGAGCTTAAGTTGTAAATTTTCGATAGTCCATATCTCGGAAACTATAAGAGATAATGCAATTTGGCAACCGGCAATGTAATTAGCATACTGAATATTACTTGGAATGTGAATTGGAACGAAATCGCCAATAGATAAGACCATTTAACAATTTGGGCCCAAGTTAGAAGCAGAGACTAAGGTGTAAATTATCGATAGTCCATATCTCGGAAACTATAAGAGATAATGCAATTTGGCAACCGGCAATGTAATTAGCATGCCGAATATTACTTGGAATGTGAATTGGAACGAAATCGCCAATAGATAAGACCATTTTACAATTTGGGCCCAAGATAGAAGCAGAGCCTAAGGTGTAAATTATCGATAGTCCATATCTCGGAAACTATAAGAGATAATGTAATTTGGCAACCGGCAATGTAATTAGCATGCCGAATAATACTTGGAATGTGAATTGGAACGAAATCGCCAAAAGATAAGATCATTTTACAATTTGGGCCCAAGCAGAACCTAAGATGTAAATTATCGATAGTCCATATCTCGGAAATTATAAGAGATAATGCAAATTGGCAACCGGCAATGTAATTAGCATGCCGAATATTACTTGGAATGTGAATTGGAACGAAATCGCCGATAGATAAGACCATTATACAATTTGGGCCCAAGTTAGAAGCAGAGCCTAAGTTGTAAATTATCGATAGTCCATATCTCGAAAACTATAAGAGATAATGCAATTTGGCAACCGGCAATGTAATTAGCATGCCGAATATTACTTGGAATGTGAATTGGAACGAAATCGCCGATAGATAAGACCATTTTACAATTTGGGCCCAAGTTAGAAGCAGAGCCTAAGGTGTAAATTATCGATAGTCCATATCTCGGAAACTATAAGAGATAATGCAATTTGGCAACCGGCAATGTAATTAGCAATCCGAATATTACTTGTAATGTGAATTGGAACGAAATCGCCAATAGATAAGTATATTTTACAATTTGGGCCCAAGTTAGAAGCAGAGCCTAAGGTGTAAATTATCGATAGTCCATATCTCGGAAACTATAAGAGATAATGCAATTTGGCAACCGGCAATGTAATTAGCATGCCGAATATTACTTGGAATGTGAATTGGAACGAAATCGCCAATAGATAAGACCATTTTACAATTTGGGCCCAAGTTAGAAGCAGAGCCTAAGGTGTAAATAATCGATAGTCCATATCTCGGAAACTATAAGAGATAATGCAATTTGGCAACCGGCAATGTAATTAGCATGCCGAATATTACTTGGAATGTGAATTGGAACGATATCGCCAATAGATAAGACAATTTTACAATTTGGGCCCAAGTTAGAAGCAGAGCCTAAGGTGTAAATTATCGATAGTCCATATCTCGGAAACTATAAGAGATAATGCAATTTGGCAACCGGCAATGTAATAAGCATGCCGAATATTACTTGGAATGTGAATTGGAACGAAATCGCCAAAAGATAAGACCTTTTTACAATTTGGGCCCAAGTTAGAAGCAGAGCCTAAGTTGTAAATTTTCGATAGTCCATATCTCGGAAATTATAAGAGATAATGCAATTTGGCAACCGGCAATGTAATTAGCATACCGAATATTACTTGGAATGTGAATTGGAACGAAATCGCCAATAGATAAGACCCTTTTACAATTTGGGCCCAAGTTAGAAGCAGAGCCTAAGGTGTAAATTATCGATAGTCCATATCTCGGAAACTATAAGAGATAATGCAATTTGGCAACCGGCAATGTAATTAGCATGCCGAATATTACTTAGAATGTGAATTGGAACGATGTCGCCGATAGATAAGACCATTTTACAATTTGGGCCCAAGTTAGAAGCAGAGCCTAAGGTGTAAATTATTGATAGTCCATATCTCGGAAACTATAAGAGATAATGCAATTTGGCAACCGGCAATATAATTAGCATGCCGAATATTACTTGGAATGTGAATTGGAACGAAATCGCCAATAGATAAGACCATTTTACAATTTGGGCCCAAGTTAGAAGCAGAGCCTAAGGTGTAAATTATCGATAGTCCATATCTCGGAAACTAGAAGTGATAACGCAATTTGGCAACCGGCAACGCAATTAGCATGCCGAATATTACTTGCAATGTGAATTGGAACGAAATCGCCGATAGATAAGACCATTTTACAATTTGGGCCCAAGTTAGAAGCAGAGCCTAAGGTGTAAATTATCGATAGTCCATATCTCGGAAACTATAAGAGATAATGCAATTTGGCAACCGGCAATGTAATTAGCAATCCGAATATTACTTGGAATGTGAATTGGAACGAAATCGCCAATAGATAAGACCATTTTACAACTTGGGCCCAAGTTAGAAGCAGAGCCTAAGGTGTAAATTATCGATAGTCCATATCTCGGAAACTATAAGAGATAATGCAATTTGGCAACCGGCAATGTAATTAGCATGCCGAATATTACTTGGAATGTGAATTGGAACGAAATCGCCAATAGATAAGACTATTTTACAATTTGGGCCCAAGTTAGAAGCAGAGACTAAGGTGTAAATTATCGATAGTCCATATCTCGGAAACTATAAGAGATAATGCAATTTGGCAACCGGTAATGTAATTAGCATGCCGAATATTACTTGGAATGTGAATTGGAACGAAATGGCCAAAAGATAAGATCATTTTACAATTTGGGCCCAAGCAGAGCCTAAGATGTAAATTATCGATAGTCCATATCTCGGAAACTCTAAGAGATAATGCAATTTGGCAACCGGCAATGTAATTAGCATGCCGAATATTACTTGGAATGTGAATTGGAACGAAATCGCCGATAGATAAGACCATTATACAATTTGGGCCCAAGTTAAAAGCAGAGCCTAAGTTGTAAATTATCGATAGTCCATATCTCGAAAACTATAAGAGATAATGCAATTTGGCAACCGGCAATGTAATGGCAATGTAGCATGCCGAATAGTACTTGGAATGTGAATTGGAACGAAATCGCCGATAGATAAGACCATTTTACAATTTTGGCCCAAGTTAGAAGCAGAGCCTAAGGTGTAAATTATCGATAGTCCATATCTCGGAAACTATAAGAGATAATGCAATTTGGCAACCGGCAATGTAATTAGCAATCCGAATATTACTTGTAATGTGAATTGGAACGAAATCGCCAATAGATAAGACCATTTTACAATTTGGGCCCAAGTTAGAAGCAGAGCCTAAGGTGTAAATTATCGATAGTCCATATCTCGGAAACTATAAGAGATAATGCAATTTGGCAACCGGCAATGTAATTAGCATGCCGAATATTACTTGGAATGTGAATTGGAATGAAATCGCTAATAGATAAGACCATTTTACAATTTGGGCCCAAGTTAGAAGCAGAGCCTAAGGTGTAAATTATCGATAGTCCATATCTCGGAAACTATAAGAGATAATGCAATTTGGCAAACGGCAATGTAATTAGCATGCCGAATATTACTTGGAATGTGAATTGGAACGAAATCGCCAATAGATAAGACCATTTTACAATTTGGGCCCAAGTTAGAAGAAGAGACTAAGGTGTAAATTATCGATAGTCCATATCTCGGAAACTATAAGAGATAATGCAATTTGGCAACCGGCAATGTAATTAGCATATCGAATATTACTTGGAATGTGAATTGGAACGAAATCGCCAATAGATAAGACCATTTAACAATTTGGGCCCAAGTTAGAAGCAGAGCCTAAGGTGTAAATTATCGATAGTCCATATCTCGGAAACTATAAGAGATAATGCAATTTGGCAACCGGCAATGTAATTAGCATGCCGAATATTACTTGGAATGTGAATTGGAACGAAATCGCCAATAGATAAGACCATTTTACAATTTGGGCCCAAGATAGAAGCAGAGCCTAAGGTGTAAATTATCGATAGTCCATATCTCGGAAACTAGAAGAGATAATGCAATTTGGCAACCGGCAACGCAATTAGCATGCCGAATATTACTTGGAATGTGAATTGGAACGAAATCGCCGATAGATAAGACCATTTTACAATTTGGGCCCAAGTTAGAAGCAGAGCCTAAGGTGTAAATTATCGATAGTCCATATCTCGGAAACTATAAGAGATAATGCAATTTGGCAACCGGCAATGTAATTAGCAATCCGAATATTACTTGGAATGTGAATTGGAACGAAATCGCCAATAGATAAGACCATTTTACAACTTGGGCCCAAGTTAGAAGCAGAGCCTAAGGTGTAAATTATCGATAGTCCATATCTCGGAAACTATAAGAGATAATGCAATTTGGCAACCGGCAATGTAATTAGCATGCCGAATATTACTTGGAATGTGAATTGGAACGAAATCGCCAATAGATAAGGCTATTTTACAATTTGGGCCCAAGTTAGAAGCAGAGACTAAGGTGTAAATTATCGATAGTCCATATCTCGGAAACTATAAGAGATAATGCAATTTGGCAACCGGCAATGTAATTAGCATGCCGAATATTACTTGGAATGTGAATTGGAACGAAATCGCCAAAAGATAAGATCATTTTACAATTTGGGCCCAAGTTAGAAGCAGAGCCTAAGTTGTAAATTTTCGATAGTCCATATTTCGGAAAATATAAGAGATAATGCAATTTGGCAACCGGCAATGTAATTAGCATATCGAATATTACTTGGAATGTGAATTGGAACGAAATCGCCAATAGATAAGACCATTTAACAATTTGGGCCCAAGTTAGAAGCAGAGCCTAAGGTGTAAATTATCGATAGTCCATATCTTGGAAACTATAAGAGATAATGCAATTTGGCAACCGGCAATGTAATTAGCATGCCGAATATTACTTGGAATGTGAATTGGAACGAAATCGCCAATAGATAAGACCATTTTACAATTTGGGCCCATGTTAGAAGCAGAGCCTAAGGTGTAAATTATCGATAGCCCATATCTCGGAAACTATAAGAGATAATGCAATTTGGCAACCGGCAATGTAATTAGCATGCCGAATATTACTTGGAATGTGAATTGGAACGAAATCGCCAAAAGATAAGATCATTTTACAATTTGGGCCCAAGCAGAGCCTAAGATGTAAATTATCGATAGTCCATATCTCGGAAACTCTAAGAGATAATGCAATTTGGCAACCGGCAATGTAATTAGCATGCCGAATATTACTTGGAATGTGAATTGGAACGAAATCGCCGATAGATAAGACCATTATACAATTTGGGCCCATGTTAGAAGCAGAGCCTAAGTTGTAAATTATCGATAGTCCATATCTCGAAAACTATAAGAGATAATGCAATTTGGCAACCGGCAATGTAATGGCAATGTAGCATGCCGAATATTACTTGGAATGTGAATTGGAACGAAATCGCCGATAGATAAGACCATTTTACAATTTGGGCCCAAGTTAGAAGCAGAGCCTAAGGTGTAAATTATCGATAGTCCATATCTCGGAAACTATAAGAGATAATGCAATTTGGCAACCGGCAATGTAATTAGCAATCCGAATATTACTTGTAATATGAATTGGAACGAAATCGCCAATAGATAAGACCATTTTACAATTTGGGCCCAAGTTAGAAGCAGAGCCTAAGGTGTAAATTATCGATAGTCCATATCTCGGAAACTATAAGAGATAATGCAATTTGGCAACCGGCAATGTAATTAGCATGCCGAATATTACTTGGAATGTGAATTGGAACGAAATCGCCAATAGATAAGACCATTTTACAATTTGGGCCCAAGATAGAAGCAGAGCCTAAGGTGTAAATTATCGATAGTCCATATCTCGGAAACTATAAGAGATAATGCAATTTGGCAACCGGCAATGTAATTAGCATGCCGAATAATACTTGGAATGTGAATTGGAACGAAATCGCCAAAAGATAAGATCATTTTACAATTTGGGCCCAAGCAGAGCCTAAGATGTAAATTATCGATAGTCCATATCTCGGAAATTATAAGAGATAATGCAATTTGGCAACCGGCAATGTAATTAGCATGCCGAATATTACTTGGAATGTGAATTAGAACGAAATCGCCGATAGATAAGACCATTATACAATTTGGGCCCAAGTTAGAAGCAGAGCCTAAGTTGTAAATTATCGATAGTCCATATCTCGAAAACTATAAGAGATAATGCAATTTGGCAACCGGCAATGTAATTAGCATGCCGAATATTACTTGGAATGTGAATTGGAACGAAATCGCCGATAGATAAGACCATTTTACAATTTGGGCCCAAGTTAGAAGCAGAGCCTAAGGTGTAAATTATCGATAGTCCATATCTCGGAAACTATAAGAGATAATGCAATTTGGCAACCGGCAATGTAATTAGCAATCCGAATATTACTTGTAATGTGAATTGGAACGAAATCGCCAATAGATAAGTCCATTTTACAATTTGGGCCCGAGTTAGAAGCAGAGCCTAAGGTGTAAATTATCGATAGTCCATATCTCGGAAACTATTAGAGATAATGGAATTTGGCAACCGGCAATGTAATTAGCATGCCGAATATTACTTGGACTGTGAATTGGAACGAAATCGCCAATAGATAAGACCATTTTACAATTTGGTCCCAAGTTAGAAGCAGAGCCTAAGGTGTAAATAATCGAGAGTCCATATCTCGGAAACTATAAGAGATAATGCAATTTGGCAACCGGCAATGTAATTAGCATGCCGAATATTACTTGGAATGTGAATTGGAACGAAATCGCCAAAAGATAAGACCATTTTACAATTTGGGCCCAAGTTAGAAGCAGAGCCTAAGATGTAAATTTTCGATAGTCCATATCTCGGAAACTATAAGAGATAATGCAATTTGGCAACCGGCAATGTAATTAGCATACCGAATATTACTTGGAATGTGAATTGGAACGAAATCGCCAATAGATAAGACCATTTAACAAATTGGGCTCAAGTTAGAAGCAGAGCTTAAGGTGTAAATTTTCGACAGTCCATATCTCGGAAACTATAAGAGATAATGCAATTTGGCAACCGGCAATGTAATTAGCATGCCGAATATTACTTGAAATGTGAATTGGAACGATATCGCCAATAGATAAGACAATTTTACAATTTGGGCCCAAGTTAGAAGCAGAGCCTAAGGTGTAAATTATCGATAGTCCATATCTCGGAAACTATAAGAGATAATGCAATTTGGCAACCGGCAATGTAATAAGCATGCCGAATATTACTTGGAATGTGAATTGGAACGAAATCGCCAAAAGATAAGACCTTTTTACAATTTGGGCCCAAGTTAGAAGCAGAGCCTAAGTTGTAAATTTTCGATAGTCCATATCTCGGAAATTATAAGAGATAATGCAATTTGGCAACCGGCAATGTAATTAGCATACCGAATATTACTTGGAATGTGAATTGGAACGAAATCGCCAATAGATAAGACCCTTTTACAATTTGGGCCCAAGTTAGAAGCAGAGCCTAAGGTGTAAATTATCGATAGTCCATATCTCGGAAACTATAAGAGATAATGCAATTTGGCAACCGGCAATGTAATTAGCATGCCGAATATTACTTAGAATGTGAATTGGAACGATATCGCCGATAGATAAGACCATTTTACAATTTGGGCCCAAGTTAGAAGCAGAGCCTAAGGTGTAAATTATCGATACTCCATATCTCGGAAACTATAAGAGATAATGCAATTTGGCAACCGGCAATATAATTAGCATGCCGAATTTACTTGGAATGTGAATTGGAACGAAATCGCCAATAGATAAGACCATTTTACAATTTGGGCCCAAGTTAGAAGCAGAGCCTAAGGTGTAAATTATCGATAGTCCATATCTCGGAAACTATAAGAAATAATGCAATTTGGCAACCGGCAATGTAATTAGCATGCCGAATATTACTTGGAATGTGAATTGGAACGAAATCGCCAAAAGATAAGACCATTTTACAATTTGGGCTCAAGTTAGAAGCAGAGCCTAAGGTGTAAATTACCGATAGTCCATATCTCGAAAACTATGAGAGATAATGCAATTTGGCAACCGGCAAAGTAGTTAGCATGCCGAATATTACTTGGTATGTGAATTGGAACGAAATCGCCAATAGATAAGACCATTTTACAATTTGGGCCCAAGTTAGAAGCAGAGCCTAAGGTGTAAATTATCGATAGTCCATATCTCGGAAACTATAAGAGATAATGCAATTTGGTAACCGGTAATGTAATTAGCATGCCGAATATTACTTGGAATGTGAATTGGAACGAAATCGCCAATAGATAAGACCATTTTACAATTTGGGCCCAAGTTAGAAGCAGAGCATAAGTTGTAAATTTTCGATAGTCCATATCTCGGAAACTATAAGAGATAATGCAATTTGGCATCCGGCAATGTAATTGGCATGCCGAATATTATTTGGAATGTGAATTGGAACGAAATCGCCAATTCATAAGACCATTTTACAATTTGGGGCCAAGTTAGAAGCAGACCCTAAGGTGTAAATAATTGATAGTCCATATCTCGGAAACTATAAGAGATAATGCAATTTGGCTACCGGCAATGTAATTAGCATGCCGAATATTACTTGGCATGTGAATTGGAACGAAATCGCCAATAGATAAGACCATTTTACAATTTGGGCCCAAGTTAGAAGCAGAGCCTAAGGTGTAAATTATCGATAGTCCATATCTCGGAAACTATAAGAGGTAATGCAATTTGGCAACCGGCAATGTAATTAGCATGCCGAATATTACTTGGAATGTGAATTGGAACGAAATCGCCAATAGATAAGACCATTTAAAAATTTGGGCCCAAGTTAGAAGCAGAGCCTAAGGTGTAAATTATCGATAGTCCATATCTCGGAAACTATAAGAGATAATGCAATTTGGCAACCGGCAATGTAATTAGTATGCCGAATATTACTTGGAATGTGAATTGGAACGAAATCGCCAATAGATAAGACCATTTTACAATTTGTGCCCAAGTTAGAAGCAGAGCCTAAGGTGTAAATTATCGATAGTCCATATCTCGGAAACTATAAGAGATAATGCAATTTGGCAACCGGCAATGTAATTAGCAATCCGAATATTACTTGTAATATGAATTGGAACGAAATCGCCAATAGATAAGACCATTTTACAATTTGGGCCCAAGTTAGAAGCAGAGCCTAAGGTGTAAATTATCGATAGTCCATATCTCGGAAACTATAAGAGATAATGCAATTTGGCAACCGGCAATGTAATTAGCATGCCGAATATTACTTGGAATGTGAATTGGAACGAAATCGCCAATAGATAAGGCCATTTTACAATTTGGGCCCAAGTTAGAAGCAGAGCCTAAGGTGTAAATTATCGATAGTCCATATCTCGGAAACTATAAGAGATAATGCAATTTGGCAACCGGCAATGTAATTAGCATGCCGAATATTACTTGGAATGTGAATTGGAACGAAATCGCCAATAGATAAGACCATTTTACAATTTGGGCCCAAGATAGAAGCAGAGCCTAAGGTGTAAATTATCGATAGTCCATATCTCGGAAACTATAAGAGATAATGCAATTTGGCAACCGGCAATGTAATTAGCATGCCGAATAATACTTGGAATGTGAATTGGAACGAAATCGCCAAAAGATAAGATCATTTTACAATTTGGGCCCAAGCAGAGCCTAAGATGTAAATTATCGATAGTCCATATCTCGGAAATTATAAGAGATAATGCAATTTGGCAACCGGCAATGTAATTAGCATGCCGAATATTACTTGGAATGTGAATTAGAACGAAATCGCCGATAGATAAGACCATTATACAATTTGGGCCCAAGTTAGAAGCAGAGCCTAAGTTGTAAATTATCGATAGTCCATATCTCGAAAACTATAAGAGATAATGCAATTTGGCAACCGGCAATGTAATTAGCATGCCGAATATTACTTGGAATGTGAATTGGAACGAAATCGCCGATAGATAAGACCATTTTACAATTTGGGCCCAAGTTAGAAGCAGAGCCTAAGGTGTAAATTATCGATAGTCCATATCTCGGAAACTATAAGAGATAATGCAATTTGGCAACCGGCAATGTAATTAGCAATCCGAATATTACTTGTAATGTGAATTGGAACGAAATCGCCAATAGATAAGTCCATTTTACAATTTGGGCCCGAGTTAGAAGCAGAGCCTAAGGTGTAAATTATCGATAGTCCATATCTCGGAAACTATTAGAGATAATGCAATTTGGCAACCGGCAATGTAATTAGCATGCCGAATATTACTTGGACTGTGAATTGGAACGAAATCGCCAATAGATAAGACCATTTTACAATTTGGTCCCAAGTTAGAAGCAGAGCCTAAGGTGTAAATAATCGAGAGTCCATATCTCGGAAACTATAAGAGATAATGCAATTTGGCAACCGGCAATGTAATTAGCATGCCGAATATTACTTGGAATGTGAATTGGAACGAAATCGCCAAAAGATAAGACCATTTTACAATTTGGGCCCAAGTTAGAAGCAGAGCCTAAGATGTAAATTTTCGATAGTCCATATCTCGGAAACTATAAGAGATAATGCAATTTGGCAACCGGCAATGTAATTAGCATACCGAATATTACTTGGAATGTGAATTGGAACGAAATCGCCAATAGATAAGACCATTTAACAAATTGGGCTCAAGTTAGAAGCAGAGCTTAAGGTGTAAATTTTCGACAGTCCATATCTCGGAAACTATAAGAGATAATGCAATTTGGCAACCGGCAATGTAATTAGCATGCCGAATATTACTTGAAATGTGAATTGGAACGATATCGCCAATAGATAAGACAATTTTACAATTTGGGCCCAAGTTAGAAGCAGAGCCTAAGGTGTAAATTATCGATAGTCCATATCTCGGAAACTATAAGAGATAATGCAATTTGGCAACCGGCAATGTAATAAGCATGCCGAATATTACTTGGAATGTGAATTGGAACGAAATCGCCAAAAGATAAGACCTTTTTACAATTTGGGCCCAAGTTAGAAGCAGAGCCTAAGTTGTAAATTTTCGATAGTCCATATCTCGGAAATTATAAGAGATAATGCAATTTGGCAACCGGCAATGTAATTAGCATACCGAATATTACTTGGAATGTGAATTGGAACGAAATCGCCAATAGATAAGACCCTTTTACAATTTGGGCCCAAGTTAGAAGCAGAGCCTAAGGTGTAAATTATCGATAGTCCATATCTCGGAAACTATAAGAGATAATGCAATTTGGCAACCGGCAATGTAATTAGCATGCCGAATATTACTTAGAATGTGAATTGGAACGATATCGCCGATAGATAAGACCATTTTACAATTTGGGCCCAAGTTAGAAGCAGAGCCTAAGGTGTAAATTATCGATACTCCATATCTCGGAAACTATAAGAGATAATGCAATTTGGCAACCGGCAATATAATTAGCATGCCGAATTTACTTGGAATGTGAATTGGAACGAAATCGCCAATAGATAAGACCATTTTACAATTTGGGCCCAAGTTAGAAGCAGAGCCTAAGGTGTAAATTATCGATAGTCCATATCTCGGAAACTATAAGAAATAATGCAATTTGGCAACCGGCAATGTAATTAGCATGCCGAATATTACTTGGAATGTGAATTGGAACGAAATCGCCAAAAGATAAGACCATTTTACAATTTGGGCTCAAGTTAGAAGCAGAGCCTAAGGTGTAAATTACCGATAGTCCATATCTCGAAAACTATGAGAGATAATGCAATTTGGCAACCGGCAAAGTAGTTAGCATGCCGAATATTACTTGGTATGTGAATTGGAACGAAATCGCCAATAGATAAGACCATTTTACAATTTGGGCCCAAGTTAGAAGCAGAGCCTAAGGTGTAAATTATCGATAGTCCATATCTCGGAAACTATAAGAGATAATGCAATTTGGTAACCGCTAATGTAATTAGCATGCCGAATATTACTTGGAATGTGAATTGGAACGAAATCGCCAATAGATAAGACCATTTTACAATTTGGGCCCAAGTTAGAAGCAGAGCATAAGTTGTAAATTTTCGATAGTCCATATCTCGGAAACTATAAGAGATAATGCAATTTGGCATCCGGCAATGTAATTGGCATGCCGAATATTATTTGGAATGTGAATTGGAACGAAATCGCCAATTCATAAGACCATTTTACAATTTGGGGCCAAGTTAGAAGCAGACCCTAAGGTGTAAATTATTGATAGTCCATATCTCGGAAACTATAAGAGATAATGCAATTTGGCTACCGGCAATGTAATTAGCATGCCGAATATTACTTGGCATGTGAATTGGAACGAAATCGCCAATAGATAAGACCATTTTACAATTTGGGCCCAAGTTAGAAGCAGAGCCTAAGGTGTAAATTATCGATAGTCCATATCTCGGAAACTATAAGAGGTAATGCAATTTGGCAACCGGCAATGTAATTAGCATGCCGAATATTACTTGGAATGTGAATTGGAACGAAATCGCCAATAGATAAGACCATTTAAAAATTTGGGCCCAAGTTAGAAGCAGAGCCTAAGGTGTAAATTATCGATAGTCCATATCTCGGAAACTATAAGAGATAATGCAATTTGGCAACCGGCAATGTAATTAGTATGCCGAATATTACTTGGAATGTGAATTGGAACGAAATCGCCAATAGATAAGACCATTTTACAATTTGTGCCCAAGTTAGAAGCAGAGCTTAAGTTGTATATTTTCGATAGTTCATATCTCGGAAACTATAAGAGATAATGCAATTTGGCAACCGGCAATGTAATTAGCATACTGAATATTACTTGGAATGTGAATTGGAACGAAATCGCCAATAGATAAGACCATTTAACATTTTGGGCCCAAGTTAGAAGCAGAGACTAAGGTGTAAATTATCGATAGTCCATATCTCGGAAACTATAAGAGATAATGCAATTTGGCAACCGGCAATGTAATTAGTATGCCGAATATTACTTGGAATGTGAATTGGAACGAAATCGCCAATAGATAAGACCATTTTACAATTTGTGCCCAAGTTAGAAGCAGAGCTTAAGTTGTATATTTTCGATAGTTCATATCTCGGAAACTATAAGAGATAATGCAATTTGGCAACCGGCAATGTAATTAGCATACTGAATATTACTTGGAATGTGAATTGGAACGAAATCGCCAATAGATAAGACCATTTAACAATTTGGGCCCAAGTTAGAAGCAGAGACTAAGGTGTAAATTATCGATAGTCCATATCTCGGAAACTATAAGAGATAATGCAATTTGGCAACCGGCAATGTAATTAGCATGCCGAATAATACTTGGAATGTGAATTGGAACGAAATCGCCAAAAGATAAGATCATTTTACAATTTGGGCCCAAGCAGAGCCTAAGATGTAAATTATCGATAGTCCATATCTCGGAAATTATAAGAGATAATGCAATTTGGCAACCGGCAATGTAATTAGCATGCCGAATATTACTTGGAATGTGAATTGGAACGAAATCGCCAATAGATAAGACCATTTTACAATTTGTGCCCAAGTTAGAAGCAGAGCTTAAGTTGTATATTTTCGATAGTTCATATCTCGGAAACTATAAGAGATAATGCAATTTGGCAACCGGCAATGTAATTAGCATGCCGAATATTACTTGGAATGTGAATTGGAACGAAATCGCCAATAGATAAGACCATTTTACAATTTGGGCCCAAGATAGAAGCAGAGCCTAAGGTGTAAATTATCGATAGTCCATTTCTCGGAAACTATAAGAGATAATGCAATTTGGCAACCGGCAATGTAATTAGCATGCCGAATAATACTTGGAATGTGAATTGGAACGAAATCGCCAAAAGATAAGATCATTTTACAATTTGGGCCCAAGCAGAGCCTAAGATGTAAATTATCGATAGTCCATATCTCGGAAATTATAAGAGATAATGCAATTTGGCAACCGGCAATGTAATTAGCATGCCGAATATTACTTGGAATGTGAATTGGAACGAAATCGCCAATAGATAAGACCATTTTACAATTTGTGCCCAAGTTAGAAGCAGAGTTTAAGTTGTATATTTTCGATAGTTCATATCTCGGAAACTATAAGAGATAATGCAATTTGGCAACCGGCAATGTAATTAGCATACTGAATATTACTTGGAATGTGAATTGGAACGAAATCGCCAATAGATAAGTATATTTTACAATTTGGGCCCAAGTTAGAAGCAGAGCCTAAGGTGTAAATTATCGATAGTCCATATCTCGGAAACTATAAGAGATAATGCAATTTGGCAACCGGCAATGTAATTAGCATGCCGAATATTACTTGGAATGTGAATTGGAACGAAATCGCCAATAGATAAGACCATTTTACAATTTGGGCCCAAGTTAGAAGCAGAGCCTAAGGTGTAAATAATCGATAGTCCATATCTCGGAAACTATAAGAGATAATGCAATTTGGCAACCGGCAATGTAATTAGCATGCCGAATATTACTTGGAATGTGAATTGGAACGAAATCGCCAAAAGATAAGACCATTTTACAATTTGGGCCCCAGTTAGAAGCAGAGCCTAAGATGTAAATTTTCGATAGTCCATATCTCGGAAACTATAAGAGATAATGCAATTTGGCAACCGGCAATGTAATTAGCATACCGAATATTACTTGGAATGTGAATTGGAACGAAATCGCCAATAGATAAGACCATTTAACAAATTGGGCTCAAGTTAGAAGCAGAGCTTAAGGTGTAAATTTTCGACAGTCCATATCTCGGAAACTATAAGAGATAATGCAATTTGGCAACCGGCAATGTAATTGGCATGCCGAATATTACTTGGAATGTGAATTGGAACGATATCGCCAATAGATAAGACAATTTTACAATTTGGGCCCAAGTTAGAAGCAGAGCCTAAGGTGTAAATTATCGATAGTCCATATCTCGGAAACTATAGGAGATAATGCAATTTGGCAACCGGCAATGTAATAAGCATGCCGAATATTACTTGGAATGTGAATTGGAACGAAATCGCCAAAAGATAAGACCTTTTTACAATTTGGGCCCAAGTTAGAAGCAGAGCCTAAGTTGTAAATTTTCGATAGTCCATATCTCGGAAATTATAAGAGATAATGCAATTTGGCAACCGGCAATGTAATTAGCATACCGAATATTACTTGGAATGTGAATTGGAACGAAATCGCCAATAGATAAGACCCTTTTACAATTTGGGCCCAAGTTAGAAGCAGAGCCTAAGGTGTATATTATCGATAGTCCATATCTCGGAAACTATAAGAGATAATGCAATTTGGCAACCGGCAATGTAATTAGCATGCCGAATATTACTTAGAATGTGAATTGGAACGATATCGCCGATAGATAAGACCATTTTACAATTTGGGCCCAAGTTAGAAGCAGAGCCTAAGGTGTAAATTATCGATAGTCCATATCTCGGAAACTATAAGAGATAATGCAATTTGGCAACCGGCAATATAATTAGCATGCCGAATATTACTTGGAATGTGAATTGGAACGAAATCGCCAATAGATAAGACCATTTTACAATTTGGGCCCAAGTTAGAAGCAGAGCCTAAGGTGTAAATTATCGATAGTCCATATCTCGGAAACTATAAGAAATAATGCAATTTGGCAACCGGCAATGTAATTAGCATGCCGAATATTACTTGGAATGTGAATTGGAACGAAATCGCCAAAAGATAAGACCATTTTACAATTTGGGCTCAAGTTAGAAGCAGAGCCTAAGGTGTACATTACCGATAGTCCATATCTCGAAAACTATGAGAGATAATGCAATTTGGCAACCGGCAAAGTAGTTAGCATGCCGAATATTACATGTAAATTGGAACGAAATCGCCAATAGATAAGACCATTTTACAATTTGGACCCAAGTTAGAAGCAGAGCCTAAGGTGTAAATTATCGATAGTCCATATCTCGGAAACTATAAGAGATAATGCAATTTGGTAACCGGTAATGTAATTAGCATGCCGAATATTACTTGGAATGTGAATTGGAACGAAATCGCCAATAGATAAGACCATTTTACAATTTGGGCCCAAGTTAGAAGCAGAGCATAAGTTGTAAATTTTCGATAGTCCATATCTCGGAAACTATAAGAGATAATGCAATTTGGCATCCGGCAATGTATTTGGCATGCCGAATATTATTTGGAATGTGAATTGGAACGAAATCGCCAATTCATAAGATCATTTTACAATTTGGGGCCAAGTTAGAAGCAGACCCTAAGGTGTAAATTATTGATAGTCCATATCTCGGAAACTATAAGAGATAATGCAATTTGGCTACCGGCAATGTAATTAGCATGCCGAATATTACTTGGCATGTGAATTGGAACGAAATCGCCAATAGATAAGAACATTTTACAATTTGGGCCCAAGTTAGAAGCAGAGCCTAAGGTGTAAATTATCGATAGTATATATCTCGGAAACTATAAGAGGTAATGCAATTTGGCAACCGGCAATGTAATTAGCATGCCGAATATTACTTGGAATGTGAATTGGAACGAAATCGCCAATAGATAAGACCATTTAACAATTTGGGCCCAAGTTAGAAGCAGAGCCTAAGGTGTAAATTATCGATAGTCCATATCTCGGAAACTATAAGAGATAATGCAATTTGGCAACCGGCAATGTAATTAGTATGCCGAATATTACTTGGAATGTGAATTGGAACGAAATCGCCAAAAGATAAGAACATTTTACAATTTGTGCCCAAGTTAGAAGCAGAGCTTAAGTTGTAAATTTTCGATAGTCCATATCTCGGAAACTATAAGAGATAATGCAATTTGGCAACCGGCAATGTAATTAGCATACTGAATATTACTTGGAATGTGAATTGGAACGAAATCGCCAATAGATAAGACCATTTAACAATTTGGGCCCAAGTTAGAAGCAGAGACTAAGGTGTAAATTATCGATAGTCCATATCTCGGAAACTATAACAGATAATGCAATTTGGCAACCGGCAATGTAATTAGCATGCCGAATATTACTTGGAATGTGAATTGGAACGAAATCGCCAATAGATAAGACCATTTTACAATTTGGGCCCAAGTTAGAAGCAGAGCCAAGGTGTAAATTATCGATAGTCCATATCTCGGAAACTATAAGAGATAATGCAATTTGGCAACCGGCAATGTAATTAGCATGCCGAATATTACTTGGAATGTGAATTGGAACGAAATCGCCAATAGATAAGACCATTTTACAATTTGGGCCCAAGTTAGAAGCAGAGCCTAAGGTGTAAATTATCGATAGTCCATATCTCGGAAACTATAAGAGATAATGCAATTTGGCAACCGGCAAAGTAATTAGCATGCCGAATATTACTTGGAATGTGAATTGGAACGAAATCGCCAATAGATAAGACCATTTTACAATTTGGGCCCCAGTTAGAAGCAGAGCCTAAGGTGTAAATTATCGATAGTCCATATCTCGGAAACTATAAGAGATAATGCAATTTGGCAACCGACAATGTAATTAGCATGCCGGATATTACTTGGAATGTGAATTGGAACGAAATCGCCAATAGATAAGACCATTTTACAATTTGGGCCCAAGTTAGAAGCAGAGCCTAAGGTGTAAATTATCGATAGTCCATATCTCGGAAACTATAAGAGATAATGCAATTTGGCAACCGGCAATGTAATTAGCAATCCGAATATTACTTGGAATGTGAATTGGAACGAAATCGCCAATAGATAAGACCATTTTACAACTTGGGCCCAAGTTAGAAGCAGAGCCTAAGGTGTAAATTATCGATAGTCCATATCTCGGAAACTATAAGAGATAATGCAATTTGGCAACCGGCAATGTAATTAGCATGCCGAATATTACTTGGAATGTGAATTGGAACGAAATCGCCAATAGATAAGACTATTTTACAATTTGGGCCCAAGTTAGAAGCAGAGACTAAGGTGTAAATTATCGATAGTCCATATCTCGGAAACTATAAGAGATAATGCAATTTGGCAACCGGTAATGTAATTAGCATGCCGAATATTACTTGGAATGTGAATTGGAACGAAATGGCCAAAAGATAAGATCATTTTACAATTTGGGCCCAAGCAGAGCCTAAGATGTAAATTATCGATAGTCCATATCTCGGAAACTCTAAGAGATAATGCAATTTGGCAACCGGCAATGTAATTAGCATGCCGAATATTACTTGGAATGTGAATTGGAACGAAATCGCCGATAGATAAGACCATTATACAATTTGGGCCCAAGTTAGAAGCAGAGCCTAAGTTGTAAATTATCGATAGTCCATATCTCGAAAACTATAAGAGATAATGCAATTTGGCAACCGGCAATGTAATGGCAATGTAGCATGCCGAATATTACTTGGAATGTGAATTGGAACGAAATCGCCGATAGATAAGACCATTTTACAATTTTGGCCCAAGTTAGAAGCAGAGCCTAAGGTGTAAATTATCGATAGTCCATATCTCGGAAACTATAAGAGATAATGCAATTTGGCAACCGGCAATGTAATTAGCAATCCGAATATTACTTGTAATGTGAATTGGAACGAAATCGCCAAAAGATAAGACCATTTTACAATTTGGGCTCAAGTTAGAAGCAGAGCCTAAGGTGTAAATTACCGATAGTCCATATCTCGAAAACTATGAGAGATAATGCAATTTGGCAACCGGCAAAGTAGTTAGCATGCCGAATATTACATGTAAATTGGAACGAAATCGCCAATAGATAAGACCATTTTACAATTTGGACCCAAGTTAGAAGCAGAGCCTAAGGTGTAAATTATCGATAGTCCATATCTCGGAAACTATGAGAGATAATGCAATTTGGCAACCGGCAAAGTAGTTAGCATGCCGAATATTACATGTAAATTGGAACGAAATCGCCGATAGATAAGACCATTATACAATTTGGGCCCAAGTTAGAAGCAGAGCCTAAGTTGTAAATTATCGATAGTCCATATCTCGAAAACTATAAGAGATAATGCAATTTGGCAACCGGCAATGTAATGGCAATGTAGCATGCCGAATATTACTTGGAATGTGAATTGGAACGAAATCGCCGATAGATAAGACCATTTTACAATTTTGGCCCAAGTTAGAAGCAGAGCCTAAGGTGTAAATTATCGATAGTCCATATCTCGGAAACTATAAGAGATAATGCAATTTGGCAACCGGCAATGTAATTAGCAATCCGAATATTACTTGTAATGTGAATTGGAACGAAATCGCCAATAGATAAGACCATTTTACAATTTGGGCCCAAGTTAGAAGCAGAGCCTAAGGTGTAAATTATCGATAGTCCATATCTCGGAAACTATAAGAGATAATGCAATTTGGCAACCGGCAATGTAATTAGCATGCCGAATATTACTTGGAATGTGAATTGGAATGAAATCGCTAATAGATAAGACCATTTTACAATTTGGGCCCAAGTTAGAAGCAGAGCCTAAGGTGTAAATTATCGATAGTCCATATCTCGGAAACTATAAGAGATAATGCAATTTGGCAAACGGCAATGTAATTAGCATGCCGAATATTACTTGGAATGTGAATTGGAACGAAATCGCCAATAGATAAGACCATTTTACAATTTGGGCCCAAGTTAGAAGAAGAGACTAAGGTGTAAATTATCGATAGTCCATATCTCGGAAACTATAAGAGATAATGCAATTTGGCAACCGGCAATGTAATTAGCATATCGAATATTACTTGGAATGTGAATTGGAACGAAATCGCCAATAGATAAGACCATTTAACAATTTGGGCCCAAGTTAGAAGCAGAGCCTAAGGTGTAAATTATCGATAGTCCATATCTCGGAAACTATAAGAGATAATGCAATTTGGCAACCGGCAATGTAATTAGTATGCCGAATATTACTTGGAATGTGAATTGGAACGAAATCGCCAATAGATAAGACCATTTTACAATTTGGGCCCAAGATAGAAGCAGAGCCTAAGGTGTAAATTATCGATAGTCCATATCTCGGAAACTAGAAGAGATAATGCAATTTGGCAACCGGCAACGCAATTAGCATGCCGAATATTACTTGGAATGTGAATTGGAACGAAATCGCCGATAGATAAGACCATTTTACAATTTGGGCCCAAGTTAGAAGCAGAGCCTAAGGTGTAAATTATCGATAGTCCATATCTCGGAAACTATAAGAGATAATGCAATTTGGCAACCGGCAATGTAATTAGCAATCCGAATATTACTTGGAATGTGAATTGGAACGAAATCGCCAATAGATAAGACCATTTTACAACTTGGGCCCAAGTTAGAAGCAGAGCCTAAGGTGTAAATTATCGATAGTCCATATCTCGGAAACTATAAGAGATAATGCAATTTGGCAACCGGCAATGTAATTAGCATGCCGAATATTACTTGGAATGTGAATTGGAACGAAATCGCCAATAGATAAGACTATTTTACAATTTGGGCCCAAGTTAGAAGCAGAGACTAAGGTGTAAATTATCGATAGTCCATATCTCGGAAACTATAAGAGATAATGCAATTTGGCAACCGGCAATGTAATTAGCATGCCGAATATTACTTGGAATGTGAATTGGAACGAAATCGCCAAAAGATAAGATCATTTTACAATTTGGGCCCAAGTTAGAAGCAGAGCCTAAGTTGTAAATTTTCGATAGTCCATATTTCGGAAAATATAAGAGATAATGCAATTTGGCAACCGGCAATGTAATTAGCATATCGAATATTACTTGGAATGTGAATTGGAACGAAATCGCCAATAGATAAGACCATTTAACAATTTGGGCCCAAGTTAGAAGCAGAGCCTAAGGTGTAAATTATCGATAGTCCATATCTTGGAAACTATAAGAGATAATGCAATTTGGCAACCGGCAATGTAATTAGCATGCCGAATATTACTTGGAATGTGAATTGGAACGAAATCGCCAATAGATAAGACCATTTTACAATTTGGGCCCATGTTAGAAGCAGAGCCTAAGGTGTAAATTATCGATAGCCCATATCTCGGAAACTATAAGAGATAATGCAATTTGGCAACCGGCAATGTAATTAGCATGCCGAATATTACTTGGAATGTGAATTGGAACGAAATCGCCAAAAGATAAGATCATTTTACAATTTGGGCCCAAGCAGAGCCTAAGATGTAAATTATCGATAGTCCATATCTCGGAAACTCTAAGAGATAATGCAATTTGGCAACCGGCAATGTAATTAGCATGCCGAATATTACTTGGAATGTGAATTGGAACGAAATCGCCGATAGATAAGACCATTATACAATTTGGGCCCATGTTAGAAGCAGAGCCTAAGTTGTAAATTATCGATAGTCCATATCTCGAAAACTATAAGAGATAATGCAATTTGGCAACCGGCAATGTAATGGCAATGTAGCATGCCGAATATTACTTGGAATGTGAATTGGAACGAAATCGCCGATAGATAAGACCATTTTACAATTTGGGCCCAAGTTAGAAGCAGAGCCTAAGGTGTAAATTATCGATAGTCCATATCTCGGAAACTATAAGAGATAATGCAATTTGGCAACCGGCAATGTAATTAGCAATCCGAATATTACTTGTAATATGAATTGGAACGAAATCGCCAATAGATAAGACCATTTTACAATTTGGGCCCAAGTTAGAAGCAGAGCCTAAGGTGTAAATTATCGATAGTCCATATCTCGGAAACTATAAGAGATAATGCAATTTGGCAACCGGCAATGTAATTAGCATGCCGAATATTACTTGGAATGTGAATTGGAACGAAATCGCCAATAGATAAGACCATTTTACAATTTGGGCCCAAGATAGAAGCAGAGCCTAAGGTGTAAATTATCGATAGTCCATATCTCGGAAACTATAAGAGATAATGCAATTTGGCAACCGGCAATGTAATTAGCATGCCGAATAATACTTGGAATGTGAATTGGAACGAAATCGCCAATAGATAAGACCATTTTACAATTTGGGCCCAAGTTAGAAGCAGAGCCTAAGGTGTAAATTATCGATAGTCCATATCTCGGAAACTATAAGAGATAATGCAATTTGGCAACCGGCAATGTAATTAGCATGCCGAATATTACTTGGAATGTGAATTGGAACGAAATCGCCAATAGATAAGACCATTTTACAATTTGGGCCCAAGATAGAAGCAGAGCCTAAGGTGTAAATTATCGATAGTCCATATCTCGGAAACTATAAGAGATAATGCAATTTGGCAACCGGCAATATAATTAGCAATCCGAATATTACTTGTAATATGAATTGGAACGAAATCGCCAATAGATAAGACCATTTTACAATTTGGGCCCAAGTTAGAAGCAGAGCCTAAGGTGTAAATTATCGATAGTCCATATCTCGGAAACTATAAGAGATAATGCAATTTGGCAACCGGCAATGTAATTAGCATGCCGAATATTACTTGGAATGTGAATTAGAACGAAATCGCCGATAGATAAGACCATTATACAATTTGGGCCCAAGTTAGAAGCAGAGCCTAAGTTGTAAATTATCGATAGTCCATATCTCGAAAACTATAAGAGATAATGCAATTTGGCAACCGGCAATGTAATTAGCATGCCGAATATTACTTGGAATGTGAATTGGAACGAAATCGCCGATAGATAAGACCATTTTACAATTTGGGCCCAAGTTAGAAGCAGAGCCTAAGGTGTAAATTATCGATAGTCCATATCTCGGAAACTATAAGAGATAATGCAATTTGGCAACCGGCAATGTAATTAGCAATCCGAATATTACTTGTAATGTGAATTGGAACGAAATCGCCAATAGATAAGTCCATTTTACAATTTGGGCCCGAGTTAGAAGCAGAGCCTAAGGTGTAAATTATCGATAGTCCATATCTCGGAAACTATTAGAGATAATGCAATTTGGCAACCGGCAATGTAATTAGCATGCCGAATATTACTTGGACTGTGAATTGGAACGAAATCGCCAATAGATAAGACCATTTTACAATTTGGTCCCAAGTTAGAAGCAGAGCCTAAGGTGTAAATAATCGAGAGTCCATATCTCGGAAACTATAAGAGATAATGCAATTTGGCAACCGGCAATGTAATTAGCATGCCGAATATTACTTGGAATGTGAATTGGAACGAAATCGCCAAAAGATAAGACCATTTTACAATTTGGGCCCAAGTTAGAAGCAGAGCCTAAGATGTAAATTTTCGATAGTCCATATCTCGGAAACTATAAGAGATAATGCAATTTGGCAACCGGCAATGTAATTAGCATACCGAATATTACTTGGAATGTGAATTGGAACGAAATCGCCAATAGATAAGACCATTTAACAAATTGGGCTCAAGTTAGAAGCAGAGCTTAAGGTGTAAATTTTCGACAGTCCATATCTCGGAAACTATAAGAGATAATGCAATTTGGCAACCGGCAATGTAATTAGCATGCCGAATATTACTTGAAATGTGAATTGGAACGATATCGCCAATAGATAAGACAATTTTACAATTTGGGCCCAAGTTAGAAGCAGAGCCTAAGGTGTAAATTATCGATAGTCCATATCTCGGAAACTATAAGAGATAATGCAATTTGGCAACCGGCAATGTAATAAGCATGCCGAATATTACTTGGAATGTGAATTGGAACGAAATCGCCAAAAGATAAGACCTTTTTACAATTTGGGCCCAAGTTAGAAGCAGAGCCTAAGTTGTAAATTTTCGATAGTCCATATCTCGGAAATTATAAGAGATAATGCAATTTGGCAACCGGCAATGTAATTAGCATACCGAATATTACTTGGAATGTGAATTGGAACGAAATCGCCAATAGATAAGACCCTTTTACAATTTGGGCCCAAGTTAGAAGCAGAGCCTAAGGTGTAAATTATCGATAGTCCATATCTCGGAAACTATAAGAGATAATGCAATTTGGCAACCGGCAATGTAATTAGCATGCCGAATATTACTTAGAATGTGAATTGGAACGATATCGCCGATAGATAAGACCATTTTACAATTTGGGCCCAAGTTAGAAGCAGAGCCTAAGGTGTAAATTATCGATACTCCATATCTCGGAAACTATAAGAGATAATGCAATTTGGCAACCGGCAATATAATTAGCATGCCGAATTTACTTGGAATGTGAATTGGAACGAAATCGCCAATAGATAAGACCATTTTACAATTTGGGCCCAAGTTAGAAGCAGAGCCTAAGGTGTAAATTATCGATAGTCCATATCTCGGAAACTATAAGAAATAATGCAATTTGGCAACCGGCAATGTAATTAGCATGCCGAATATTACTTGGAATGTGAATTGGAACGAAATCGCCAAAAGATAAGACCATTTTACAATTTGGGCTCAAGTTAGAAGCAGAGCCTAAGGTGTAAATTACCGATAGTCCATATCTCGAAAACTATGAGAGATAATGCAATTTGGCAACCGGCAAAGTAGTTAGCATGCCGAATATTACTTGGTATGTGAATTGGAACGAAATCGCCAATAGATAAGACCATTTTACAATTTGGGCCCAAGTTAGAAGCAGAGCCTAAGGTGTAAATTATCGATAGTCCATATCTCGGAAACTATAAGAGATAATGCAATTTGGTAACCGGTAATGTAATTAGCATGCCGAATATTACTTGGAATGTGAATTGGAACGAAATCGCCAATAGATAAGACCATTTTACAATTTGGGCCCAAGTTAGAAGCAGAGCATAAGTTGTAAATTTTCGATAGTCCATATCTCGGAAACTATAAGAGATAATGCAATTTGGCATCCGGCAATGTAATTGGCATGCCGAATATTATTTGGAATGTGAATTGGAACGAAATCGCCAATTCATAAGACCATTTTACAATTTGGGGCCAAGTTAGAAGCAGACCCTAAGGTGTAAATAATTGATAGTCCATATCTCGGAAACTATAAGAGATAATGCAATTTGGCTACCGGCAATGTAATTAGCATGCCGAATATTACTTGGCATGTGAATTGGAACGAAATCGCCAATAGATAAGACCATTTTACAATTTGGGCCCAAGTTAGAAGCAGAGCCTAAGGTGTAAATTATCGATAGTCCATATCTCGGAAACTATAAGAGGTAATGCAATTTGGCAACCGGCAATGTAATTAGCATGCCGAATATTACTTGGAATGTGAATTGGAACGAAATCGCCAATAGATAAGACCATTTAAAAATTTGGGCCCAAGTTAGAAGCAGAGCCTAAGGTGTAAATTATCGATAGTCCATATCTCGGAAACTATAAGAGATAATGCAATTTGGCAACCGGCAATGTATTTAGTATGCCGAATATTACTTGGAATGTGAATTGGAACGAAATCGCCAATAGATAAGACCATTTTACAATTTGTGCCCAAGTTAGAAGCAGAGCCTAAGGTGTAAATTATCGATAGTCCATATCTCGGAAACTATAAGAGATAATGCAATTTGGCAACCGGCAATGTAATTAGCAATCCGAATATTACTTGTAATATGAATTGGAACGAAATCGCCAATAGATAAGACCATTTTACAATTTGGGCCCAAGTTAGAAGCAGAGCCTAAGGTGTAAATTATCGATAGTCCATATCTCGGAAACTATAAGAGATAATGCAATTTGGCAACCGGCAATGTAATTAGCATGCCGAATATTACTTGGAATGTGAATTGGAACGAAATCGCCAATAGATAAGACCATTTTACAATTTGGGCCCAAGTTAGAAGCAGAGCCTAAGGTGTAAATTATCGATAGTCCATATCTCGGAAACTATAAGAGATAATGCAATTTGGCAACCGGCAATGTAATTAGCATGCCGAATATTACTTGGAATGTGAATTGGAACGAAATCGCCAATAGATAAGACCATTTTACAATTTGGGCCCAAGATAGAAGCAGAGCCTAAGGTGTAAATTATCGATAGTCCATATCTCGGAAACTATAAGAGATAATGCAATTTGGCAACCGGCAATGTAATTAGCATGCCGAATAATACTTGGAATGTGAATTGGAACGAAATCGCCAAAAGATAAGATCATTTTACAATTTGGGCCCAAGCAGAGCCTAAGATGTAAATTATCGATAGTCCATATCTCGGAAATTATAAGAGATAATGCAATTTGGCAACCGGCAATGTAATTAGCATGCCGAATATTACTTGGAATGTGAATTGGAACGAAATCGCCGATAGATAAGACCATTATACAATTTGGGCCCAAGTTAGAAGCAGAGCCTAAGTTGTAAATTATCGATAGTCCATATCTCGAAAACTATAAGAGATAATGCAATTTGGCAACCGGCAATGTAATTAGCATGCCGAATATTACCTGGAATGTGAATTGGAACGAAATCGCCGATAGATAAGACCATTTTACAATTTGGGCCCAAGTTAGAAGCAGAGCCTAAGGTGTAAATTATCGATAGTCCATATCTCGGAAACTATAAGAGATAATGCAATTTGGCAACCGGCAATGTAATTAGCAATCCGAATATTACTTGTAATGTGAATTGGAACGAAATCGCCAATAGATAAGTCCATTTTACAATTTGGGCCCGAGTTAGAAGCAGAGCCTAAGGTGTAAATTATCGATAGTCCATATCTCGGAAACTATTAGAGATAATGCAATTTGGCAACCGGCAATGTAATTAGCATGCCGAATATTACTTGGACTGTGAATTGGAACGAAATCGCCAATAGATAAGACCATTTTACAATTTGGTCCCAAGTTAGAAGCAGAGCCTAAGGTGTAAATAATCGAGAGTCCATATCTCGGAAACTATAAGAGATAATGCAATTTGGCAACCGGCAATGTAATTAGCATGCCGAATATTACTTGGAATGTGAATTGGAACGAAATCGCCAAAAGATAAGACCATTTTACAATTTGGGCCCAAGTTAGAAGCAGAGCCTAAGATGTAAATTTTCGATAGTCCATATCTCGGAAACTATAAGAGATAATGCAATTTGGCAACCGGCAATGTAATTAGCATACCGAATATTACTTGGAATGTGAATTGGAACGAAATCGCCAATAGATAAGACCATTTAACAAATTGGGCTCAAGTTAGAAGCAGAGCCTAAGGTGTAAATTTTCGACAGTCCATATCTCGGAAACTATAAGAGATAATGCAATTTGGCAACCGGCAATGTAATTAGCATGCCGAATATTACTTGAAATGTAAATTGGAACGATATCGCCAATAGATAAGACAATTTTACAATTTGGGCCCAAGTTAGAAGCAGAGCCTAAGGTGTAAATTATCGATAGTCCATATCTCGGAAACTATAAGAGATAATGCAATTTGGCAACCGGCAATGTAATAAGCATGCCGAATATTACTTGGAATGTGAATTGGAACGAAATCGCCAAAAGATAAGACATTTTTACAATTTGGGCCCAAGTTAGAAGCAGAGCCTAAGTTGTAAATTTTCGATAGTCCATATCTCGGAAATTATAAGAGATAATGCAATTTGGCAACCGGCAATGTAATTAGCATACCGAATATTACTTGGAATGTGAATTGGAACGAAATCGCCAATAGATAAGACCCTTTTACAATTTGGGCCCAAGTTAGAAGCAGAGCCTAAGGTGTAAATTATCGATAGTCCATATCTCGGAAACTATAAGAGATAATGCAATTTGGCAACCGGCAATGTAATTAGCATGCCGAATATTACTTAGAATGTGAATTGGAACGATATCGCCGATAGATAAGACCATTTTACAATTTGGGCCCAAGTTAGAAGCAGAGCCTAAGGTGTAAATTATCGATACTCCATATCTCGGAAACTATAAGAGATAATGCAATTTGGCAACCGGCAATATAATTAGCATGCCGAATTTACTTGGAATGTGAATTGGAACGAAATCGCCAATAGATAAGACCATTTTACAATTTGGGCCCAAGTTAGAAGCAGAGCCTAAGGTGTAAATTATCGATAGTCCATATCTCGGAAACTATAAGAAATAATGCAATTTGGCAACCGGCAATGTAATTAGCATGCCGAATATTACTTGGAATGTGAATTGGAACGAAATCGCCAAAAGATAAGACCATTTTACAATTTGGGCTCAAGTTAGAAGCAGAGCCTAAGGTGTAAATTACCGATAGTCCATATCTCGAAAACTATGAGAGATAATGCAATTTGGCAACCGGCAAAGTAGTTAGCATGCCGAATATTACTTGGTATGTGAATTGGAACGAAATCGCCAATAGATAAGACCATTTTACAATTTGGGCCCAAGTTAGAAGCAGAGCCTAAGGTGTAAATTATCGATAGTCCATATCTCGGAAACTATAAGAGATAATGCAATTTGGTAACCGGTAATGTAATTAGCATGCCGAATATTACTTGGAATGTGAATTGGAACGAAATCGCCAATAGATAAGACCATTTTACAATTTGGGCCCAAGTTAGAAGCAGAGCATAAGTTGTAAATTTTCGATAGTCCATATCTCGGAAACTATAAGAGATAATGCAATTTGGCATCCGGCAATGTAATTGGCATGCCGAATATTATTTGGAATGTGAATTGGAACGAAATCGCCAATTCATAAGACCATTTTACAATTTGGGGCCAAGTTAGAAGCAGACCCTAAGGTGTAAATAATTGATAGTCCATATCTCGGAAACTATAAGAGATAATGCAATTTGGCTACCGGCAATGTAATTAGCATGTCGAATATTACTTGGCATGTGAATTGGAACGAAATCGCCAATAGATAAGACCATTTTACAATTTGGGCCCAAGTTAGAAGCAGAGCCTAAGGTGTAAATTATCGATAGTCCATATCTCGGAAACTATAAGAGGTAATGCAATTTGGCAACCGGCAATGTAATTAGCATGCCGAATATTACTTGGAATGTGAATTGGAACGAAATCGCCAATAGATAAGACCATTTAAAAATTTGGGCCCAAGTTAGAAGCAGAGCCTAAGGTGTAAATTATCGATAGTCCATATCTCGGAAACTATAAGAGATAATGCAATTTGGCAACCGGCAATGTAATTAGTATGCCGAATATTACTTGGAATGTGAATTGGAACGAAATCGCCAATAGATAAGACCATTTTACAATTTGTGCCCAAGTTAGAAGCAGAGCTTAAGTTGTATATTTTCGATAGTTCATATCTCGGAAACTATAAGAGATAATGCAATTTGGCAACCGGCAATGTAATTAGCATACTGAATATTACTTGGAATGTGAATTGGAACGAAATCGCCAATAGATAAGACCATTTAACATTTTGGGCCCAAGTTAGAAGCAGAGACTAAGGTGTAAATTATCGATAGTCCATATCTCGGAAACTATAAGAGATAATGCAATTTGGCAACCGGCAATGTAATTAGTATGCCGAATATTACTTGGAATGTGAATTGGAACGAAATCGCCAATAGATAAGACCATTTTACAATTTGTGCCCAAGTTAGAAGCAGAGCTTAAGTTGTATATTTTCGATAGTTCATATCTCGGAAACTATAAGAGATAATGCAATTTGGCAACCGGCAATGTAATTAGCATACTGAATATTACTTGGAATGTGAATTGGAACGAAATCGCCAATAGATAAGACCATTTAACAATTTGGGCCCAAGTTAGAAGCAGAGACTAAGGTGTAAATTATCGATAGTCCATATCTCGGAAACTATAAGAGATAATGCAATTTGGCAACCGGCAATGTAATTAGCATGCCGAATATTACTTGGAATGTGAATTGGAACGAAATCGCCAATAGATAAGACCATTTTACAATTTGGGCCCAAGATAGAAGCAGAGCCTAAGGTGTAAATTATCGATAGTCCATTTCTCGGAAACTATAAGAGAGAATGCAATTTGGCAACCGGCAATGTAATTAGCATGCCGAATAATACTTGGAATGTGAATTGGAACGAAATCGCCAAAAGATAAGATCATTTTACAATTTGGGCCCAAGCAGAGCCTAAGATGTAAATTATCGATAGTCCACATCTCGGAAATTATAAGAGATAATGCAATTTGGCAACCGGCAATGTAATTAGCATGCCGAATATTACTTGGAATGTGAATTGGAACGAAATCGCCAATAGATAAGACCATTTTACAATTTGTGCCCAAGTTAGAAGCAGAGCTTAAGTTGTATATTTTCGATAGTTCATATCTCGGAAACTATAAGAGATAATGCAATTTGGCAACCGGCAATGTAATTAGCATACTGAATATTACTTGGAATGTGAATTGGAACGAAATCGCCAATAGATAAGACCATTTTACAATTTGGGCCCAAGTTAGAAGCAGAGCCTAAGGTGTAAATAATCGATAGTCCATATCTCGGAAACTATAAGAGATAATGCAATTTGGCAACCGGCAATGTAATTAGCATGCCGAATATTACTTGGAATGTGAATTGGAACGAAATCGCCAAAAGATAAGGCCATTTTACAATTTGGGCCCCAGTTAGAAGCAGAGCCTAAGATGTAAATTTTCGATAGTCCATATCTCGGAAACTATAAGAGATAATGCAATTTGGCAACCGGCAATGTAATTAGCATACCGAATATTACTTGGAATGTGAATTGGAACGAAATCGCCAATAGATAAGGCCATTTAACAAATTGGGCTCAAGTTAGAAGCAGAGCTTAAGGTGTAAATTTTCGACAGTCCATATCTCGGAAACTATAAGAGATAATGCAATTTGGCAACCGGCAATGTAATTGGCATGCCGAATATTACTTGGAATGTGAATTGGAACGATATCGCCAATAGATAAGACAATTTTACAATTTGGGCCCAAGTTAGAAGCAGAGCCTAAGGTGTAAATTATCGATAGTCCATATCTCGGAAACTATAGGAGATAATGCAATTTGGCAACCGGCAATGTAATAAGCATGCCGAATATTACTTGGAATGTGAATTGGAACGAAATCGCCAAAAGATAAGACCTTTTTACAATTTGGGCCCAAGTTAGAAGCAGAGCCTAAGTTGTAAATTTTCGATAGTCCATATCTCGGAAATTATAAGAGATAATGCAATTTGGCAACCGGCAATGTAATTAGCATACCGAATATTACTTGGAATGTGAATTGGAACGAAATCGCCAATAGATAAGACCCTTTTACAATTTGGGCCCAAGTTAGAGGCAGAGCCTAAGGTGTATATTATCGATAGTCCATATCTCGGAAACTATAAGAGATAATGCAATTTGGCAACCGGCAATGTAATTAGCATGCCGAATATTACTTAGAATGTGAATTGGAACGATATCGCCGATAGATAAGACCATTTTACAATTTGGGCCCAAGTTAGAAGCAGAGCCTAAGGTGTAAATTATCGATAGTCCATATCTCGGAAACTATAAGAGATAATGCAATTTGGCAACCGGCAATATAATTAGCATGCCGAATATTACTTGGAATGTGAATTGGAACGAAATCGCCAATAGATAAGACCATTTTACAATTTGGGCCCAAGTTAGAAGCAGAGCCTAAGGTGTAAATTATCGATAGTCCATATCTCGGAAACTATAAGAAATAATGCAATTTGGCAACCGGCAATGTAATTAGCATGCCGAATATTACTTGGAATGTGAATTGGAACGAAATCGCCAAAAGATAAGACCATTTTACAATTTGGGCTCAAGTTAGAAGCAGAGCCTAAGGTGTAAATTACCGATAGTCCATATCTCGAAAACTATGAGAGATAATGCAATTTGGCAACCGGCAAAGTAGTTAGCATGCCGAATATTACATGTGAATTGGAACGAAATCGCCAATAGATAAGACCATTTTACAATTTGGACCCAAGTTAGAAGCAGAGCCTAAGGTGTAAATTATCGATAGTCCATATCTCGGAAACTATAAGAGATAATGCAATTTGGTAACCGGTAATGTAATTAGCATGCCGAATATTACTTGGAATGTGAATTGGAACGAAATCGCCAATAGATAAGACCATTTTACAATTTGGGCCCAAGTTAGAAGCAGAGCATAAGTTGTAAATTTTCGATAGTCCATATCTCGGAAACTATAAGAGATAATGCAATTTGGCATCCGGCAATGTAATTGGCATGCCGAATATTATTTGGAATGTGAATTAGAACGAAATCGCCAATTCATAAGACCATTTTACAATTTGGGGCCAAGTTAGAAGCAGACCCTAAGGTGTAAATTATTGATAGTCCATATCTCGGAAACTATAAGAGATAATGCAATTTGGCTACCGGCAATGTAATTAGCATGCCGAATATTACTTGGCATGTGAATTGGAACGAAATCGCCAATAGATAAGAACATTATACAATTTGGGCCCAAGTTAGAAGCAGAGCCTAAGGTGTAAATTATCGATAGTCCATATCTCGGAAACTATAAGAGGTAATGCAATTTGGCAACCGGCAATGTAATTAGCATGCCGAATATTACTTGGAATGTGAATTGGAACGAAATCGCCAATAGATAAGACCATTTAACAATTTGGGCCCAAGTTAGAAGCAGAGCCTAAGGTGTAAATTATCGATAGTCCATATCTCGGAAACTATAAGAGATAATGCAATTTGGCAACCGGCAATGTAATTAGTATGCCGAATATTACTTGGAATGTGAATTGGAACGAAATCGCCAAAAGATAAGAACATTTTACAATTTGTGCCCAAGTTAGAAGCAGAGCTTAAGTTGTAAATTTTCGATAGTCCATATCTCGGAAACTATAAGAGATAATGCAATTTGGCAACCGGCAATGTAATTAGCATACTGAATATTACTTGGAATGTGAATTGGAACGAAATCGCCAATAGATAAGACCATTTAACAATTTGGGCCCAAGTTAGAAGCAGAGACTAAGGTGTAAATTATCGATAGTCCATATCTCGGAAACTATAACAGATAATGCAATTTGGCAACCGGCAATGTAATTAGCATGCCGAATATTACTTGGAATGTGAATTGGAACGAAATCGCCAATAGATAAGACCATTTTACAATTTGGGCCCAAGTTAGAAGCAGAGCCAAGGTGTAAATTATCGATAGTCCATATCTCGGAAACTATAAGAGATAATGCAATTTGGCAACCGGCAATGTAATTAGCATGCCGAATATTACTTGGAATGTGAATTGGAACGAAATCGCCAATAGATAAGACCATTTTACAATTTGGGCCCAAGTTAGAAGCAGAGCCTAAGGTGTAAATTATCGATAGTCCATATCTCGGAAACTATAAGAGATAATGCAATTTGGCAACCGGCAAAGTAATTAGCATGCCGAATATTACTTGGAATGTGAATTGGAACGAAATCGCCAATAGATAAGACCATTTTACAATTTGGGCCCCAGTTAGAAGCAGAGCCTAAGGTGTAAATTATCGATAGTCCATATCTCGGAAACTATAAGAGATAATGCAATTTGGCAACCGACAATGTAATTAGCATGCCGAATATTACTTGGAATGTGAATTGGAACGAAACCGCCAATAGATAAGACCATTTTACAATTTGGGCCCAAGTTAGAAGCAGAGCCTAAGGTGTAAATTATCGATAGTCCATATCTCGGAAACTATAAGAGATAATGCAATTTGGCAACCGGCAATATAATTAGCATGCCGAATATTACTTGGAATGTGAATTGGAACGAAATCGCCAAAAGATAAGACCATTTTACAATTTGGGCCCAAGCTAGAAGCAGAGCCTAAGGTGTAAATTATCGATAGTCCATATCTCGGAAACTATAAGAGATAATGCAATTTGGCAACCGGCAATGTAATTAGCATGCCGAATATTACTTGGAATGTGAATTGGAACGAAATCGCCAATAGATAAGGCCATTTTACAATTTGGGCCCAAGTTGGAAGCAGACCCTAAGGTGTAAATTATTGATAGTCCATATCTCGGAAACTATAAGAGATAATGCAATTTGGCTACCGGCAATGTAATTAGCATGCCGAATATTACTTGGAATGTGAATTGGAACGAAATCGCCAATAGATAAGACCATTTTACAATTTGGGCCCAAGTTAGAAGCAGAGCCAAGGTGTAAATTATCGATAGTCCATATCTCGGAAACTATAAGAGATAATGCAATTTGGCAACCGGCAATGTAATTAGCATGCCGAATATTACTTGGAATGTGAATTGGAACGAAATCGCCAATAGATAAGACCATTTTACAATTTGGGCCCAAGTTAGAAGCAGAGCCTAAGGTGTAAATTATCGATAGTCCATATCTCGGAAACTATAAGAGATAATGCAATTTGGCATCCGGCAATGTAATTGGCATGCCGAATATTATTTGGAATGTGAATTGGAACGAAATCGCCAATTCATAAGACCATTTTACAATTTGGGGCCAAGTTAGAAGCAGACCCTAAGGTGTAAATTATTGATAGTCCATATCTCGGAAACTATAAGAGATAATGCAATTTGGCTACCGGCAATGTAATTAGCATGCCGAATATTACTTGGCATGTGAATTGGAACGAAATCGCCAATAGATAAGAACATTTTACAATTTGGGTCCAAGTTAGAAGCAGAGCCTAAGGTGTAAATTATCGATAGTCCATATCTCGGAAACTATAAGAGGTAATGCAATTTGGCAACCGGCAATGTAATTAGCATGCCGAATATTACTTGGAATGTGAATTGGAACGAAATCGCCAATAGATAAGACCATTTAACAATTTGGGCCCAAGTTAGAAGCAGAGACTAAGGTGTAAATTATCGATAGTCCATATCTCGGAAACTATAACAGATAATGCAATTTGGCAACCGGCAATGTAATTAGCATGCCGAATATTACTTGGAATGTGAATTGGAACGAAATCGCCAATAGATAAGACCATTTTACAATTTGGGCCCAAGTTAGAAGCAGAGCCTAAGGTGTAAATTATCGATAGTCCATATCTCGGAAACTATAAGAGATAATGCAATTTGGCAACCGGCAAAGTAATTAGCATGCCGAATATTACTTGGAATGTGAATTGGAACGAAATCGCCAATAGATAAGACCATTTTACAATTTGGGCCCCAGTTAGAAGCAGAGCCTAAGGTGTAAATTATCGATAGTCCATATCTCGGAAACTATAAGAGATAATGCAATTTGGCAACCGACAATGTAATTAGCATGCCGAATATTACTTGGAATGTGAATTGGAACGAAATCGCCAATAGATAAGACCATTTTACAATTTGGGCCCAAGTTAGAAGCAGAGCCTAAGGTGTAAATTATCGATAGTCCATATCTCGGAAACTATAAGAGATAATGCAATTTGGCAACCGGCAATGTAATTAGCATGCCGAATATTACTTGGAATGTGAATTGGAACGAAATCGCCAAAAGATAAGACCATTTTACAATTTGGGCCCAAGCTAGAAGCAGAGCCTAAGGTGTAAATTATCGATAGTCCATATCTCGGAAACTATAAGAGATAATGCAATTTGGCAACCGGCAATGTAATTAGCATGCCGAATATTACTTGGAATGTGAATTGGAACGAAATCGCCAATAGATAAGGCCATTTTACAATTTGGGCCCAAGTTGGAAGCAGACCCTAAGGTGTAAATTATTGATAGTCCATATCTCGGAAACTATAAGAGATAATGCAATTTGGCTACCGGCAATGTAATTAGCATGCCGAATATTACTTGGCATGTGAATTGGAACGAAATCGCCAATAGACAAGACCATTTTACAATTTGGGCCCAAGTTAGAAGCAGAGCCTAAGGTGTAAATTATCGATAGTCCATATCTCGGAAACTATAAGAGATAATGCAATTTGGCAACCGGCAATGTAATTAGTATGCCGAATATTACTTGGAATGTGAATTGGAACGAAATCGCCAAAAGATAAGACCATTTTACAATTTGTGCCCAAGTTAGAAGCAGAGCTTAAGTTATAAATTTTTGATAGTCCATATCTCGGAAACTATAACAGATAATGCAATTTGGCAACCGGCAATGTAATTAGCATGCCGAATATTACTTGGAATGTGAATTGGAACGAAATCGCCAATAGATAAGACCATTTTACAATTTGGGCCCAAGTTAGAAGCAGAGCCTAAGGTGTAAATTATCGATAGTCCATATCTCGGAAACTATAAGAGATAATGCAATTTGGCAACCGGCAATGTAATTAGCATGCCGAATATTACTTGGAATGTGAATTGGAACGAAATCGCCAATAGATAAGACCATTTTACAATTTGGGCCCAAGTTAGAAGCAGAGCCTAAGGTGTAAATTATCGATAGTCCATATCACGGAAACTATAAGAGATAATGCAATTTGGCAACCGGCAATGTAATTAGCATGCCGAATATTACTTGAAATGTGAATTGGAACGAAATCGCCAAAAGATAAGACCATTTTACAATTTGGGCCCAAGTTAGAAGCAGAGCCTAAGTTGTAAATTTTCGACAGTCCATATCTCGGAAACTATAAGAGACAATGCAATTTGGCGACCGGCAATGTAATTAGCATGCCGACTATTACTTGGAATGTGAATTGGAACGATATCGCCAATAGATAAAACCATTTTACAATTTGGGCCCAAGTTAGAAGCAGAGCCTAAGGTGTAAATTATCGATAGTCCATATCTCGGAAACTATAAGAGATAATGCAATTTGGCAACCGGCAATGTAATTAGCATGCCGAATATTACTTGGAATGTGAATTGGAACGAAATCGCCAATAGATAAGACCATTTTACAATTTGGGCCCAAGTTAGAAGCAGAGCCTAAGGTGTAAATTATCGATAGTCCATATCACGGAAACTATAAGAGATAATGCAATTTGGCAACCGGCAATGTAATTAGCATGCCGAATATTACTTGAAATGTGAATTGGAACGAAATCGCCAAAAGATAAGACCATTTTACAATTTGGGCCCAAGTTAGAAGCAGAGCCTAAGTTGTAAATTTTCGACAGTCCATATCTCGGAAACTATAAGAGACAATGCAATTTGGCGACCGGCAATGTAATTAGCATGCCGACTATTACTTGGAATGGGAATTGGAACGATATCGCCAATAGATAAAACCATTTTACAATTTGGGCCCAAGTTAGAAGCAGAGCCTAAGGTGTAAATTATCGATAGTCCATATCTCGGAAACTATAAGAGATAATGCAATTTGGCAACTGGCAATGTAATTAGCATGCCGAATATTACTTGGAATGTGAATTGGAACGAAATAGCCAAAAGATAAGACCATTTTACCATTTGGGCCCAAGTTAGAAGCAGAGCCTAAGTTATAAATTTTCGATAGTCCATATCTCGGAAACTATAAGAGATAATGCAATTTGGCAACCGGCAATGTAATTAGCATACCGAATATTACTTGTAATGTGAATTGGAACGAAATCGCCAATAGATAAGTATATTTTACAATTTGGGCCCAAGTTAGAAGCAGAGCCTAAGGTGTAAATTATCGATAGTCCATATCTCGGAAACTATAAGAGATAATGCAATTTGGCAACCGGCAATGTAATTAGCATGCCGAATATTACTTGGAATGTGAATTGGAACGAAATCGCCAATAGATAAGACCATTTTACAATTTGGGCCCAAGTTAGAAGCAGAGCCTAAGGTGTAAATAATCGATAGTCCATATCTCGGAAACTATAAGAGATAATGCAATTTGGCAACCGGCAATGTAATTAGCATGCCGAATATTACTTGGAATGTCAATTGGAACGAAATCGCCAAAAGATAAGACCATTTTACAATTTGGGCCCAAGTTAGAAGCTGAGCCTAAGGTGTAAATTATCGATAGTCCATATCTCGGAAACTATAAGAGATAATGCAATTTGGCAACCGGCAATGTAATTAGCATGCCGAATATTACTTAGAATGTGAATTGGAACGATATCGCCGATAGATAAGACCATTTTACAATTTGGGCCCAAGTTAGAAGCAGAGCCTAAGGTGTAAATTATCGATAGTCCATATCTCGGAAACTATAAGAGATAATGCAATTTGGCAACCGGCAATATAATTAGCATGCCGAATATTACTTGGAATGTGAATTGGAACGAAATCGCCAATAGATAAGACCATTTTACAATTTGGGCCCAAGTTAGAAGCAGAGCCTAAGGTGTAAATTATCGATAGTCCATATCTCGGAAACTATAAGAAATAATGCAATTTGGCAACCGGCAAAGTAGTTAGCATGCCGAATATTACTTGGTATGTGAATTGGAACAAAATCGCCAATAGATAAGACCATTTTACAATTTGGGCCCAAGTTAGAAGCAGAGCCTAAGGTGTAAATTATCGATAGTCCATATCTCGGAAACTATAAGAAATAATGCAATTTGGCAACCGGCAAAGTAGTTAGCATGCCGAATATTACTTGGAATGTGAATTGGAACGAAATCGCCAATAGATAAGGCCATTTTACAATTTGGGCCCAAGTTAGAAGCAGAGCATAAGTTGTAAATTTTCGATAGTCCATATCTCGGAAACTATAAGAGATAATGCAATTTGGCATCCGGCAATGTAATTGGCATGCCGAATATTATTTGGAATGTGAATTGGAACGAAATCGCCAATTCATAAGACCATTTTACAATTTGGGGCCAAGTTAGAAGCAGACCCTAAGGTGTAAATTATTGATAGTCCATATCTCGGAAACTATAAGAGATAATGCAATTTGGCTACCGGCAATGTAATTAGCATGCCGAATATTACTTGGCATGTGAATTGGAACGAAATCGCCAATAGATAAGTCCATTTTACAATTTGGGCCCAAGTTAGAAGCAGAGCCTAAGGTGTAAATTATCGATAGTCCATATCTCGGAAACTATAAGAGGTAATGCAATTTGGCAACCGGCAATGTAATTAGCATGCCGACTATTACCTGGAATGTGAATTGGAACCAAATCGCCAATAGATAAGACCATTTAACAATTTGGGCCCAAGTTAGAAGCAGAGCCTAAGGTGTAAATTATCGATAGTCCATATCTCGGAAACTATAAGAGATAATGCAATTTGGCAACCGGCAATGTAATTAGTATGCCGAATATTACTTGGAATGTGAATTGGAACGAAATCGCCAAAAGATAAGATCATTTTACAATTTGGGCCCAAGTTAGAAGCAGAGCTTAAGTTGTAAATTTTCGATAGTCCATATCTCGGAAACTATAAGAGATAATGCAATTTGGCAACCGGCAATGTAATTAGCATACTGAATATTACTTGGAATGTGAATTGGAACGAAATCGCCAATAGATAAGACCATTTAACAATTTGGGCCCAAGTTAGAAGCAGAGACTAAGGTGTAAATTATCGATAGTCCATATCTCGGAAACTATAACAGATAATGCAATTTGGCAACCGGCAATGTAATTAGCATGCCGAATATTACTTGGAATGTGAATTGGAACGAAATCGCCAATAGATAAGACCATTTTACAATTTGGGCCCAAGTTAGAAGCAGAGCCTAAGGTGTAAATTATCGATAGTCCATATCTCGGAAACTATAAGAGATAATGCAATTTGGCAACCGGCAATGTAATTAGCATGCCGAATATTACTTGGAATGTGAATTGGAACGAAATCGCCAATAGATAAGACCATTTTACAATTTGGGCCCAAGTTAGAAGCAGAGCCTAAGGTGTAAATTATCGATAGTCCATATCTCGGAAACTATAAGAGATAATGCAATTTGGCAACCGGCAAAGTAATTAGCATGCCGAATATTACTTGGAATGTGAATTGGAACGAAATCGCCAATAGATAAGACCATTTTACAATTTGGGCCCCAGTTAGAAGCAGAGCCTAAGGTGTAAATTATCGATAGTCCATATCTCGGAAACTATAAGAGATAATGCAATTTGGCAACCGGCAATGTAATTAGCATGCCGAATATTACTTGGAATGTGAATTGGAACGAAATCGCCAATAGATAAGACCATTTTACAATTTGGGCCCAAGTTAGAAGCAGAGCCTAAGGTGTAAATTATCGATAGTCCATATCTCGGAAACTATAAGAGATAATGCAATTTGGCAACCGGCAATGTAATTAGCATGCCGAATATTACTTGGAATGTGAATTGGAACGAAATCGCCAAAAGATAAGACCATTTTACAATTTGGGCCCAAGCTAGAAGCAGAGCCTAAGGTGTAAATTATCGATAGTCCATATCTCGGAAACTATAAGAGATAATGCAATTTGGCTACCGGCAATGTAATTAGCATGCCGAATATTACTTGGCATGTGAATTGGAACGAAATCGCCAATAGACAAGACCATTTTACAATTTGGGCCCAAGTTAGAAGCAGAGCCTAAGGTGTAAATTATCGATAGTCCATATCTCGGAAACTATAAGAGATAATGCAATTTGGCAACCGGCAATGTAATTAGTATGCCGAATATTACTTGGAATGTGAATTGGAACGAAATCGCCAAAAGATAAGACCATTTTACAATTTGTGCCCAAGTTAGAAGCAGAGCTTATGTTATAAATTTTTGATAGTCCATATCTCGGAAACTATAACAGATAATGCAATTTGGCAACCGGCAATGTAATTAGCATGCCGAATATTACTTGGAATGTGAATTGGAACGAAATCTCCAATAGATAAGACCATTTTACAATTTGGGCCCAAGTTATAAGCAGAGCCTAAGGTGTAAATTATCGATAGTCCATATCTCGGAAACTATAAGAGATAATGCAATTTGGCAACCGGCAATGTAATTAGCATGCCGAATATTACTTGGAATGTGAATTCGAACGAAATCGCCAATAGATAAGACCATTTTACAATTTGGGCCCAAGTTAGAAGCAGAGCCTAAGGTGTAAATTATCGATAGTCCATATCACGGAAACTATAAGAGATAATGCAATTTGGCAACCGGCAATGTAAGTAGCATGCCGAATATTACTTGAAATGTGAATTGGAACGAAATCGCCAAAAGATAAGACCATTTTACAATTTGGGCCCAAGTTAGAAGCAGAGCCTAAGTTGTAAATTTTCGACAGTCCATATCTCGGAAACTATAAGAGACAATGCAATTTGGCGACCGGCAATGTAATTAGCATGCCGACTATTACTTGGAATGTGAATTGGAACGATATCGCCAATAGATAAAACCATTTTACAATTTGGGCCCAAGTTAGAAGCAGAGCCTAAGGTGTAAATTATCGATAGTCCATATCTCGGAAACTATAAGAGATAATGCAATTTGGCAACTGGCAATGTAATTAGCATGCCGAATATTACTTGGAATGTGAATTGGAACGAAATAGCCAAAAGATAAGACCATTTTACCATTTGGGCCCAAGTTAGAAGCAGAGCCTAAGTTGTAAATTTTCGATAGTCCATATCTCGGAAACTATAAGAGATAATGCAATTTGGCAACCGGCAATGTAATTAGCATACCGAATATTACTTGGAATGTGAATTGGAACGAAATCGCCAATAGATAAGACCATTTTACAATTTGGGCCCAAGTTAGAAGCAGAGCCTAAGGTGTAAATTATCGATAGTCCATATCTCGGAAACTATAAGAGATAATGCAATTTGGCAACCGGCAATGTAATTGGCATGCCGAATATTATTTGGAATGTGAATTGGAACGAAATCGCCAATTCATAAGACCATTTTACAATTTGGGGCCAAGTTAGAAGCAGACCCTAAGGTGTAAATTATCGATAGTCCATATCTCGGAAACTATAAGAGGTAATGCAATTTGGCAACCGGCAATGTAATTAGCATGCCGAATATTACTTGGAATGTGAATTGGAACGAAATCGCCAATAGATAAGACCATTTAACAATTTGGGCCCAAGTTAGAAGCAGAGCCTAAGGTGTAAATTATCGATAGTCCATATCTCGGAAACTATCAGAGATAATGCAATTTGGCAACCAGCAATGTAATTAGTATGCCGAATATTACTTGGAATGTGAATTGGAACGAAATCGCCAAAAGATAAGACCATTTTACAATTTGTGCCCAAGTTAGAAGCAGAGCTTAAGTTGTAAATTTTCGATAGTCCATATCTCGGAAACTATAAGAGATAATGCAATTTGGCAACCGGCAATGTAATTAGCATGCCGAATATTACTTGGAATGTGAATTGGAACGAAATCGCCAATAGATAAGACCATTTTACAATTTGGGCCCAAGTTAGAAGCAGAGCCTAAGGTGTAAATAATCGATAGTCCATATCTCGGAAACTATAAGAGATAATGCAATTTGGCAACCGGCAATGTAATTAGCATGCCGAATATTACTTGGAATGTGAATTGGAACGAAATCGCCAAAAGATAAGACCATTTTACAATTTGGGCCCAAGTTAGAAGCAGAGCCTAAGGTGTAAATTATCGATAGTCCATATCTCGGAAACTATAAGAGATAATGCAATTTGGCAACCGGCAATGTAATTAGCATGCCGAATATTACTTAGAATGTGAATTGGAACGATATCGCCGATAGATAAGACCATTTTACAATTTGGGCCCAAGTTAGAAGCAGAGCCTAAGGTGTAAATTATCGATAGTCCATATCTCGGAAACTATAAGAGATAATGCAATTTGGCAACCGGCAATATAATTAGCATGCCGAATATTACTTGGAATGTGAATTGGAACGAAATCGCCAATAGATAAGACCATTTTACAATTTGGGCCCAAGTTAGAAGCAGAGCCTAAGGTGTAAATTATCGATAGCCCATATCTCGGAAACTATAAGAAATAATGCAATTTGGCAACCGGCAAAGTAGTTAGCATGCCGAATATTACTTGGCATGTGAATTGGAACGAAATCGCCAATAGATAAGTCCATTTTACAATTTGGGCCCAAGTTAGAAGCAGAGCCTAAGGTGTAAATTATCGATAGTCCATATCTCGGAAACTATAAGAGGTAATGCAATTTGGCAACCGGCAATGTAATTAGCATGCCGAATATTACTTGGAATGTGAATTGGAACCAAATCGCCAATAGATAAGACCATTTAACAATTTGGGCCCAAGTTAGAAGCAGAGCCTAAGGTGTAAATTATCGATAGTCCATATCTCGGAAACTATAAGAGATAATGCAATTTGGCAACCGGCAATGTAATTAGTATGCCGAATATTACTTGGAATGTGAATTGGAACGAAATCGCCAAAAGATAAGACCATTTTACAATTTGTGCCCAAGTTAGAAGCAGAGCTTAAGTTGTAAATTTTCGATAGTCCATATCTCGGAAACTATAAGAGATAATGCAATTTGGCAACCGGCAATGTAATTAGCATACTGAATATTACTTGGAATGTGAATTGGAACGAAATCGCCAATAGATAAGACCATTTAACAATTTGGGCCCAAGTTAGAAGCAGAGACTAAGGTGTAAATTATCGATAGTCCATATCTCGGAAACTATAACAGATAATGCAATTTGGCAACCGGCAATGTAATTAGCATGCCGAATATTACTTGGAATGTGAATTGGAACGAAATCGCCAATAGATAAGACCATTTTACAATTTGGGCCCAAGTTAGAAGCAGAGCCTAAGGTGTAAATTATCGATAGTCCATATCTCGGAAACTATAAGAGATAATGCAATTTGGCAACCGGCAAAGTAATTAGCATGCCGAATATTACTTGGAATGTGAATTGGAACGAAATCGCCAATAGATAAGACCATTTTACAATTTGGGCCCCAGTTAGAAGCAGAGCCTAAGGTGTAAATTATCGATAGTCCATATCTCGGAAACTATAAGAGATAATGCAATTTGGCAACCGGCAATGTAATTAGCATGCCGAATATTACTTGGAATGTGAATTGGAACGAAATCGCCAATAGATAAGACCATTTTACAATTTGGGCCCAAGTTAGAAGCAGAGCCTAAGGTGTAAATTATCGATAGTCCATATCTCGGAAACTATAAGAGATAATGCAATTTGGCTACCGGCAATGTAATTAGCATGCCGAATATTACTTGGCATGTGAATTGGAACGAAATCGCCAATAGACAAGACCATTTTACAATTTGGGCCCAAGTTAGAAGCAGAGCCTAAGGTGTAAATTATCGATAGTCCATATCTCGGAAACTATAAGAGATAATGCAATTTGGCAACCGGCAATGTAATTAGTATGCCGAATATTACTTGGAATGTGAATTGGAACGAAATGGCCAAAAGATAAGACCATTTTACAATTTGTGCCCAAGTTAGAAGCAGAGCTTAAGTTATAAATTTTTGATAGTCCATATCTCGGAAACTATAACAGATAATGCAATTTGGCAACCGGCAATGTAATTAGCATGCCGAATATTACTTGGAATGTGAATTGGAACGAAATCGCCAATAGATAAGACCATTTTACAATTTGGGCCCAAGTTAGAAGCAGAGCCTAAGGTGTAAATTATCGATAGTCCATATCTCGGAAACTATAAGAGATAATGCAATTTGGCAACCGGCAATGTAATTAGCATGCCGAATATTACTTGGAATGTGAATTGGAACGAAATCGCCAATAGATAAGACCATTTTACAATTTGGGCCCAAGTTAGAAGCAGAGCCTAAGGTGTAAATTATCGATAGTCCATATCACGGAAACTATAAGAGATAATGCAATTTGGCAACCGGCAATGTAATTAGCATGCCGAATATTACTTGAAATGTGAATTGGAACGAAATCGCCAAAAGATAAGACCATTTTACAATTTGGGCCCAAGTTAGAAGCAGAGCCTAAGTTGTAAATTTTCGACAGTCCATATCTCGGAAACTATAAGAGACAATGCAATTTGGCGACCGGCAATGTAATTAGCATGCCGACTATTACTTGGAATGTGAATTGGAACGATATCGCCAATAGATAAAACCATTTTACAATTTGGGCCCAAGTTAGAAGCAGAGCCTAAGGTGTAAATTATCGATAGTCCATATCTCGGAAACTATAAGAGATAATGCAATTTGGCAACTGGCAATGTAATTAGCATGCCGAATATTACTTGGAATGTGAATTGGAACGAAATAGCCAAAAGATAAGACCATTTTACCATTTGGGCCCAAGTTAGAAGCAGAGCCTAAGTTGTAAATTTTCGATAGTCCATATCTCGGAAACTATAAGAGATAATGCAATTTGGCAACCGGCAATGTAATTAGCATACCGAATATTACTTGGAATGTGAATTGGAACGAAATCGCCAATAGATAAGACCATTTTACAATTTGGGCCCAAGTTAGAAGCAGAGCCTAAGGTGTAAATTATCGATAGTCCATATCTCGGAAACTATAAGAGATAATGCAATTTGGCAACCGGCAATGTAATTGGCATGCCGAATATTATTTGGAATGTGAATAAGAACGAAATCGCCAATTCATAAGACCATTTTACAATTTGGGGCCAAGTTAGAAGCAGACCCTAAGGTGTAAATTATCGATAGTCCATATCTCGGAAACTATAAGAGGTAATGCAATTTGGCAACCGGCAATGTAATTAGCATGCCGAATATTACTTGGAATGTGAATTGGAACGAAATCGCCAATAGATAAGACCATTTAACAATTTGGGCCCAAGTTAGAAGCAGAGCCTAAGGTGTAAATTATCGATAGTCCATATCTCGGAAACTATCAGAGATAATGCAATTTGGCAACCGGCAATGTAATTAGTATGCCGAATATTACTTGGAATGTGAATTGGAACGAAATCGCCAAAAGATAAGACCATTTTACAATTTGTGCCCAAGTTAGAAGCAGAGCTTAAGTTGTAAATTTTCGATAGTCCATATCTCGGAAACTATAAGAGATAATGCAATTTGGCAACCGGCAATGTAATTAGCATACTGAATATTACTTGGAATGTGAATTGGAACGAAATCGCCAATAGATAAGACCATTTAACAATTTGGGCCCAAGTTAGAAGCAGAGACTAAGGTGTAAATTATCGATAGTCCATATCTCGGAAACTATAACAGATAATGCAATTTGGCAACCGGCAATGTAATTAGCATGCCGAATATTACTTGGAATGTGAATTGGAACGAAATCGCCAATAGATAAGACCATTTTACAATTTGGGCCCAAGTTAGAAGCAGAGCCTAAGGTGTAAATTATCGATAGTCCATATCTCGGAAACTATAAGAGATAATGCAATTTGGCAACCGGCAATGTAATTAGCATGCCGAATATTACTTGGAATGTGAATTGGAACGAAATCGCCAATAGATAAGACCATTTTACAATTTGGGCCCAAGTTAGAAGCAGAGCCTAAGGTGTAAATTATCGATAGTCCATATCTCGGAAACTATAAGAGATAATGCAATTTGGCAACCGGCAAAGTAATTAGCATGCCGAATATTACTTGGAATCTGAATTGGAACGAAATCGCCAATAGATAAGACCATTTTACAATTTGGGCCCCAGTTAGAAGCAGAGCCTAAGGTGTAAATTATCGATAGTCCATATCTCGGAAACTATAAGAGATAATGCAATTTGGCAACCGGCAATGTAATTAGCATGCCGAATATTACTTGGAATGTGAATTGGAACGAAATCGCCAATAGATAAGACCATTTTACAATTTGGGCCCCAGTTAGAAGCAGAGCCTAAGGTGTAAATTATCGATAGTCCATATCTCGGAAACTATAAGAGATAATGCAATTTGGCAACCGGCAAAGTAATTAGCATGCCGAATATTACTTGGAATCTGAATTGGAACGAAATCGCCAATAGATAAGACCATTTTACAATTTGGGCCCCAGTTAGAAGCAGAGCCTAAGGTGTAAATTATCGATAGTCCATATCTCGGAAACTATAAGAGATAATGCAATTTGGCAACCGGCAATGTAATTAGCATGCCGAATATTACTTGGAATGTGAATTGGAACGAAATCGCCAATAGATAAGACCATTTTACAATTTGGGCCCAAGTTAGAAGCAGAGCCTAAGGTGTAAATTATCGATAGTCCATATCACGGAAACTATAAGAGATAATGCAATTTGGCAATCGGCAATGTAATTAGCATGCCGAATATTACTTGAAATGTGAATTGGAACGAAATCGCCAAAAGATAAGACCATTTTACAATTTGGGCCCAAGTTAGAAGCAGAGCCTAAGTTGTAAATTTTCGACAGTCCATATCTCGGAAACTATAAGAGACAATGCAATTTGGCGACCGGCAATGTAATTAGCATGCCGACTATTACTTGGAATGTGAATTGGAACGATATCGCCAATAGATAAAACCATTTTACAATTTGGGCCCAAGTTAGAAGCAGAGCCTAAGGTGTAAATTATCGATAGTCCATATCTCGGAAACTATAAGAGATAATGCAATTTGGCAACTGGCAATGTAATTAGCATGCCGAATATTACTTGGAATGTGAATTGGAACGAAATAGCCAAAAGATAAGACCATTTTACCATTTGGGCCCAAGTTAGAAGCAGAGCCTAAGTTGTAAATTTTCGATAGTCCATATCTCGGAAACTATAAGAGATAATGCAATTTGGCAACCGGCAATGTAATTAGCATACCGAATATTACTTGGAATGTGAATTGGAACGAAATCGCCAATAGATAAGACCATTTTACAATTTGGGCCCAAGTTAGAAGCAGAGCCTAAGGTGTAAATTATCGATAGTCCATATCTCGGAAACTATAAGAGATAATGCAATTTGGCAACCGGCAATGTAATTGGCATGCCGAATATTATTTGGAATGTGAATAAGAACGAAATCGCCAATTCATAAGACCATTTTACAATTTGGGGCCAAGTTAGAAGCAGACCCTAAGGTGTAAATTATCGATAGTCCATATCTCGGAAACTATAAGAGGTAATGCAATTTGGCAACCGGCAATGTAATTAGCATGCCGAATATTACTTGGAATGTGAATTGGAACGAAATCGCCAATAGATAAGACCATTTAACAATTTGGGCCCAAGTTAGAAGCAGAGCCTAAGGTGTAAATTATCGATAGTCCATATCTCGGAAACTATCAGAGATAATGCAATTTGGCAACCGGCAATGTAATTAGTATGCCGAATATTACTTGGAATGTGAATTGGAACGAAATCGCCAAAAGATAAGACCATTTTACAATTTGTGCCCAAGTTAGAAGCAGAGCTTAAGTTGTAAATTTTCGATAGTCCATATCTCGGAAACTATAAGAGATAATGCAATTTGGCAACCGGCAATGTAATTAGCATACTGAATATTACTTGGAATGTGAATTGGAACGAAATCGCCAATAGATAAGACCATTTAACAATTTGGGCCCAAGTTAGAAGCAGAGACTAAGGTGTAAATTATCGATAGTCCATATCTCGGAAACTATAACAGATAATGCAATTTGGCAACCGGCAATGTAATTAGCATGCCGAATATTACTTGGAATGTGAATTGGAACGAAATCGCCAATAGATAAGACCATTTTACAATTTGGGCCCAAGTTAGAAGCAGAGCCTAAGGTGTAAATTATCGATAGTCCATATCTCGGAAACTATAAGAGATAATGCAATTTGGCAACCGGCAAAGTAATTAGCATGCCGAATATTACTTGGAATCTGAATTGGAACGAAATCGCCAATAGATAAGACCATTTTACAATTTGGGCCCCAGTTAGAAGCAGAGCCTAAGGTGTAAATTATCGATAGTCCATATCTCGGAAACTATAAGAGATAATGCAATTTGGCAACCGGCAATGTAATTAGCATGCCGAATATTACTTGGAATGTGAATTGGAACGAAATCGCCAATAGATAAGACCATTTTACAATTTGGGCCCAAGTTAGAAGCAGAACCTAAGGTGTAAATTATCGATAGTCCATATCTCGGAAACTATAAGAGATAATGCAATTTGGCAACCGGCAATGTAATTAGCATGCCGAATATTACTTGGAATGTGAATTGGAACGAAATCGCCAAAAGATAAGACCATTTTACAATTTGGGCCCAAGCTAGAAGCAGAGCCTAAGGTGTAAATTATCGATAGTCCATATCTCGGAAACTATAAGAGATAATGCAATTTGGCTACCGGCAATGTAATTAGCATGCCGAATATTACTTGGCATGTGAATTGGAACGAAATCGCCAATAGACAAGACCATTTTACAATTTGGGCCCAAGTTAGAAGCAGAGATTAAGGTGTAAATTATCGATAGTCCATATCTCGGAAACTATAAGAGATAATGCAATTTGGCAACCGGCAATGTAATTAGTATGCCGAATATTACTTGGAATGTGAATTGGAACGAAATCGCCAAAAGATAAGACCATTTTACAATTTGTGCCCAAGTTAGAAGCAGAGCTTAAGTTATAAATTTTTGATAGTCCATATCTCGGAAACTATAACAGATAATGCAATTTGGCAACCGGCAATGTAATTAGCATGCCGAATATTACTTGGAATGTGCATTGGAACGAAATCGCCAATAGATAAGACCATTTTACAATTTGGGCCCAAGTTAGAAGCAGAGCCTAAGGTGTAAATTATCGATAGTCCATATCTCGGAAACTATAAGAGATAATGCAATTTGGCAACCGGCAATGTAATTAGCATGCCGAATATTACTTGGAATGTGAATTGGAACGAAATCGCCAATAGATAAGACCATTTTACAATTTGGGCCCAAGTTAGAAGCAGAGCCTAAGGTGTAAATTATCGATAGTCCATATCACGGAAACTATAAGAGATAATGCAATTTGGCAACCGGCAATGTAGTTAGCATGCCGAATATTACTTGAAATGTGAATTGGAACGAAATCGCCAAAAGATAAGACCATTTTACAATTTGGGCCCAAGTTAGAAGCAGAGCCTAAGTTGTAAATTTTCGACAGTCCATATCTCGGAAACTATAAGAGACAATGCAATTTGGCGACCGGCAATGTAATTAGCATGCCGACTATTACTTGGAATGTGAATTGGAACGATATCGCCAATAGATAAAACCATTTTACAATTTGGGCCCAAGTTAGAAGCAGAGCCTAAGGTGTAAATTATCGATAGTCCATATCTCGGAAACTATAAGAGATAATGCAATTTGGCAACTGGCAATGTAATTAGCATGCCGAATGTTACTTGGAATGTGAATTGGAACGAAATAGCCAAAAGATAAGACCATTTTACCATTTGGGCCCAAGTTAGAAGCAGAGCCTAAGTTGTAAATTTTCGATAGTCCATATCTCGGAAACTATAAGAGATAATGCAATTTGGCAACCGGCAATGTAATTAGCATACCGAATATTACTTGGAATGTGAATTGGAACGAAATCGCCAATAGATAAGACCATTTTACAATTTGGGCCCAAGTTAGAAGCAGAGCCTAAGGTGTATATTATCGATAGTCCATATCTCGGAAACTATAAGAGATAATGCAATTTGGCAACCGGCAATGTAATTGGCATGCCGAATATTATTTGGAATGTGAATTGGAACGAAATCGCCAATAGATAAGACCATTTTACAATTTGGGCCCAAGTTAGAAGCAGAGAATAAGGTGTAAATTATCGATAGTCCATATCTCGGAAACTATAAGAGATAATGCAATTTGGCAACCGGCAATGTAATTGGCATGCCGAATATTATTTGGAATGTGAATAAGAACGAAATCGCCAATTCATAAGACCATTTTACAATTTGGGGCCAAGTTAGAAGCAGACCCTAAGGTGTAAATTATCGATAGTCCATATCTCGGAAACTATAAGAGGTAATGCAATTTGGCAACCGGCAATGTAATTAGCATGCCGAATATTACTTGGAATGTGAATTGGAACGAAATCGCCAATAGATAAGACCATTTAACAATTTGGGCCCAAGTTAGAAGCAGAGCCTAAGGTGTAAATTATCGATAGTCCATATCTCGGAAACTATCAGAGATAATGCAATTTGGCAACCGGCAATGTAATTAGTATGCCGAATATTACTTGGAATGTGAATTGGAACGAAATCGCCAAAAGATAAGACCATTTTACAATTTGTGCCCAAGTTAGAAGCAGAGCTTAAGTTGTAAATTTTCGATAGTCCATATCTCGGAAACTATAAGAGATAATGCAATTTGGCAACCGGCAATGTAATTAGCATACTGAATATTACTTGGAATGTGAATTGGAACGAAATCGCCAATAGATAAGACCATTTAACAATTTGGGCCCAAGTTAGAAGCAGAGACTAAGGTGTAAATTATCGATAGTCCATATCTCGGAAACTATAACAGATAATGCAATTTGGCAACCGGCAATGTAATTAGCATGCCGAATATTACTTGGAATGTGAATTGGAACGAAATCGCCAATAGATAAGACCATTTTACAATTTGGGCCCAAGTTAGAAGCAGAGCCTAAGGTGTAAATTATCGATAGTCCATATCTCGGAAACTATAAGAGATAATGCAATTTGGCAACCGGCAATGTAATTAGCATGCCGAATATTACTTGGAATGTGAATTGGAACGAAATCGCCAATAGATAAGACCATTTTACAATTTGGGCCCAAGTAAGAAGCAGAGCCTAAGGTGTAAATTATCGATAGTCCATATCTCGGAAACTATAAGAGATAATGCAATTTGGCAACCGGCAAAGTAATTAGCATGCCGAATATTACTTGGAATCTGAATTGGAACGAAATCGCCAATAGATAAGACCATTTTACAATTTGGGCCCCAGTTAGAAGCAGAGCCTAAGGTGTAAATTATCGATAGTCCATATCTCGGAAACTATAAGAGATAATGCAATTTGGCAACCGGCAATGTAATTAGCATGCCGAATGTTACTTGGAATGTGAATTGGAACGAAATCGCCAATAGATAAGACCATTTTACAATTTGGGCCCCAGTTAGAAGCAGAGCCTAAGGTGTAAATTATCGATAGTCCATATCTCGGAAACTATAAGAGATAATGCAATTTGGCAACCGGCAAAGTAATTAGCATGCCGAATATTACTTGGAATCTGAATTGGAACGAAATCGCCAATAGATAAGACCATTTTACAATTTGGGCCCCAGTTAGAAGCAGAGCCTAAGGTGTAAATTATCGATAGTCCATATCTCGGAAACTATAAGAGATAATGCAATTTGGCAACCGGCAATGTAATTAGCATGCCGAATATTACTTGGAATGTGAATTGGAACGAAATCGCCAATAGATAAGACCATTTTACAATTTGGGCCCAAGTTAGAAGCAGAGCCTAAGGTGTAAATTATCGATAGTCCATATCACGGAAACTATAAGAGATAATGCAATTTGGCAACCGGCAATGTAATTAGCATGCCGAATATTACTTGAAATGTGAATTGGAACGAAATCGCCAAAAGATAAGACCATTTTACAATTTGGGCCCAAGTTAGAAGCAGAGCCTAAGTTGTAAATTTTCGACAGTCCATATCTCGGAAACTATAAGAGACAATGCAATTTGGCGACCGGCAATGTAATTAGCATGCCGACTATTACTTGGAATGTGAATAAGAACGAAATCGCCAATTCATAAGACCATTTTACAATTTGGGGCCAAGTTAGAAGCAGACCCTAAGGTGTAAATTATCGATAGTCCATATCTCGGAAACTATAAGAGGTAATGCAATTTGGCAACCGGCAATGTAATTAGCATGCCGAATATTACTTGGAATGTGAATTGGAACGAAATCGCCAATAGATAAGACCATTTAACAATTTGGGCCCAAGTTAGAAGCAGAGCCTAAGGTGTAAATTATCGATAGTCCATATCTCGGAAACTATCAGAGATAATGCAATTTGGCAACCGGCAATGTAATTAGTATGCCGAATATTACTTGGAATGTGAATTAAAACGAAATCGCCAAAAGATAAGACCATTTTACAATTTGTGCCCAAGTTAGAAGCAGAGCTTAAGTTGTAAATTTTCGATAGTCCATATCTCGGAAACTATAAGAGATAATGCAATTTGGCAACCGGCAATGTAATTAGCATACTGAATATTACTTGGAATGTGAATTGGAACGAAATCGCCAATAGATAAGACCATTTAACAATTTGGGCCCAAGTTAGAAGCAGAGACTAAGGTGTAAATTATCGATAGTCCATATCTCGGAAACTATAACAGATAATGCAATTTGGCAACCGGCAATGTAATTAGCATGCCGAATATTACTTGGAATGTGAATTGGAACGAAATCGCCAATAGATAAGACCATTTTACAATTTGGGCCCAAGTTAGAAGCAGAGCCTAAGGTGTAAATTATCGATAGTCCATATCTCGGAAACTATAAGAGATAATGCAATTTGGCAACCGGCAATGTAATTAGCATGCCGAATATTACTTGGAATGTGAATTGGAACGAAATCGCCAATAGATAAGACCATTTTACAATTTGGGCCCAAGTTAGAAGCAGAGCCTAAGGTGTAAATTATCGATAGTCCATATCTCGGAAACTATAAGAGATAATGCAATTTGGCAACCGGCAAAGTAATTAGCATGCCGAATATTACTTGGAATCTGAATTGGAACGAAATCGCCAATAGATAAGACCATTTTACAATTTGGGCCCCAGTTAGAAGCAGAGCCTAAGGTGTAAATTATCGATAGTCCATATCTCGGAAACTATAAGAGATAATGCAATTTGGCAACCGGCAATGTAATTAGCATGCCGAATATTACTTGGAATGTGAATTGGAACGAAATCGCCAATAGATAAGACCATTTTACAATTTGGGCCCCAGTTAGAAGCAGAGCCTAAGGTGTAAATTATCGATAGTCCATATCTCGGAAACTATAAGAGATAATGCAATTTGGCAACCGGCAAAGTAATTAACATGCCGAATATTACTTGGAATCTGAATTGGAACGAAATCGCCAATAGATAAGACCATTTTACAATTTGGGCCCCAGTTAGAAGCAGAGCCTAAGGTGTAAATTATCGATAGTCCATATCTCGGAAACTATAAGAGATAATGCAATTTGGCAACCGGCAATGTAATTAGCATGCCGAATATTACTTGGAATGTGAATTGGAACGAAATCGCCAATAGATAAGACCATTTTACAATTTGGGCCCAAGTTAGAAGCAGAGCCTAAGGTGTAAATTATCGATAGTCCATATCACGGAAACTATAAGAGATAATGCAATTTGGCAACCGGCAATGTAATTAGCATGCCGAATATTACTTGAAATGTGAATTGGAACGAAATCGCCAAAAGATAAGACCATTTTACAATTTGGGCCCAAGTTAGAAGCAGAGCCTAAGTTGTAAATTTTCGACAGTCCATATCTCGGAAACTATAAGAGACAATGCAATTTGGCGACCGGCAATGTAATTAGCATGCCGACTATTACTTGGAATGTGAATTGGAACGATATCGCCAATAGATAAAACCATTTTACAATTTGGGCCCAAGTTAGAAGCAGAGCCTAAGGTGTAAATTATCGATAGTCCATATCTCGGAAACTATAAGAGATAATGCAATTTGGCAACTGGCAATGTAATTAGCATGCCGAATATTACTTGGAATGTGAATTGGAACGAAATAGCCAAAAGATAAGACCATTTTACCATTTGGGCCCAAGTTAGAAGCAGAGCCTAAGTTGTAAATTTTCGATAGTCCATATCTCGGAAACTATAAGAGATAATGCAATTTGGCAACCGGCAATGTAATTAGCATACCGAATATTACTTGGAATGTGAATTGGAACGAAATCGCCAATAGATAAGACCATTTAACAATTTGGGCCCAAGTTAGAAGCAGAGACTAAGGTGTAAATTATCGATAGTCCATATCTCGGAAACTATAACAGATAATGCAATTTGGCAACCGGCAATGTAATTAGCATGCCGAATATTACTTGGAATGTGAATTGGAACGAAATCGCCAATAGATAAGACCATTTTACAATTTGGGCCCAAGTTAGAAGCAGAGCCTAAGGTGTAAATTATCGATAGTCCATATCTCGGAAACTATAAGAGATAATGCAATTTGGCAACCGGCAATGTAATTAGCATGCCGAATATTACTTGGAATGTGAATTGGAACGAAATCGCCAATAGATAAGACCATTTTACAAGTTGGGCCCCAGTTAGAAGCAGAGCCTAAGGTGTAAATTATCGATAGTCCATATCTCGGAAACTATAAGAGATAATGCAATTTGGCAACCGGCAAAGTAATTAGCATGCCGAATATTACTTGGAATCTGAATTGGAACGAAATCGCCAATAGATAAGACCATTTTACAATTTGGGCCCCAGTTAGAAGCAGAGCCTAAGGTGTAAATTATCGATAGTCCATATCTCGGAAACTATAAGAGATAATGCAATTTGGCAACCGGCAATGTAATTAGCATGCCGAATATTACTTGGAATGTGAATTGGAACGAAATCGCCAATAGATAAGACCATTTTACAATTTGGGCCCAAGTTAGAAGCAGAGCCTAAGGTGTAAATTATCGATAGTCCATATCTCGGAAACTATAAGAGATAATGCAATTTGGCAACCGGCAATGTAATTAGCATGCCGAATATTACTTGGAATGTGAATTGGAACGAAATCGCCAAAAGATAAGACCATTTTACAATTTGGGCCCAAGCTAGAAGCAGAGCCTAAGGTGTAAATTATCGATAGTCCATATCTCGGAAACTATAAGAGATAATGCAATTTGGCTACCGGCAATGTAATTAGCATGCCGAATATTACTTGGCATGTGAATTGGAACGAAATCGCCAATAGACAAGACCATTTTACAATTTGGGCCCAAGTTAGAAGCAGAGCCTAAGGTGTAAATTATCGATAGTCCATATCTCGGAAACTATAAGAGATAATGCAATTTGGCAACCGGCAATGTAATTAGTATGCCGAATATTACTTGGAATGTGAATTGGAACGAAATCGCCAAAAGATAAGACCATTTTACAATTTGTGCCCAAGTTAGAAGCAGAGCTTAAGTTATAAATTTTTGATAGTCCATATCTCGGAAACTATAACAGATAATGCAATTTGGCAACCGGCAATGTAATTAGCATGCCGAATATTACTTGGAATGTGCATTGGAACGAAATCACCAATAGATAAGACCATTTTACAATTTGGGCCCAAGTTAGAAGCAGAGCCTAAGGTGTAAATTATCGATAGTCCATATCTCGGAAACTATAAGAGATAATGCAATTTGGCAACCGGCAATGTAATTAGCATGCCGAATATTACTTGGAATGTGAATTGGAACGAAATCGCCAATAGATAAGACCATTTTACAATTTGGGCCCAAGTTAGAAGCAGAGCCTAAGGTGTAAATTATCGATAGTCCATATCACGGAAACTATAAGAGATAATGCAATTTGGCAACCGGCAATGTAATTAGCATGCCGAATATTACTTGAAATGTGAATTGGAACGAAATCGCCAAAAGATAAGACCATTTTACAATTTGGGCCCAAGTTAGAAGCAGAGCCTAAGTTGTAAATTTTCGACAGTCCATATCTCGGAAACTATAAGAGACAATGCAATTTGGCGACCGGCAATGTAATTAGCATGCCGACTATTACTTGGAATGTGAATTGGAACGATATCGCCAATAGATAAAACCATTTTACAATTTGGGCCCAAGTTAGAAGCAGAGCCTAAGGTGTAAATTATCGATAGTCCATATCTCGGAAACTATAAGAGATAATGCAATTTGGCAACTGGCAATGTAATTAGCATGCCGAATATTACTAGGAATGTGAATTGGAACGAAATAGCCAAAAGATAAGACCATTTTACCATTTGGGCCCAAGTTAGAAGCAGAGCCTAAGTTGTAAATTTTCGATAGTCCATATCTCGGAAACTATAAGAGATAATGCAATTTGGCAACCGGCAATGTAATTAGCATACCGAATATTACTTGGAATGTGAATTGGAACGAAATCGCCAATAGATAAGACCATTTTACAATTTGGGCCCAAGTTAGAAGCAGAGCCTAAGGTGTATATTATCGATAGTCCATATCTCGGAAACTATAAGAGATAATGCAATTTGGCAACCGGCAATGTAATTGGCATGCCGAATATTATTTGGAATGTGAATTGGAACGAAATCGCCAATAGATAAGACCATTTTACAATTTTGGCCCAAGTTAGAAGCAGAGCATAAGTTGTAAATTTTCGATAGTCCATATCTCGGAAACTATAAGAGATAATGCAATTTGGCATCCGGCAATGTAATTGGCATGCCGAATATTATTTGGAATGTGAATTGGAACGAAATCGCCAATTCATAAGACCATTTTACAATTTGGGGCCAAGTTAGAAGCAGACCCTAAGGTGTAAATTATCGATAGTCCATATCTCGGAAACTATAAGAGGTAATGCAATTTGGCAACCGGCAATGTAATTAGCATGCCGAATATTACTTGGAATGTGAATTGGAACGAAATCGCCAAAAGATAAGACCATTTTACAATTTGTGCCCAAGTTAGAAGCAGAGCTTAAGTTGTAAATTTTCGATAGTCCATATCTCGGAAACTATAAGAGATAATGCAATTTGGCAACCGGCAATGTAATTAGCATACTGAATATTACTTTGAATGTGAATTGGAACGAAATCGCCAATAGATAAGACCATTTAACAATTTGGGCCCAAGTTAGAAGCAGAGCCTAAGGTGTAAATTATCGATAGTCCATATCTCGGAAACTATAAGATATAATGCAATTTGGCAACCGGCAATGTAATTAGCATGCCGAATATTACTTGAAATGTGAATTGGAACGAAATCGCCAATAGATAAGACCATTTTACAATTTGGGCCCAAGTTAGAAGCAGAGCCTAAGGTGTAAATTATCGATAGTCCATATCTCGGAAACTATAAGAGATAATGCAATTTGGCAACCGGCAATGTAATTAGCATGCCGAATATTACTTGAAATGTGAATTGGAACGAAATCGCCAAAAGATAAGATCATTTTACAATTTGGGCCCAAGTTAGAAGCAGAGCCTAAGTTGTAAATTTTCGACAGTCTATATCTCGGAAACTATAAGAGATAATGCAATTTGGCAACCGGCAATGTAATTAGCATGCCGAATATTACTTGGAATGTGAATTGGAACGATATCGCCAATAGATAAGACCATTTTACAATTTGGGCCAAAGTTAGAAGCAGAGCCTAAGGTGTAAATTATCGATAGTCCATATCTCGGAAACTATAAGAGATAATGCAATTTGGCAACTGGCAATGTAATTAGCATACCGAATATTACTTTGAATGTGAATTGGAACGAAATCGCCAATAGATAAGACCATTTTACAATTTGGGCCCAAGTTAGAAGCAGAGCCTAAGGTGTAAATTATCGATAGTCCGTATCTCGGAAACTATAAGAGATAATGCAATTTGGCAACCGGCAATGTAATTAGCATGCCGAATATTACTTGGAATGTGAATTGGAACGAAATCGCCAATAGATAAGACCATTTTCAATTTGGGCCCAAGTTAGAAGCAGAGCTTAAGGTGTAAATTATCGATAGTCCATATCTCGGAAACTATAAGAGATAATGCAATTTGGCAACCGGCAATGTAATTAGCATGCCGAATATTACTTGGAATGTGAATTGGAACGAAATCGCCAATAGATAAGACCATTTTACAATTTGGGCCCAAGTTAGAAGCAGAGCCTAAGTTGTAAATTTTCGATAGTCCATATCTCGGAAACTATAAGAGATAATGCAATTTGGCAACCGGCAATGTAATTAGCATACCGAATATTACTTGGAATGTGAATTGGAACGAAATCGCCAATAGATAAGACCATTTTACAATTTGGGCCCAAGTTAGAAGCAGAGCCTAAGGTGTATATTATCGATAGTCCATATCTCGGAAACTATAAGAGATAATGCAATTTGGCAACCGGCAATGTAATTGGCATGCCGAATATTATTTGGAATGTGAATTGGAACGAAATCGCCAATAGATAAGACCATTTTACAATTTTGGCCCAAGTTAGAAGCAGAGCATAAGTTGTAAATTTTCGATAGTCCATATCTCGGAAACTATAAGAGATAATGCAATTTGGCATCCGGCAATGTAATTGGCATGCCGAATATTATTTGGAATGTGAATTGGAACGAAATCGCCAATTCATAAGACCATTTTACAATTTGGGGCCAAGTTAGAAGCAGACCCTAAGGTGTAAATTATCGATAGTCCATATCTCGGAAACTATAAGAGGTAATGCAATTTGGCAACCGGCAATGTAATTAGCATGCCGAATATTACTTGGAATGTGAATTGGAACGAAATCGCCAAAAGATAAGACCATTTTACAATTTGTGCCCAAGTTAGAAGCAGAGCTTAAGTTGTAAATTTTCGATAGTCCATATCTCGGAAACTATAAGAGATAATGCAATTTGGCAACCGGCAATGTAATTAGCATACTGAATATTACTTTGAATGTGAATTGGAACGAAATCGCCAATAGATAAGACCATTTAACAATTTGGGCCCAAGTTAGAAGCAGAGCCTAAGGTGTAAATTATCGATAGTCCATATCTCGGAAACTATAAGATATAATGCAATTTGGCAACCGGCAATGTAATTAGCATGCCGAATATTACTTGAAATGTGAATTGGAACGAAATCGCCAATAGATAAGACCATTTTACAATTTGGGCCCAAGTTAGAAGCAGAGCCTAAGGTGTAAATTATCGATAGTCCATATCTCGGAAACTATAAGAGATAATGCAATTTGGCAACCGGCAATGTAATTAGCATGCCGAATATTACTTGAAATGTGAATTGGAACGAAATCGCCAAAAGATAAGATCATTTTACAATTTGGGCCCAAGTTAGAAGCAGAGCCTAAGTTGTAAATTTTCGACAGTCTATATCTCGGAAACTATAAGAGATAATGCAATTTGGCAACCGGCAATGTAATTAGCATGCCGAATATTACTTGGAATGTGAATTGGAACGATATCGCCAATAGATAAGACCATTTTACAATTTGGGCCAAAGTTAGAAGCAGAGCCTAAGGTGTAAATTATCGATAGTCCATATCTCGGAAACTATAAGAGATAATGCAATTTGACAACTGGCAATGTAATTAGCATACCGAATATTACTTTGAATGTGAATTGGAACGAAATCGCCAATAGATAAGACCATTTTACAATTTGGGCCCAAGTTAGAAGCAGAGCCTAAGGTGTAAATTATCGATAGTCCGTATCTCGGAAACTATAAGAGATAATGCAATTTGGCAACCGGCAATGTAATTAGCATGCCGAATATTACTTGGAATGTGAATTGGAACGAAATCGCCAATAGATAAGACCATTTTCAATTTGGGCCCAAGTTAGAAGCAGAGCCTAAGGTGTAAATTATCGATAGTCCATATCTCGGAAACTATAAGAGATAATGCAATTTGGCAACGGGCAATGTAATTAGCATGCCGAATATTACTTGGAATGTGAATTGGAACGAAATCGCCAATAGATAAGACCATGTTACAATTTGGCCCAACTTAGAAGCAGAGCCTAAGGTGTAAATTATCGATAGTCCATATCTCGAAAACTATAAGAAATAATGCAATTTGGCAACCGGCAATGTAATTAGCATGCCGAATATTACTTGGAATGTGAATTGGAACGAAATCGCCAAAAGATAAGACCATTTTACAATTTGGGCTCAAGTTAGAAGCAGAGCCTATGGTGTAAATTATCGATAGTCCATATCTCGAAAACTATGAGAGATAATGCAATTTGGCAACCGGCAATGTAGTTAGCATGCCGAATATTACTTGGAATGTGAATTGGAACGAAATCGCCAATAGATAAGACCATTTTACAATTTGGGCCCAAGTTAGAAGCAGAGCCTAAGGTGTAAATTATCGATAGTCCATATCTCGGAAACTATAAGAGATAATGCAATTTGGCAACCGGCAATGTAATTAGCATGCCGAATATTACTTGGAATGTGAATTGGAACGAAATCGCCAAAAGATAAGACCATTTTACAATTTGGGCCCAAGCTAGAAGCAGAGCCTAAGGTGTAAATTATCGATAGTCCATATCTCGGAAACTATAAGAGATAATGCAATTTGGCAACCGGCAATGTAATTAGCATGCCGAATATTACTTGGAATGTGAATTGGAATGAAATCGCCAATAGATAAGACCATTTTACAATTTGGGCCCAAGTTGGAAGCAGACCCTAAGGTGTAAATTATTGATAGTCCATATCTCGGAAACTATAAGAGATAATGCAATTTGGCTACCGGCAATGTAATTAGCATGCCGAATATTACTTGGCATGTGAATTGGAACGAAATCGCCAATAGATAAGACCATTTTACAATTTGGGCCCAAGTTAGAAGCAGAGCCTAAGATGTAAATTATCGCTAGTCCATATCTCGGAAACTATAAGAGGTAATGCAATTTGGCAACCGGCAATGTAATTAACATGCCGAATATTACTTGGAATGTGAATTGGAACGAAATCGCAAATAGATAAAACCATTTAACAATTTGGACCCAAGTTAGAAGCAGAGCCTAAGGTGTAAATTATCGATAGTCCATATCCCGGAAACTATAACAGATAATGCAATTTGGCAACCGGCAATGTAATTAGCATGCCGAATATTACTTGGAATGTGAATTGGAACGAAATCGCCAATAGATAAGACCATTTAACAATTTGGGCCCAAGTTAGAAGCAGAGCCTAAGGTGTAAATTATCGATAGTCCATATCTCGGAAACTATAAGATATAATGCAATTTGGCAACCGGCAATGTAATTAGCATGCCGAATATTACTTGAAATGTGAATTGGAACGAAATCGCCAATAGATAAGACCATTTTACAATTTGGGCCCAAGTTAGAAGCAGAGCCTAAGGTGTAAATTATCGATAGTCCATATCTCGGAAACTATAAGAGATAATGCAATTTGGCAACCGGCAATGTAATTAGCATGCCGAATATTACTTGAAATGTGAATTGGAACGAAATCGCCAAAAGATAAGATCATTTTACAATTTGGGCCCAAGTTAGAAGCAGAGCCTAAGTTGTAAATTTTCGACAGTCTATATCTCGGAAACTATAAGAGATAATGCAATTTGGCAACCGGCAATGTAATTAGCATGCCGAATATTACTTGGAATGTGAATTGGAACGATATCGCCAATAGATAAGACCATTTTACAATTTGGGCCAAAGTTAGAAGCAGAGCCTAAGGTGTAAATTATCGATAGTCCATATCTCGGAAACTATAAGAGATAATGCAATTTGGCAACTGGCAATGTAATTAGCATACCGAATATTACTTTGAATGTGAATTGGAACGAAATCGCCAATAGATAAGACCATTTTACAATTTGGGCCCAAGTTAGAAGCAGAGCCTAAGGTGTAAATTATCGATAGTCCGTATCTCGGAAACTATAAGAGATAATGCAATTTGGCAACCGGCAATGTAATTAGCATGCCGAATATTACTTTGAATGTGAATTGGAACGAAATCGCCAATAGATAAGACCATTTTACAATTTGGGCCCAAGTTAGAAGCAGAGCCTAAGGTGTAAATTATCGATAGTCCGTATCTCGGAAACTATAAGAGATAATGCAATTTGGCAACCGGCAATGTAATTAGCATGCCGAATATTACTTGGAATGTGAATTGGAACGAAATCGCCAATAGATAAGACCATTTTCAATTTGGGCCCAAGTTAGAAGCAGAGCCTAAGGTGTAAATTATCGATAGTCCATATCTCGGAAACTATAAGAGATAATGCAATTTGGCAACCGGCAATGTAATTAGCATGCCGAATATTACTTGGAATGTGAATTGGAACGAAATCGCCAATAGATAAGACCATTTTACAATTTGGGCCCAAGTTAGAAGCAGACCCTAAGTTGTAAATTTTCGATAGTCCATATCTCGGAAACTATAAGAGATAATGCAATTTGGCAACCGGCAATGTAATTAGCATACCGAATATTACTTGGAATGTGAATTGGAACGAAATCGCCAATAGATAAGACCATTTTACAATTTGGGCCCAAGTTAGAAGCAGAGCCTAAGGTGTATATTATCGATAGTCCATATCTCGGAAACTATAAGAGATAATGCAATTTGGCAACCGGCAATGTAATTGGCATGCCGAATATTATTTGGAATGTGAATTGGAACGAAATCGCCAATAGATAAGACCATTTTACAATTTTGGCCCAAGTTAGAAGCAGAGCATAAGTTGTAAATTTTCGATAGTCCATATCTCGGAAACTATAAGAGATAATGCAATTTGGCATCCGGCAATGTAATTGGCATGCCGAATATTATTTGGAATGTGAATTGGAACGAAATCGCCAATTCATAAGACCATTTTACAATTTGGGGCCAAGTTAGAAGCAGACCCTAAGGTGTAAATTATCGATAGTCCATATCTCGGAAACTATAAGAGGTAATGCAATTTGGCAACCGGCAATGTAATTAGCATGCCGAATATTACTTGGAATGTGAATTGGAACGAAATCGCCAAAAGATAAGACCATTTTACAATTTGTGCCCAAGTTAGAAGCAGAGCTTAAGTTGTAAATTTTCGATAGTCCATATCTCGGAAACTATAAGAGATAATGCAATTTGGCAACCGGCAATGTAATTAGCATACTGAATATTACTTTGAATGTGAATTGGAACGAAATCGCCAATAGATAAGACCATTTAACAATTTGGGCCCAAGTTAGAAGCAGAGCCTAAGGTGTAAATTATCGATAGTCCATATCTCGGAAACTATAAGATATAATGCAATTTGGCAACCGGCAATGTAATTAGCATGCCGAATATTACTTGAAATGTGAATTGGAACGAAATCGCCAATAGATAAGACCATTTTACAATTTGGGCCCAAGTTAGAAGCAGAGCCTAAGGTGTAAATTATCGATAGTCCATATCTCGGAAACTATAAGAGATAATGCAATTTGGCAACCGGCAATGTAATTAGCATGCCGAATATTACTTGAAATGTGAATTGGAACGAAATCGCCAAAAGATAAGATCATTTTACAATTTGGGCCCAAGTTAGAAGCAGAGCCTAAGTTGTAAATTTTCGACAGTCTATATCTCGGAAAGTATAAGAGATAATGCAATTTGGCAACCGGCAATGTAATTAGCATGCCGAATATTACTTGGAATGTGAATTGGAACGATATCGCCAATAGATAAGACCATTTTACAATTTGGGCCAAAGTTAGAAGCAGAGCCTAAGGTGTAAATTATCGATAGTCCATATCTCGGAAACTATAAGAGATAATGCAATTTGGCAACTGGCAATGTAATTAGCATACCGAATATTACTTTGAATGTGAATTGGAACGAAATCGCCAATAGATAAGACCATTTTACAATTTGGGCCCAAGTTAGAAGCAGAGCCTAAGGTGTAAATTATCGATAGTCCGTATCTCGGAAACTATAAGAGATAATGCAATTTGGCAACCGGCAATGTAATTAGCATGCCGAATATTACTTGGAATGTGAATTGGAACGAAATCGCCAATAGATAAGACCATTTTCAATTTGGGCCCAAGTTAGAAGCAGAGCCTAAGGTGTAAATTATCGATAGTCCATATCTCGAAAACTATAAGAGATAATGCAATTTGGCAACGGGCAATGTAATTAGCATGCCGAATATTACTTGGAATGTGAATTGGAACGAAATCGCCAATAGATAAGACCATGTTACAATTTGGCCCAACTTAGAAGCAGAGCCTAAGGTGTAAATTATCGATAGTCCATATCTCGAAAACTATAAGAAATAATGCAATTTGGCAACCGGCAATGTAATTAGCATGCCGAATATTACTTGGAATGTGAATTGGAACGAAATCGCCAAAAGATAAGACCATTTTACAATTTGGGCTCAAGTTAGAAGCAGAGCCTATGGTGTAAATTATCGATAGTCCATATCTCGAAAACTATGAGAGATAATGCAATTTGGCAACCGGCAATGTAGTTAGCATGCCGAATATTACTTGGAATGTGAATTGGAACGAAATCGCCAATAGATAAGACCATTTTACAATTTGGGCCCAAGTTAGAAGCAGAGCCTAAGGTGTAAATTATCGATAGTCCATATCTCGGAAACTATAAGAGATAATGCAATTTGGCAACCGGCAATGTAATTAGCATGCCGAATATTACTTGGAATGTGAATTGGAACGAAATCGCCAAAAGATAAGACCATTTTACAATTTGGGCCCAAGCTAGAAGCAGAGCCTAAGGTGTAAATTATCGATAGTCCATATCTCGGAAACTATAAGAGATAATGCAATTTGGCAACCGGCAATGTAATTAGCATGCCGAATATTACTTGGAATGTGAATTGGAATGAAATCGCCAATAGATAAGACCATTTTACAATTTGGGCCCAAGTTGGAAGCAGACCCTAAGGTGTAAATTATTGATAGTCCATATCTCGGAAACTATAAGAGATAATGCAATTTGGCTACCGGCAATGTAATTAGCATGCCGAATATTACTTGGAATGTGAATTGGAATGAAATCGCCAATAGATAAGACCATTTTACAATTTGGGCCCAAGTTGGAAGCAGACCCTAAGGTGTAAATTATTGATAGTCCATATCTCGGAAACTATAAGAGATAATGCAATTTGGCTACCGGCAATGTAATTAGCATGCCGAATATTACTTGGCATGTGAATTGGAACGAAATCGCAAATAGATAAGACCATTTAACAATTTGGACCCAAGTTAGAAGCAGAGCCTAAGGTGTAAATTATCGATAGTCCATATCCCGGAAACTATAACAGATAATGCAATTTGGCAACCGGCAATGTAATTAGCATGCCGAATATTACTTGGAATGTGAATTGGAACGAAATCGCCAATAGATAAGACCATTTTACAATTTGGGCCCAAGTTAGAAGCAGAGCCTAAGGTGTAAATTATCGATAGTCCATATCTCGGAAACTATAAGAGATAATGCAATTTGGCAACCGGCAATGTAATTAGCATGCCGAATATTACTTGGAATGTGAATTGGAACGAAATCGCCAATAGATAAGACCATTTTACAATTTGGGCCCAAGTTAGAAGCAGAGCCTAAGGTGTAAATTATCGATAGTCCATATCACGGAAACTATAAGAGATAATGCAATTTGGCAACCGGCAATGTAATTAGCATGCCGAATATTACTTGAAATGTGAATTGGAACGAAATCGCCAAAAGATAAGACCATTTTACAATTTGGGCCCAAGTTAGAAGCAGAGCCTAAGTTGTAAATTTTCGATAGTCCATATCTCGGAAACTATAAGAGATAATGCAATTTGGCAACCGGCAATGTAATTAGCATACCGAATATTACTTGGAATGTGAATTGGAACGAAATCGCCAATAGATAAGACCATTTTACAATTTGGGCCCAAGTTAGAAGCAGAGCCTAAGGTGTAAATTATCGATAGTCCATATCTCAGAAACTATAAGAGATAATGCAATTTGGCAACCGGCAATGTAATTGGTATGCCGAATATTATTTGGAATGTGAATTGGAACGAAATCGCCAATAGATAAGACCATTTTACAATTTTGGCCCAAGTTAGAAGCAGAGCATAAGTTGTAAATTTTCGATAGTCCATATCTCGGAAACTATAAGAGATAATGCAATTTGGCATCCGGCAATGTAATTGGCATGCCGAATATTATTTGGAATGTGAATTGGAACGAAATCGCCAATTCATAAGACCATTTTACAATTTGGGGCCAAGTTAGAAGCAGAGCCTAAGGTGTAAATTATCGATAGTCCATATCTCGGAAACTATAAGAGATAATGCAATTTGGCAACCGGCAATGTAATTAGCATGCCGAATATTACTTGGAATGTGAATTGGAACGAAATCGCCAATAGATAAGACCATTTAACAATTTGGGCCCAAGTTAGAAGCAGAGCCTAAGGTGTAAATTATCGATAGTCCATATCTCGGAAACTATAACAGATAATGCAATTTGGCAACCGGCAATGTAATTAGCATGCCGAATGTTACTTGGAATGTGAATTGGAACGAAATCGCCAATAGATAAGACCATTTAACAATTTGGGCCCAAGTTAGAAGCAGAGCCTAAGGTGTAAATTATCGATAGTCCATATCTCGGAAACTATAAGAGACAATGCAATTTGGCAACCGGCAATGTAATTAGCATGCCGAATATTACTTGGAATGTGGATTGGAACGAAATCGCCAATAGATAAGACCATTTTACAATTTGGGCCCAAGTTAGAAGCAGAGCCTAAGGTGTAAATTATCGATAGTCCATATCTCGGAAACTATAAGAGATAATGCAATTTGGCAACCGGCAATGTAATTAGCATGCCGAATATTACTTGAAATGTGAATTGGAACGAAATCGCCAAAAGATAAGACCATTTTACAATTTGGGCCCAAGTTAGAAGCAGAGCCTAAGTTGTAAATTTTCGACAGTCTATATCTCGGAAACTATAAGAGATAATGCAATTTGGCAACCGGCAATGTAATTAGCATGCCGAATATTACTTGGAATGTGAATTGGAACGATCTCGCCAATAGATAAGACCATTTTACAATTTGGGCCCAAGTTAGAAGCAGAGCCTAAGGTGTAAATTATCGATAGTCCATATCTCGGAAACTATAAGAGATAATGCAATTTAGCAACTGGCAATGTAATTAGCATACCGAATATTACTTGGAATGTGAATTGGAACGAAATCGCCAATAGATAAGACCATTTTACAATTTGGGCCCAAGTTAGAAGCAGAGCCTAAGGTGTAAATTATCGATAGTCCGTATCTCGGAAACTATAAGAGATAATGCAATTTGGCAACCGGCAATGTAATTAGCATGCCGAATATTACTTGGAATGTGAATTGGAACGAAATCGCCAATAGATAAGACCATTTTACAATTTGGGCCCAAGTTAGAAGCAGAGCCTAAGGTGTAAATAATCGGTAGTCCATATCTCGGAAACTATAAGAGATAATGCAATTTGGCAACCGGCAATGTAATTAGCATGCCGAATATTACTTGGAATGTGAATTGGAACGAAATCGCCAATAGATAAGACCATTTTACAATTTGGGCCCAAGTTGGAAGCAGACCCTAAGGTGTAAATTATTGATAGTCCATATCTCGGAAACTATAAGAGATAATGCAATTTGGCTACCGGCAATGTAATTAGCATGCCGAATATTACTTGGCATGTGAATTGGAACGAAATCGCCAATAGATAAGACCATTTTACAATTTGGGCCCAAGTTAGAAGCAGAGCCTAAGGTGTAAATTATCGCTAGTCCATATCTCGGAAACTATAAGAGGTAATGCAATTTGGCAACCGGCAATGTAATTAACATGCCGAATATTACTTGGAATGTGAATTGGAACGAAATCGCAAATAGATAAGACCATTTAACAATTTGGACCCAAGTTAGAAGCAGAGCCTAAGGTGTAAATTATCGATAGTCCATATCTCGGAAACTATAACAGATAATGCAATTTGGCAACCGGTAATGTAATTAGCATGCCGAATATTACTTGGAATGTGAATTGGAACGAAATCGCCAATAGATAAGACCATTTTACAATTTGGGCCCAAGTTAGAAGCAGAGCCTAAGGTGTAAATTATCGATAGTCCATATCTCGGAAACTATAAGAGATAATGCAATTTGGCAACCGGCAATGTAATTAGCATGCCGAATATTACTTGGAATGTGAATTGGAACGAAATCGCCAATAGATAAGACCATTTTACAATTTGGGCCCAAGTTAGAAGCAGAGCCTAAGGTGTAAATTATCGATAGTCCATATCACGGAAACTATAAGAGATAATGCAATTTGGCAACCGGCAATGTAATTAGCATGCCGAATATTACTTGAAATGTGAATTGGAACGAAATCGCCAAAAGATAAGACCATTTTACAATTTGGGCCCAAGTTAGAAGCAGAGCCTAAGCTGTAAATTTTCGATAGTCCATATCTCGGAAACTATAAGAGATAATGCAATTTGGCAACCGGCAATGTAATTAGCATACCGAATATTACTTGGAATGTGAATTGGAACGAAATCGCCAATAGATAAGACCATTTTACAATTTGGGCCCAAGTTAGAAGCAGAGCCTAAGGTGTAAATTATCGATAGTCCATATCTCAGAAACTATAAGAGATAATGCAATTTGGCAACCGGCAATGTAATTGGTATGCCGAATATTATTTGGAATGTGAATTGGAACGAAATCGCCAATAGATAAGACCATTTTACAATTTTGGCCCAAGTTAGAAGCAGAGCATAAGTTGTAAATTTTCGATAGTCCATATCTCGGAAACTATAAGAGATAATGCAATTTGGCATCCGGCAATGTAATTGGCATGCCGAATATTATTTGGAATGTGAATTGGAACGAAATCGCCAGTTCATAAGACCATTTTACAATTTGGGGCCAAGTTAGAAGCAGAGCCTAAGGTGTAAATTATCGATAGTCCATATCTCGGAAACTATAAGAGGTAATGCAATTTGGCAACCGGCAATGTAATTAGCATGCCGAATATTACTTGGAATGTGAATTGGAACGAAATCGCCAATAGATAAGACCATTTAACAATTTGGGCCCAAGTTAGAAGCAGAGCCTAAGGTGTAAATTATCGATAGTCCATATCTCGGAAACTATCAGAGATAATGCAATTTGGCAACCGGCAATGTAATTAGTATGCCGAATATTACTTGGAATGTGAATTGGAACGAAATCGCCAAAAGATAAGACCATTTTACAATTTGTGCCCAAGTTAGAAGCAGAGCTTAAGTTGTAAATTTTCGATAGTCCATATCTCGGAAACTATAAGAGATAATGCAATTTGGCAACCGGCAATGTAATTAGCATACTGAATATTACTTTGAATGTGAATTGGAACGAAATCGCCAATAGATAAGACCATTTAACAATTTGGGCCCAAGTTAGAAGCAGAGCCTAAGGTGTAAATTATCGATAGTCCATATCTCGGAAACTATAACAGATAATGCAATTTGGCAACCGGCAATGTAATTAGCATGCCGAATGTTACTTGGAATGTGAATTGGAACGAAATCGCCAATAGATAAGACCATTTAACAATTTGGGCCCAAGTTAGAAGCAGAGCCTAAGGTGTAAATTATCGATAGTCCATATCTCGGAAACTATAAGAGACAATGCAATTTGGCAACCGGCAATGTAATTAGCATGCCGAATATTACTTGGAATGTGGATTGGAACGAAATCGCCAATAGATAAGACCATTTTACAATTTGGGCCCAAGTTAGAAGCAGAGCCTAAGGTGTAAATTATCGATAGTCCATATCTCGGAAACTATAAGAGATAATGCAATTTGGCAACCGGCAATGTAATTAGCATGCCGAATATTACTTGAAATGTGAATTGGAACGAAATCGCCAAAAGATAAGACCATTTTACAATTTGGGCCCAAGTTAGAAGCAGAGCCTAAGTTGTAAATTTTCGACAGTCTATATCTCGGAAACTATAAGAGATAATGCAATTTGGCAACCGGCAATGTAATTAGCATGCCGAATATTACTTGGAATGTGAATTGGAACGATCTCGCCAATAGATAAGACCATTTTACAATTTGGGCCCAAGTTAGAAGCAGAGCCTAAGGTGTAAATTATCGATAGTCCATATCTCGGAAACTATAAGAGATAATGCAATTTAGCAACTGGCAATGTAATTAGCATACCGAATATTACTTGGAATGTGAATTGGAACGAAATCGCCAATAGATAAGACCATTTTACAATTTGGGCCCAAGTTAGAAGCAGAGCCTAAGGTGTAAATTATCGATAGTCCGTATCTCGGAAACTATAAGAGATAATGCAATTTGGCAACCGGCAATGTAATTAGCATGCCGAATATTACTTGGAATGTGAATTGGAACGAAATCGCCAATAGATAAGACCATTTTACAATTTGGGCCCAAGTTAGAAGCAGAGCCTAAGGTGTAAATAATCGGTAGTCCATATCTCGGAAACTATAAGAGATAATGCAATTTGGCAACCGGCAATGTAATTAGCATGCCGAATATTACTTGGAATGTGAATTGGAACGAAATCGCCAATAGATAAGACCATTTTACAATTTGGGCCCCAGTTAGAAGCAGAGCCTAAGGTGTAAATTATCGATAGTCCATATCACGGAAACTATAAGAGATAATGCAATTTGGCAACCGGCAATGTAATTAGCATGCCGAATATTACTTGAAATGTGAATTGGAACGAAATCGCCAAAAGATAAGACCATTTTACAATTTGGGCTCAAGTTAGAAGCAGAGCCTAAGTTGTAAATTTTCGACAGTCTATATCTCGGAAACTATAAGAGATAATGCAATTTGGCAACCGGCAATGTAATTAGCATGCCGAATATTACTTGGAATGTGAATTGGAACGATATCGCCAATAGATAAGACCATTTTACAATTTGGGCCCAAGTTAGAAGCAGAGCCTAAGGTGTAAATTATCGATAGTCCATATCTCGGAAACTATAAGAGATAATGCAATTTGGCAACTGGCAATGTAATTAGCATACCGAATATTACTTGGAATGTGAATTGGAACGAAATCGCCAATAGATAAGACCATTTTACAATTTGGGCCCAAGTTAGAAGCAGAGCCTAAGGTGTAAATTATCGATAGTCCGTATCTCGGAAACTATAAGAGATAATGCAATTTGGCAACCGGCAATGTAATTAGCATGCCGAATATTACTTGGAATGTGAATTGGAACGAAATCGCCAATAGATAAGACCATTTTACAATTTGGGCCCAAGTTAGAAGCAGAGCCTAAGGTGTAAATTATCGATAGTCCATATCTCGAAAACTATAAGAGATAATGAAATTTGGCAAACGGCAATGTAATTAGCATGCCGAATATTACTTGGAATGTGAATTGGAACGAAATCGCCAATAGATAAGACCATTTTACAATTTGGGCCCAAGTTATAAGCAGAGCCTAAGGTGTAAATAATCGGTAGTCCATATCTCGGAAACTATAAGAGATAATGCAATTTGGCAACCGGCAATGTAATTAGCATGCCGAATATTACTTGGAATGTGAATTGGAACGAAATCGCCAATAGATAAGACCATTTTACAATTTGGGCCCCAGTTAGAAGCAGAGCCTAAGGTGTAAATTATCGATAGTCCATATCTCGAAAACTATAAGAAATAATGCAATTTGGCAACCGGCAATGTAATTAGCATGCCGAATATTACTTGGAATGTGAATTGGAACGAAATCGCCAAAGGATAAGACCATTTTACAATTTGGGCTCAAGTTAGAAGCAGAGCCTAAGGTGTAAATTATCGATGGTTCATATCTCGAAAACTATAAGAGATAATGCAATTTGGCAACCGGCAATGTAATTAGCATGCCGAATATTACTTGGAATGTGAATTGGAACGAAATCGCCAAAATGGTCTTATCTATTGGCGATTTCGTTCCAATTCACATTCCAAATAATATTCGGCATGCCAATTACATTGCCGGTTGCCAAATTGCATTATCTCTTATAGTTTCCCATATATGGACTATCCAAAATTTACAACTTATGCTCTGCTTCTAACTTGGGCCCAAATTGTAAAATGGTCTTATCTATTGGCGATTTCGTTCCAATTCACATTCCAAGTAATATTGGGCATGCTAATTACATTACCGGTTACCAAATTGCATTATCTCTTAAAGTTTCCGAGATATGGACTATCGATAATTTACACCTTAGGCTCTGCTTCTAACTTGGGCCCAAATTGTAAAATGGTCTTATCTATTGACGATTTCGTTCCAATTCACATTCCAAGTAATATTCGACATGCTCATTACATTTCCGGTTGCCAAATTGCATTATCTCTTATAGTTTCCGAGATATAGACTATCGATAATTTACACCTTAGGCTCTGCTTCCAACTTGGGCCCAAATTGTAAAATGTTCTTATCTACTGGCGATTTCGTTCCAATTCACATTCCAAGTAATATTCGGCATGCTAATTACATTGCCGGTTGCCAAATTGCATTATCTCTTATAGTTTCCGAGATATGGGCTATCGATAATTTACACCTTAGGCTCTGCTTCTAACTTGGGCCCAAATTGTAAAATGGTCTTATCTTTTGGCGATTTCGTTCCAATTCACATTCCAAGTAATATTCGACATGCTAATTACATTGCCGCTTACCAAATTGCATTATCTCTTATAGTTTTCGAGATATGGATTATCGATAATTTACACCTTAGGCTCTGCTTCTAACTTGGACCCAAATTGTAAAATGGTCTTATCTATTGGCGATTTCGATCCAATTCACATTCCAAGTAATATTCGGCATGCTAATTACATTGCCGGTTGCCAAATTGCATTATCTCTTATAGTTTCCGAGATATGGACTATCGATAATTTACACCTTAGGCTCTGCTTCTAACTTGGGCCCAAATTGTAAAATGGTCTTATCCATTGGCGATTTCGTTCCAATTCACATTCCAAGTAATATTCGGCATGCTAATTACATTTCCGGTTACCAAATTGCATTATCTCTTATAGTTTCCGAGATATGGACTATCGATTATTTACACCTTAGGCTCTGCTTCTAACTTGGGCCCAAATTGTAAAATGGTCTTATCTATTGGCGATTTCGTTCCAATTCAGATTCCAAGTAATATTCGGCATGCTAATTACATTGCCGGTTGCCAAATTGCATTATCTCTTATAGTTTCTGAGATATGGACTATCGATAATTTACACCTTAGGCTCTGCTTCTAACTTGGGCCCAAATTGTAAAATGGTCTTATCTATTGGCGATTTCGTTCCAATTCACATTCCAAGTAATATTCGGCATGCTAATTACATTGCCGGTTGCCAAATTGCATTATCTCTTATAGTTTCCGAGATATGGACTATCGATAATTTACACCTTAGGCTCTGCTTCTAACTTGGGCCCAAATTGTAAAATGGTCTTATCTATTGGCGATTTCGTTCCAATTCACATTCCAAGTAATATTCGGCATGCTAATTACATTGCCGGTTGCCAAATTGCATTCTCTCTTATAGTTTCCGAGATATGGACTATCAATAATTTACACCTTAGGCTCTGCTTCTAACTTGGCAATTAATTGTAAAATGGTCTTATGAATTGGCGATTTCGTTCCAATTCACATTCCAAATAATATTCGGCATGCCAATTACATTGCCGGTTGCCAAATTGCATTATCTCTTATAGTTTCCGAGATATGGACTATCGATAATTTACACCTTAGGCTCTGCTTCTAACTTGGGCCCAAATTGTAAAATGGTCTTATCTATTGGCGATTTCGTTCCAATTCACATTCCAAGTAATATTCGGCGTGCTAATTACATTGCCGGTTGCCAAATTGCATTATCTCTTATAGTTTCCGAGATATGGACTATCAATAATTTACACCTTAGGCTCTGCTTCTAACTTGGCCCCAAATTGTAAAATGGTCTTATGAATTGGCGATTTCGTTCCAATTCACATTCCAAATAATATTCGGCATGCCAATTACATTGCCGGATGTCAAATTGCATAATCTCTTATAGTTTCCGAGATATGGACTATCGAAAATTTACAACTTATGCTCTGCTTCTAACTTGGGCCCAAATTGTAAAATGGTCTTATCTATTGGCGATTTCGTTCCAATTCACATTCCAAGTAATATTCGGCATGCTAATTACATTGCCGGGTGCCAAATTGCATTATCTCTTATAGTTTCCGAGATATGGACTATCGATAATTTACACCTTAGGCTCTGCTTCTAACTTGGGCCCAAATTGTAAAATGGTCTTATCTCTTGGCGATTTCGTTCCAATTCACATTCCAAGTAATATTCGGCATGCTAATTACATTGCCGGGTGCCAAATTGCATTATCTCTTATAGTTTCCGAGATATGGACTATCGATTATTTACACCTTAGGCTCTGCTTCCAACTTGGGCCCAAATTGTAAAATGGTCTTATCTATTGACGATTTCGTTCCAATTCACATTCCAAGTAATATTCGGCATGCTAATTACATTGCCGGGTGCCAAATTGCATTATCTCTTATAGTTTCCGAGATATGGACTATCGATAATTTACACCTTAGGCTCTGCTTCTAACTTGGGCCCAAATTGTAAAATGGTCTTATCTCTTGGCGATTTCGTTCCAATTCACATTCCAAGTAATATACGGCATGCTAATTACATTACCGTTTACCAAATTGCATTATCTCTTATAATTTCCGAGATATGGACTATTGATAATTTACACCTTAGGCTCTGCTTCCAACTTGGGCTAAAATTGTAAAATGGTCTTATCTATTGACGATTTCGTTCCAATTCACATTCCAAGTAATATTCGGCATGCTAATTACATTGCCGGGTGCCAAATTGCATTATCTCTTATAGTTTCCGAGATATGGACAATCGATAATTTACACCCTAGGCCCTGCTTCTAACTTGGGCCCAAATTGTAAAATGGTCTTATGAATTGGCAATTTCGTTCCAATTCACATTCCAAATAATATTAGGCATGCTAATTACATTGCCGGTTGCCAAATTGCATTATCTATTATAGTTTCCGAGATATGGACTATCGATAATTTACACCTTAGGCTCTGCTTCTAACTTGGGTCCAAATTGTAAAATGGTCTTATCTATTGGCGATTTCGTTCCAATTCACAATCCAAGTAATATTCGGCATGCTAATTACATTGCCGGTTGCCAAATTGCATTATCTCTTATAGTTTCCGAGATATGGACTATCGATAATTTACACCTTAGGCTCTGCTTCTAACTTGGGCCCAAATTGTAAAATGGTCTTATGAATTGGCGATTTCGTTCCAATTCACATTCCAAATAATATTAGGCATGCTAATTACATTGCCGGTTGCCAAATTGCATTATCTCTTATAGTTTCCGAGGTATGGACAATCGATAATTTACACCCTAGGCCCTGCTTCTAACTTGGGCCCAAATTGTAAAATGGTCTTATCTATTGGCGATTTCGTTCCAATTCACATTCCAAGTAATATTCGGCATGCTAATTACATTGCCGGTTGCCAAATTGCATTATCTCTTATAGTTTCCGAGATATGGACTATCGATAATTTACACCTTAGGCTCTGCTTCTAACTTGGGCCCAAATTGTAAAATGGTCTTATCTATTGGCGATTTCGTTCCAATTCACATTCCAAGTAATATTCGGCATGCCAATTACATTGTCGGATGTCAAATTGCATTATCTCTTATAGTTTCCGAGATATGGACTATCGAAAATTTACAACTTATGCTCTGCTTCTAACTTGGGCCCAAATTGTAAAATGGTCTCATCTATTGGCGATTTCGTTCCAATTCACATTCCAAGTAATATTCGGCATGCTAATTACATTGCCGGTTACTAAATTGCATTATCTCTTATAGTTTCCGAGATATGGACTATCGATTATTTACACCTTAGGCTCTGCTTCTAACTTGGGCCTAAATTGTAAAATGGTCTTATCTATCGGCGATTTCGTTCCAATTCACATTCCAAGTGATATTCGGCATGCTAATTACATTACCGGATACCAAATTGCATTATCTCTTATGGTTTCCGATATATGAACTATCGATAATTTACACCTTAGGCTCTGCTTCTAACTTGGGCCCAAATTGTAAAATGGTCTTATCTATTGGCGATTTCGTTCCACTTCACATTCCAAGTAATATTCGGCATGCTAATTACATTGCCCGTTGCCAAATTGCATTATCTCTTATAGTTTCCGAGATATGGACTATCAATAATTTACACCTTAGGCTCTGCTTCTAACTTGGCCCCAAATTGTAAAATGGTATTATGAATTGGCGATTTCGTTCCAATTCACATTCCAAATAATATTCGGCATGCTAATTACATTGCCGGTTGCCAAATTGCATTATCTCTTATAGTTTCCGAGATATGGACTATTGATAATTTACACCTTAGGCTCTGCTTCCAACTTGGGCTAAAATTGTAAAATGGTCTTATCTATTGACGATTTCGTTCCAATTCACATTCCAAGTAATATTCGGCATGCTAATTACATTGCCGGGTGCCCAATTGCATTATCTCTTATAGTTTCCGAGATATGGACAATCGATAATTTACACCCTAGGCCCTGCTTCTAACTTGGGCCCAAATTGTAAAATGGTCTTATCAATTGGCAATTTCGTTCCAATTCACATTCCAAATAATATTAGGCATGCTAATTACATTGCCGGTTGCCAAATTGCATTATCTATTATAGTTTCCGAGATATGGACTATCGATAATTTACACCTTAGGCTCTGCTTCTAACTTGGGCCCAAATTGTAAAATGGTCTTATCTATTGGCGATTTCGTTCCAATTCACATTCCAAATAATATTAGGCATGCTAATTACATTGCCGGTTGCCAAATTGCATTATCTCTTATAGTTTCCGAGATATGGACAATCGATAATTTACACCCTAGGCCCTGTTTCTAACTTGGGCCCAAATTGTAAAATGGTCTTATGAATTGGCGATTTCGTTCCAATTCACATTCCAAATAATATTAGGCATGCTAATTACATTGCCGGTTGCCAAATTGCATTATCTGTTATAGTTTCCGAGATATGGACTATCGATAATTTACACCTTAGGCTCTGCTTCTAACTTGGGCCCAAATTGTAAAATGGTCTTATCTATTGGCGATTTCGTTCCAATTCACATTCCAAGTAATATTCGGCATGCTAATTACATTGCCGGTTGCCAAATTGCATTATCTCTTATAGTTTCCGAGGTATGGACAATCGATAATTTACACCCTAGGCCCTGCTTCTAACTTGGGCCCAAATTGTAAAATGGTCTTATCTATTGGCGATTTCGTTCCAATTCACATTCCAAGTAATATTCGGCATGCTAATTACATTGCCGGTTGCCAAATTGCATTATCTCTTATAGTTTCCGAGATATGGACTATCGATAATTTACACCTTAGGCTCTGCTTCTAACTTGGGCCCAAATTGTAAAATGGTCTTATCTATTGGCGATTTCGTTCCAATTCACATTCCAAGTAATATTCGGCATGCCAATTACATTGTCGGATGTCAAATTGCATTATCTCTTATAGTTTCCGAGATATGGACTATCGAAAATTTACAACTTATGCTCTGCTTCTAACTTGGGCCCAAATTGTAAAATGGTCTCATCTATTGGCGATTTCGTTCCAATTCACATTCCAAGTAATATTCGGCATGCTAATTACATTGCCGGTTACTAAATTGCATTATCTCTTATAGTTTCCGAGATATGGACTATCGATAATTTACACCTTAGGCTCTGCTTCTAACTTGGGCCGAAATTGTAAAATGGTCTTATCTATCGGCGATTTCGTTCCAATTCACATTCCAAGTGATATTCGGCATGCTAATTACATTACCGGATACCAAATTGCATTATCTCTTATGGTTTCCGATATATGAACTATCAATAATTTACACCTTAGGCTCTGCTTCTAACTTGGGCCCAAATTGTAAAATGGTCTTATCTATTGGCGATTTCGTTCCACTTCACATTCCAAGTAATATTCGGCATGCTAATTACATTGCCCGTTGCCAAATTGCATTATCTCTTATAGTTTCCGAGATATGGACTATCAATAATTTACACCTTAGGCTCTGCTTCTAACTTGGCCCCAAATTGTAAAATGGTATTATGAATTGGCGATTTCGTTCCAATTCACATTCCAAATAATATTCGGCATGCTAATTACATTGCCGGTTGCCAAATTGCATTATCTCTTATAGTTTCCGAGATATGGACTATCGAAAATTTACAACTTATGCTCTGCTTCTAACTTGGGCCCAAATTGTAAAATGGTCTTATCTATTGGCGATTTCGTTCCAATTCACATTCCAAGTAATATTCGGCATGCTAATTACATTACCGGTTACCAAATTGCATTATCTCTTATAGTTTCCGAGATATGGACTATCGATAATTTACACTTAGGCTCTGCTTCTAACTTGGGCCCAAATTGTAGAATGGTCTTATCTATTGACGATTTCGTTCCAATTCACATTCCAAGTAATATTCGTCATGCTCATTATTTCTCCGGTTGCCAAATTGCATTATCTCTTATAGTTTCCGAGATATGGACTATCGATAATTTACACCTTAGGCTCTGCTTCTAACATGGGCCCAAATTGTAAAATGGTCTTATCTATTGGCGATTTCGTTCCAATTCACATTCCAAGTAATATTCGGCATGCCAATTACATTGCCGGTTGCCCAATTTCATTATCTCTTATAGTTTCCGAGATATGGACAATCGATAATTTACACCCTAGGCCCTGCTTCTAACTTGGGCCCAAATTGTAAAATGGTCTTATGAATTGGCAATTTCGTTCCAATTCACATTCCAAATAATATTAGGCATGCTAATTATATTGCCGGTTGCCAAATTGCATTATCTCTTATAGTTTCCGAGATATGGACAATCGATAATTTACACCCTAGGCCCTGTTTCTAACTTGGGCCCAAATTGTAAAATGGTCTTATGAATTGGCGATTTCGTTCCAATTCACATTCCAAATAATATTAGGCATGCTAATTACATTGCCGGTTGCCAAATTGCATTATCTGTTATAGGTTCCGAGATATGGACTATCGATAATTTACACCTTAGGCTCTGCTTCTAACTTGGGCCCAAATTGTAAAATGGTCTTATCTATTGGCGATTTCGTTCCAATTCACATTCCAAGTAATATTCGGCATGCTAATTACATTGCCGGTTGCCAAATTGCATTATCTCTTATAGTTTCCGAGATATGGACAATCGATAATTTACACCCTAGGCCCTGCTTCTAACTTGGGCCCAAATTGTAAAATGGTCTTATCTATTGGCGATTTCGTTCCAATTCACATTCCAAGTAATATTCGGCATGCTAATTACATTGCCGGTTGCCAAATTGCATTATCTCTTATAGTTTCCGAGATATGGACAATCGATAATTTACACCCTAGGCCCTGCTTCTAACTTGGGCCCAAATTGTAAAATGGTCTTATCTATTGGCGATTTCGTTCCAATTCACATTCCAAGTAATATTCGGCATGCTAATTACATTGCCGGTTGCCAAATTGCATTATCTCTTATAGTTTCCGAGATATGGACTATCGATAATTTACACCTTAGGCTCTGCTTCTAACTTGGGCCCAAATTGTAAAATGGTCTTATCTATTGGCGATTTCGTTCCAATTCACATTCCAAGTAATATTCGGCATGCTAATTACATTGCCGGTTACCAAATTGCATTATCTCTTATAGTTTCCGAGATATGGACTATCGATAATTTACACCTTAGGCTCTGCTTCTAACTTGGGCCCAAATTGTTAAATGATCTTATCTATTGGCGATTTCGTTCCAATTCACATTCCAAGTAATATTCGGCATTCTAATTACATTGCCGGTTGCCAAATTGCATTACCTCTTATAGTTTCCGAGATATGGACTATCGATAATTTACACCTTAGGCTCTGCTTCTAACTTGGGCCCAAATTGTAAAATGGTCTTATCTATTGACGATTTCGTTCCAATTCACATTCCAAGTAATATTCGGCATGCTGATTACATTGCCGGTTGCCAAATTGCATTATCTATTATAGTTTCCGAGATATGGACTATCGATAATTTACACCTTAGGCTCTGCTTCTAACTTGGGCCCAAATTGTAAAATGGTCTTATCTATTGGCGATTTCGTTCCAATTCACATTCCAAGTAATATTCGGCATGCTAATTATATTACCGGTTACCAAATTGCATCATCTATTATAGTTTCCGAGATATGGACTATCGATAATTTACACCTTAGGCTCTGCTTCTAACTTGGGCCCAAATTGTAAAATGGTCTTATCTATTGGCGATTTCGTTCCAATTCACATTCCAAGTAATATTCGGCATGCTAATTACATTGCCGGTTGCCAAATTGCATTATCTCTTATAGTTTCCGAGATATGGACTATCGATAATTTACACCTTAGGCTCTGCTTCTAACTTGGGCCCAAATTGTAAAATGGTCTTATCTATTGGCGATTTCGTTCCAATTCACATTCCAAGTAATATTCGGGATGCTAATTACATTGCCGGTTGCCAAATTGCATTATCTCTTATAGTTTCCGAGATATGGACAATCGATAATTTACATCTTAGGCTCTGCTTCTAACTTGGGCCCAAATTGTAAAATGGTCTTATCTATTTGCGATTTCGTTCCAATTCACATTCCAAGTAATATTCGGCATGCTAATTACATTGCCGGTTGCCAAATTGCATTATCTCTTATAGTTTCCGAGATATGGACTATCGATAATTTACACCTTAGGCTCTGTTTCTAACTTGGGCCCAAATTGTAAAATGTTCTTATCTATTGGCGATTTCGTTCCAATTCACATTCCAAGTAATATTCGGCATGCTAATTACATTGCCGGTTGCCAAATTGCATTATCTATTATAGTTTCCGAGATATGGACTATCGATAATTTACACCTTAGGCTCTGCTTCTAACTTGGGCCCAAATTGTAAAATGGTCTTATCTATTGGCGATTTCATTCCAATTCACATTCCAAGTAATATTCGGCATGCCAATTACATTGCCGGTTGCCAAATTGCATTATCTCTTATAGTTTCCGAGATATGGACTATCGATAATTTACACCTTAGGCTCTGCTTCTAGCTTGGGCCCAAATTGTAAAATGGTCTTATCTATTGGCGATTTCGTTCCAATTCACATTCTAAGTAATATTCGGCATGCTAATTACATTGCCGGTTGCCAAATTGCATTATCTCTGATAGTTTCCGAGATATGGACTATCGATAATTTACACCTTAGGCTCTGCTTCTAACTTGGGCCCAAATTGTAAAATGGTCTTATCTATCGGCAATTTCGTTCCAATTCACATTCCAAGTAATATTGGGCATGCTAGTTACATTGCCGGTTGCCAAATTGCATTATCTCTTATAGTTTCCGAGATATGGACTATCGATAATTTACATTTTAGGCTCTGCTTCTAACTTGGGCCCAAATTGAAAAATGGTCTTATCTATTGGCGATTTCGTTCCAATTCACATTCCAAGTAATATTCGGCATGCTAATTACATTGCCGGTTGCCAAATTACATTATCTCTTATAGTTTCCGAGATATGGACTATCGATAATTTACACCTTAGGCTCTGCTTCTAACTTGGGCCCAAATTGTAAAATGGTCTTATCTATTGGCGATTTCGTTCCAATTCACATTCCAAGTAATATTCGGCATGCTAATTACATTGCCGGTTGCCAAATTGCATTATCTCTTATAGTTTCCGAGATATGGATTATCGATAATTTACACCTTAGGCTCTGCTTCTAACTTGGGCCCAAATTGTAAAATGGTCTTATCTATTGGCGATTTCGTTCCAATTCACATTCCAAGTAATATTCGGCATGCTAACTACATTTCCGGTTGCCAAATTGAATTATATCTTATAGTTTCCGAGATATGGACTATCGATAATTTACACCTTAGGCTCTGCTTCTAACTTGGGCCCAAATTGTAAAATGGTCTTATCTATTGGCGATTTCGTTCCAATTCACATTCCAAGTAATATTCGGCATGCTAATTACATTGCCGGTTGCCAAATTGCATTATCTCTTATAGTTTCCGAGATATGGACTATCGATAATTTACACCTTAGGCTCTGCTTCTAACTTGGGCCCAAACTGTAAAATGGTCTTATCTATTGACGATTTCGTTCCAATTCACATTCCAAGTAATATTCGACATGCTCATTACATTTCCGTTTGCCAAATTGCATTATCTCTTATGGTTTCCGAGATATGGACTATCGATAATTTACACCTTATGCTCTGCTTCTAACTTGGGCCCAAATTGTAAAATGGTCTTATCTATTGGCGATTTCGTTCCAATTCACATTCCAAGTAATATTCGGCATGCTAATTACATTGCCGGTTGCCAAATTGCATTATATCTTATAGTTTCCGAGATATGGACTATCGATAATTTACACCTTAGGCTCTGCTTCTAACTTGGGCCCAAATTGTAAAATGGTCTTATCTATTGGCGATTTCGTTCCAATTCACATTCCAAGTAATATTCGGCATGCTAATTACATTTCCGGTTGCCAAATTGAATTATATCTTATAGTTTCCGAGATATGGTCTATCGAAAATTTACAACTTATGCTCTGCTTCTAACTTGGGCCCAAATAGTAAAATGGTCTTATCTATTGGCGATTTCGTTCCAATTCACATTCCAAGTAATATTCGGCATGCCAATTACATTGTCGGATGTCAAATTGCATTATCTCTTATAGTTTCCGAGATATGGACTATCGAAAATTTACAACTTATGCTCTGCTTCTAACTTGGGCCCAAATTGTAAAATGGTCTCATCTATTGGCGATTTCGTTCCAATTCACATTCCAAGTAATATTCGGCATGCTAATTACATTACCGGTTACTAAATTGCATTATCTCTTATAGTTTCCGAGATATGGACTATCGATAATTTACACCTTAGGCTCTGCTTCTAAATTGGGAACAAATTGTAAAATGGTCTTATCTACCGGCGATTTCGTTCCAATTCACATTCCAAGTGATATTCGGCATGCTAATTACATTACCGGATACCAAATTGCATTATCTCTTATAGTTTCCGATATATGAACTATCAATAATTTACACCTTAGGCTCTGCTTCTAAATTGGACGCAAATTGTAAAATGGTATTATGAATTGGCGATTTCGTTCCAATTCACATTCCAAATAATATTCGGCATGCTAATTACATTGCCGATTGCCAAATTGCATTATCTCTTATAGTTTCCGAGATATGGACTATCGAAAATTTACAACTTATGCTCTGCTTCTAACTTGGGCCCAAATTGTAAAATGGTCTTATCTATTGGCGATTTCGTTCCAATTCACATTCCAAGTAATATTCGGCATGCTAATTACATTACCGGCTACCAAATTGCATTATCTCTTATAGTTTCCGAGATATGGACTATCGATAATTTACACCTTAGGCTCTGCTTCTAACATGGGCCCAAATTGTAAAATGGTCTTATCTATTGGCGATTTCGTTCCAATTCACATTCCAAGTAATATTCGGCATGCCAATTACATTGCCGGTTGCCCAATTTCATTATCTCTTATAGTTCCCGAGATATGGACTATCGATAATTTACACCTTAGGCTCTGCTTCTAACTTGGGCCCAAATTGTAAAATGGTCTTATCTATTGGCGATTTCGTTCCAATTCACATTCCAAGTAATATTCGGCATGCTAATTACATTGCCGGTTACCAAATTGCATTATCTCTTATAGTTTCCGAGATATGGACTATCGATAATTTACACCTTAGGCTCTGCTTCTAACTTGGGCCCAAATTGTAAAATGGTCTTATCTATTGGCGATTTCGTTCCAATTCACATTCCAAGTAATATTCGGCATGCTAATTACATTGCCGGTTGCCAAATTGCATTATCTCTTATAGTTTCCGAGATATGGACTATCGATAATTTACACCTTAGGCTCTGCTTCTAACTTGGGCCCAAATTGTAAAATGGTCTTATCTATTGACGATTTCGTTCCAATTCACATTCCAAGTAATATTCGGCATGCTGATTACATTGCCGGTTGCCAAATTGCATTATCTATTATAGTTTCCGAGATATGGACTATCGATAATTTACACCTTAGGCTCTGCTTCTAACTTGGGCCCAAATTGTAAAATGGTCTTATCTATTGGCGATTTCGTTCCAATTCACATTCCAAGTAATATTCGGCATGCTAATTATATTACCGGTTACCAAATTGCATTATCTATTATAGTTTCCGAGATATGGACTATCGATAATTTACACCTTAGGCTCTGCTTCTAACTTGGGCCCAAATTGTAAAATGGTCTTATCTATTGGCGATTTCGTTCCAATTCACATTCCAAGTAATATTCGGCATGCTAATTACATTGCCGGTTGCCAAATTGCATTATCTCTTATAGTTTCCGAGATATGGACTATCGATAATTTACACCTTAGGCTCTGCTTCTAACTTGGGCCCAAATTGTAAAATGGTCTTATCTATTGGCGATTTCGTTCCAATTCACATTCCAAGTAATATTCGGGATGCTAATTACATTGCCGGTTGCCAAATTGCATTATCTCTTATAGTTTCCGAGATATGGACAATCGATAATTTACATCTTAGGCTCTGCTTCTAACTTGGGCCCAAATTGTAAAATGGTCTTATCTATTTGCGATTTCGTTCCAATTCACATTCCAAGTAATATTCGGCATGCTAATTACATTGCCGGTTGCCAAATTGCATTATCTCTTATAGTTTCCGAGATATGGACTATCGATAATTTACACCTTAGGCTCTGTTTCTAACTTGGGCCCAAATTGTAAAATGTTCTTATCTATTGGCGATTTCGTTCCAATTCACATTCCAAGTAATATTCGGCATGCTAATTACATTGCCGGTTGCCAAATTGCATTATCTATTATAGTTTCCGAGATATGGACTATCGATAATTTACACCTTAGGCTCTGCTTCTAACTTGGGCCCAAATTGTAAAATGGTCTTATCTATTGGCGATTTCATTCCAATTCACATTCCAAGTAATATTCGGCATGCCAATTACATTGCCGGTTGCCAAATTGCATTATCTCTTATAGTTTCCGAGATATGGACTATCGATAATTTACACCTTAGGCTCTGCTTCTAGCTTGGGCCCAAATTGTAAAATGGTCTTATCTATTGGCGATTTCGTTCCAATTCACATTCTAAGTAATATTCGGCATGCTAATTACATTGCCGGTTGCCAAATTGCATTATCTCTGATAGTTTCCGAGATATGGACTATCGATAATTTACACCTTAGGCTCTGCTTCTAACTTGGGCCCAAATTGTAAAATGGTCTTATCTATCGGCGATTTCGTTCAAATTCACATTCCAAGTAATATTGGGCATGCTAGTTACATTGCCGGTTGCCAAATTGCATTATCTCTTATAGTTTCCGAGATATGGACTATCGATAATTTACACCTTAGGCTCTGCTTCTAACTTGGGCCCAAATTGTAAAATGGTCTTATCTATTGGCGATTTCGTTCCAATTCACATTCCAAGTAATATTCGGCATGCTAATTACATTGCCGGTTGCCAAATTACATTATCTCTTATAGTTTCCGAGATATGGACTATCGATAATTTACACCTTAGGCTCTGCTTCTAACTTGGGCCCAAATTGTAAAATATTCTTATCTATTGGCGATTTCGTTCCAATTCACATTCCAAGTAATATTCGGCATGCTAATTACATTGCCGGTTGCCAAATTGCATTATCTCTTATAGTTTCCGAGATATGGATTATCGATAATTTACACCTTAGGCTCTGCTTCTAACTTGGGCCCAAATTGTAAAATGGTCTTATCTATTGGCGATTTCGTTCCAATTCACATTCCAAGTAATATTCGGCATGCTAACTACATTTCCGGTTGCCAAATTGAATTATATCTTATAGTTTCCGAGATATGGACTATCGATAATTTACACCTTAGGCTCTGCTTCTAACTTGGGCCCAAACTGTAAAATGGTCTTATGTATTGACGATTTCGTTCCAATTCACATTCCAAGTAATATTCGACATGCTCATTACATTTCCGTTTGCCAAATTGCATTATCTCTTATGGTTTCCGAGATATGGACTATCGATAATTTACACCTTATGCTCTGCTTCTAACTTGGGCCCAAATTGTAAAATGGTCTTATCTATTGGCGATTTCGTTCCAATTCACATTCCAAGTAATATTCGGCATGCTAATTTCATTGCCGGTTGCCAAATTGCATTATCCCTTATAGTTTCCGAGATATGGACTATCGATAATTTACACCTTAGGCTCCGCTTCTAACTTGGGCCCAAATTGTAAAATGGTCTTATCTATTGGCGATTTCGTTCCAATTCACAGTCCAAGTAATATTCGGCATGCTAATTACATTGCCGGTTGCCAAATTGCATTATCTCTTATAGTTTCCGAGATATGGACTATCGATAATTCACACCTTAGGCTCTGCTTCTAACTTGGGCCCAAATTTTAAAATGGTCTTATCTATTGGCGATTTCGTTCCAATTCACATTCCAAGTAATATTCGGCATGCTAATTACATTGCCGGTTGCCAAATTGCATTATCCCTTATAGTTTCCGAGATATGGACTATCGATAATTTACACCTTAGGCTCCGCTTCTAACTTGGGCCCAAATTGTAAAATGGTCTTATCTATTGGCGATTTCGTTCCAATTCACATTCCAAGTAATATTCGGCATGCCAATTACATTGTCGGGTGTCAAATTGCATTATCTCTAATAGTTTCCGAGATATGGACTATCGAAAATTTACAACTTATGCTCTGCTTCTAACTTGGGCCCAAATTGTAAAATGGTCTCATCTATTGGCGATTTCGTTCCAATTCACATTCCAAGTAATATTCGGCATGCTAATTACATTGCCGGTTACTAAATTGCATTATCTTTTATAGTTTCCGAGATATGGACTATCGATAATTTACACCTTAGGCTCTGCTTCTAACTTGGGAACAAATTGTAAAATGGTCTTATCTATCGGCGATTTCGTTCCAATTCACATTCCAAGTGATATTCGGCATGCTAATTACATTACCGGATACCAAATTGCATTATCTCTTATAGTTTCCGATATATGAACTATCGATAATTTACACCTTAGGCTCTGCTTCTAACTTGGGCGCAAATTGTAAAATGGTCTTATCTATTGGCGATTTCGTTCCACTTCACATTCCAAGTAATATTCGGCATGCTAATTACATTGCCCGTTGCCAAATTGCATTATCTCTTATAGTTTCCGAGATATGGACTATCAATAATTTACACCTTAGGCTCTGCTTCTAACTTGGCCCCAAATTGTAAAATGGTATTATGAATTGGCGATTTCGTTCCAATTCACGTTCCAAATAATATTCGGCATGCTAATTACATTGCCGGTTGCCAAATTGCATTATCTCTTATAGTTTCCGAGATATGGACTATCGAAAATTTACAACTTATGCTCTGCTTCTAACTTGGGCCCAAATTGTAAAATTGTCTTATCTATTGGCGATTTCGTTCCAATTCACATTCCAAGTAATATTCGGCATGCTAATTACATTACCGGTTACCAAATTGCATTATCTCTTATAGTTTCCGAGATATGGACTATCGATAATTTACACTTAGGCTCTGCTTCTAACTGGGGCCCAAATTGTAGAATGGTCTTATCTATTGGCGATTTCGTTCCAATTCACATTCCAAGTAATATTCGGCATGCTAATTACATTTCCGGTTGCCAAATTGAATTATATCTTATAGTTTCCGAGATATGGACTATCTATAATTTACACCTTAGGCTCTGCTTCTAACTTGGGCCCAAATTGTAAAATGGTCTTATCTATAGGCGATTTCGTTCCAATTCACATTCCAAGTAATATTCGGCATGCTAATTACATTGCCGGTTGCCAAATTGCATTATCTCTTATAGTTTCCGAGATATGGACTATCGATAATTTACACCTTAGGCTCTGCTTCTAACTTGGGCCCAAATTGTAAAATGGTCTTATCTATTGGCGATTTCGTTCCAATTCACATTCCAAGTAATATTCGGCATGCTAATTACATTGCCGGTTGCCAAATTGCATTATCCCTTATAGTTTCCGAGATATGGACTATCGATAATTTACACCTTAGGCTCCGCTTCTAACTTGGGCCCAAATTGTAAAATGGTCTTATCTATTGGCGATTTCGTTCCAATTCACATTCCAAGTAATATTCGGCATGCCAATTACATTGTCGGGTGTCAAATTGCATTATCTCTTATAGTTTCCGAGATATGGACTATCGATAATTTACACCTTAGGCTCTGCTTCTAACTTGGGCCCAAATTGTAAAATGGTCTTATCTATTGGCGATTTCATTCCAATTCACATTCCAAGTAATATTCGGCATGCCAATTACATTGCCGGTTGCCAAATTGCATTATCTCTTATAGTTTCCGAGATATGGACTATCGATAATTTACACCTTAGGCTCTGCTTCTAGCTTGGGCCCAAATTGTAAAATGGTCTTATCTATTGGCGATTTCGTTCCAATTCACATTCTAAGTAATATTCGGCATGCTAATTACATTGCCGGTTGCCAAATTGCATTATCTCTGATAGTTTCCGAGATATGGACTATCGATAATTTACACCTTAGGCTCTGCTTCTAACTTGGGCCCAAATTGTAAAATGGTCTTATCTATCGGCGATTTCGTTCCAATTCACATTCCAAGTAATATTGGGCATGCTAGTTACATTGCCGGTTGCCAAATTGCATTATCTCTTATAGTTTCCGAGATATGGACTATCGATAATTTACACCTTAGGCTCTGCTTCTAACTTGGGCCCAAATTGTAAAATGGTCTTATCTATTGGCGATTTCGTTCCAATTCACATTCCAAGTAATATTCGGCATGCTAATTACATTGCCGGTTGCCAAATTACATTATCTCTTATAGTTTCCGAGATATGGACTATCGATAATTTACACCTTAGGCTCTGCTTCTAACTTGGGCCCAAATTGTAAAATGGTCTTATCTATTGGCGATTTCGTTCCAATTCACATTCCAAGTAATATTCGGCATGCTAATTACATTGCCGGTTGCCAAATTGCATTATCTCTTATAGTTTCCGAGATATGGATTATCGATAATTTACACCTTAGGCTCTGCTTCTAACTTGGGCCCAAATTGTAAAATGGTCTTATCTATTGGCGATTTCGTTCCAATTCACATTCCAAGTAATATTCGGCATGCTAACTACATTTCCGGTTGCCAAATTGAATTATATCTTATAGTTTCCGAGATATGGACTATCGATAATTTACACCTTAGGCTCTGCTTCTAACTTGGGCCCAAATTGTAAAATGGTCTTATCTATTGGCGATTTCGTTCCAATTCACATTCCAAGTAATATTCGGCATGCTAATTACATTGCCGGTTGCCAAATTGCATTATCTCTTATAGTTTCCGAGATATGGACTATCGATAATTTACACCTTAGGCTCTGCTTCTAACTTGGGCCCAAACTGTAAAATGGTCTTATGTATTGACGATTTCGTTCCAATTCACATTCCAAGTAATATTCGACATGCTCATTACATTTCCGTTTGCCAAATTGCATTATCTCTTATGGTTTCCGAGATATGGACTATCGATAATTTACACCTTATGCTCTGCTTCTAACTTGGGCCCAAATTGTAAAATGGTCTTATCTATTGGCGATTTCGTTCCAATTCACATTCCAAGTAATATTCGGCATGCTAATTTCATTGCCGGTTGCCAAATTGCATTATCCCTTATAGTTTCCGAGATATGGACTATCGATAATTTACACCTTAGGCTCCGCTTCTAACTTGGGCCCAAATTGTAAAATGGTCTTATCTATTGGCGATTTCGTTCCAATTCACAGTCCAAGTAATATTCGGCATGCTAATTACATTGCCGGTTGCCAAATTGCATTATCTCTTATAGTTTCCGAGATATGGACTATCGATAATTCACACCTTAGGCTCTGCTTCTAACTTGGGCCCAAATTTTAAAATGGTCTTATCTATTGGCGATTTCGTTCCAATTCACATTCCAAGTAATATTCGGCATGCTAATTACATTGCCGGTTGCCAAATTGCATTATCCCTTATAGTTTCCGAGATATGGACTATCGATAATTTACACCTTAGGCTCCGCTTCTAACTTGGGCCCAAATTGTAAAATGGTCTTATCTATTGGCGATTTCGTTCCAATTCACATTCCAAGTAATATTCGGCATGCCAATTACATTGTCGGGTGTCAAATTGCATTATCTCTTATAGTTTCCGAGATATGGACTATCGAAAATTTACAACTTATGCTCTGCTTCTAACTTGGGCCCAAATTGTAAAATGGTCTCATCTATTGGCGATTTCGTTCCAATTCACATTCCAAGTAATATTCGGCATGCTAATTACATTGCCGGTTACTAAATTGCATTATCTTTTATAGTTTCCGAGATATGGACTATCGATAATTTACACCTTAGGCTCTGCTTCTAACTTGGGAACAAATTGTAAAATGGTCTTATCTATCGGCGATTTCGTTCCAATTCACATTCCAAGTGATATTCGGCATGCTAATTACATTACCGGATACCAAATTGCATTATCTCTTATAGTTTCCGATATATGAACTATCGATAATTTACACCTTAGGCTCTGCTTCTAACTTGGGCGCAAATTGTAAAATGGTCTTATCTATTGGCGATTTCGTTCCACTTCACATTCCAAGTAATATTCGGCATGCTAATTACATTGCCCGTTGCCAAATTGCATTATCTCTTATAGTTTCCGAGATATGGACTATCAATAATTTACACCTTAGGCTCTGCTTCTAACTTGGCCCCAAATTGTAAAATGGTATTATGAATTGGCGATTTCGTTCCAATTCACGTTCCAAATAATATTCGGCATGCTAATTACATTGCCGGTTGCCAAATTGCATTATCTCTTATAGTTTCCGAGATATGGACTATCGAAAATTTACAACTTATGCTCTGCTTCTAACTTGGGCCCAAATTGTAAAATTGTCTTATCTATTGACGATTTCGTTCCAATTCACATTCCAAGTAATATTCGGCATGCTAATTACATTACCGGTTACCAAATTGCATTATCTCTTATAGTTTCCGAGATATGGACTATCGATAATTTACACTTAGGCTCTGCTTCTAACTGGGGCCCAAATTGTAGAATGGTCTTATCTATTGGCGATTTCGTTCCAATTCACATTCCAAGTAATATTCGGCATGCTAATTACATTTCCGGTTGCCAAATTGAATTATATCTTATAGTTTCCGAGATATGGACTATCGATAATTTACACCTTAGGCTCTGCTTCTAACTTGGGCCCAAATTGTAAAATGGTCTTATCTATAGGCGATTTCGTTCCAATTCACATTCCAAGTAATATTCGGCATGCTAATTACATTGCCGGTTGCCAAATTGCATTATCTCTTATAGTTTCCGAGATATGGACTATCGATAATTTACACCTTAGGCTCTGCTTCTAACTTGGGCCCAAATTGTAAAATGGTCTTATCTATTGGCGATTTCGTTCCAATTCACATTCCAAGTAATATTCGGGATGCTAATTACATTGCCGGTTGCCAAATTGCATTATCTCTTATAGTTTCCGAGATATGGACAATCGATAATTTACATCTTAGGCTCTGCTTCTAACTTGGGCCCAAATTGTAAAATGGTCTTATCTATTGGCGATTTCGTTCCAATTCACATTCCAAGTAATATTCGGCATGCTAATTACATTGCCGGTTGCCAAACTGCATTATCTCTGATAGTTTCCGAGATATGGACTATCGATAATTCACACCTTAGGCTCTGCTTCTAACTTGGGCCCAAATTGTAAAATGGTCTTATCTATCGGCGATTTCGTTCCAATTCACATTCCAAGTAATATTGGGCTTGCTAGTTACATTGCCGGTTGCCAAATTGCATTATCTCTTATAGTTTCCGAGATATGGACTATCGATAATTTACACCTTAGGCTCGGCTTCTAACTTGGGCCCAAATTGTAAAATGGTCTTATCTATTGGCGATTTCGTTCCAATTCACATTCCAAGTAATATTCGGCATGCTAATTACATTGCCGGTTGCCAAATTACATTATCTCTTATAGTTTCCGAGATATGGACTATCGATAATTTACACCTTAGGCTCTGCTTCTAACTTGGGCCCAAATTGTAAAATGGTCTTATCTATTGGCGATTTCGTTCCAATTCACATTCCAAGTAATATTCGGCATGCTAATTACATTGCCGGTTGCCAAATTGCATTATCTCTTATAGTTTCCGAGATATGGATTATGGATAATTTACACCTTAGGCTCTGCTTCTAACTTGGGCCCAAATTGTAAAATGGTCTTATCTATTGGCGATTTCGTTCCAATTCACATTCCAAGTAATATTCGGCATGCTAATTACATTTCCGGTTGCCAAATTGAATTATATCTTATAGTTTCCGAGATATGGACTATCGATAATTTACACCTTAGGCTCTGCTTCTAACTTGGGCCCAAATTGTAAAATGGTCTTATCTATTGGCGATTTCGTTCCAATTCACATTCCAAGTAATATTCGGCATGCTAATTACATTTCCGGTTGCCAAATTAAATTATATCTTATAGTTTCCGAGATATGGTCTATCGAAAATTTACAACTTATGCTCTGCTTCTAACTTGGGCCCAAATACTAAAATGGTCTTATCTATTGGCGATTTCGTTCCAATTCACATTCCAAGTAATATTCGGCATGCTAATTACATTACCGGTTACCAAATTGCATTATCTCTTATAGTTTCCGAGATATGGACTATCGATAATTTACACCTTAGGCTCTGCTTCTAACTTGGGCCCAAATTGTAAAATGGTCTTATCTATTGACGATTTCGTTCCAATTCACATTCCAAGTAATATTCGACATCCTCATTACATTTCCGTTTGCCAAATTGCATTATCTCTTATGGTTTCCGAGATATGGACTATCGATAATTTACACCTTATGCTCTGCTTCTAACTTGGGCCCAAATTGTAAAATGGTCTTATCTATTGGCGATTTCGTTCCAATTCACATTCCAAGTAACATTCGGCATGCTAATTTCATTGCCGGTTGCCAAATTGCATTATCCCTTATAGTTTCCGAGATATGGACTATCGATAATTTACACTTAGGCTCTGCTTCTAACTGGGGCCCAAATTGTAGAATGGTCTTATCTATTGGCGATTTCGTTCCATTTCACATTCCAAGTAATATTCGGCATGCTAATTACATTTCCGGTTGCCAAATTGAATTATATCTTATAGTTTCCGAGATATGGACTATCGATAATTTACACCTTAGGCTCTGCTTCTAACTTGGGCCCAAATTGTAAAATGGTCTTATCTATAGGCGATTTCGTTCCAATTCACATTCCAAGTAATATTCGGCATGCTAATTACATTGCCGGTTGCCAAATTGCATTATCTCTTATAGTTTCCGAGATATGGACTATCGATAATTTACACCTTAGGCTCTGCTTCTAACTTGGGCCCAAATTGTAAAATGGTCTTATCTATTGGCGATTTCGTTCCAATTCACATTCCAAGTAATATTCGGGATGCTAATTACATTGCCGGTTGCCAAATTGCATTATCTCTTATAGTTTCCGAGATATGGACAATCGATAATTTACATCTTAAGCTCTGCTTCTAACTCGGGCCCAAATTGTAAAATGGTCTTATCTATTGGCGATTTCGTTCCAATTCACATTCCAAGTAATATTCGGCATGCTAATTACATTGCCGGTTGCCAAATTGCATTATCTCTTATAGTTTCCGAGATATTGATTATCGATTATTTACACCTTAGGCTCTGCTTCTAACTTGGGCCCAAATTGTAAAATGGTCTTATCTATTGGCGATTTCGTTCCAATTCACATTCCAAGTAATATTCGGCATGCCAATTACATTGCCGGTTGCCAAATTGCATTATCTCTTATAGTTTCCGAGATATGGACTATCGATAATTTACACCATAGGCTCTGCTTCTAGCTTGGGCCCAAATTGTAAAATGGTCTTATCTATTGGCGATTTCGTTCCAATTCACATTCCAAGTAATATTCGGCATGCTAATTACATTGCCGGTTGCCAAACTGCATTATCTCTGATAGTTTCCGAGATATGGACTATCGATAATTTACACCTTAGGCTCTGCTTCTAACTTGGGCCCAAATTGTAAAATGGTCTTATCTATCGGCGATTTCGTTCCAATTCACATTCCAAGTAATATTGGGCTTGCTAGTTACATTGCCGGTTGCCAAATTGCATTATCTCTTATAGTTTCCGAGATATGGACTATCGATAATTTACACCTTAGGCTCTGCTTCTAACTTGGGCCCAAATTGTAAAATGGTCTTATCTATTGGCGATTTCGTTCCAATTCACATTCCAAGTAATATTCGGCATGCTAATTACATTGCCGGTTGCCAAATTACATTATCTCTTATAGTTTCCGAGATATGGACTATCGATAATTTACACCTTAGGCTCTGCTTCTAACTTGGGCCCAAATTGTAAAATGGTCTTATCTATTGGCGATTTCGTTCCAATTCACATTCCAAGTAATATTTGGTATGCTAATTACATTGCCGGTTGCCAAATTGCATTATCTCTTATAGTTTCCGAGATATGGATTATGGATAATTTACACCTTAGGCTCTGCTTCTAACTTGGGCCCAAATTGTAAAATGGTCTTATCTATTGGCGATTTCGTTCCAATTCAAATTCCAAGTAATATTCGGCATGCTAATTACATTTCCGGTTGCCAAATTGAATTATATCTTATAGTTTCCGAGATATGGACTATCGATAATTTACACCTTAGGCTCTGCTTCTAACTTGGGCCCAAATTGTAAAATGGTCTTATCTATTGGCGATTTCGTTCCAATTCACATTCCAAGTAATATTCGGCATGCTAATTACATTTCCGGTTGCCAAATTGAATTATATCTTATAGTTTCCGAGATATGGTCTATCGAAAATTTACAACTTATGCTCTGCTTCTAACTTGGGCCCAAATAGTAAAATGGTCTTATCTATTGGCGATTTCGTTCCAATTCACATTCCAAGTAATATTCGGCATGCTAATTACATTACCGGTTACCAAATTGCATTATCTCTTATAGTTTCCGAGATATGGACTATCGATAATTTACACCTTAGGCTCTGCTCCTAACTTGGGCCCAAATTGTAAAATGGTCTTATCTATTGACGGTTTCGTTCCAATTCACATTCCAAGTAATATTCGACATGCTCATTACATTTCCGTTTGCCAAATTGCATTATCTCTTATGGTTTCCGAGATATGGACTATCGATAATTTACACCTTATGCTCTGCTTCTAACTTGGGCCCAAATTGTAAAATGGTCTTATCTATTGGCGATTTCGTTCCAATTCACATTCCAAGTAATATTCGGCATGCTAATTTCATTGCCGGTTGCCAAATTGCATTATCCCTTATAGTTTCCGAGATATGGACTATCGATAATTTACACCTTAGGCTCCGCTTCTAACTTGGGCCCAAATTGTAAAATGGTTTTATCTATTGGCGATTTCGTTCCAATTCACAGTCCAAGTAATATTCGGCATGCTAATTACATTGCCGGTTGCCAAATTGCATTATCTCTTATAGTTTCCGAGATATGGACTATCGATAATTTACACCTTAGGCTCTGCTTCTAACTTGGGCCCAAATTTTAAAATGGTCTTATCTATTGGCGATTTCGTTCCAATTCACATTCCAAGTAATATTCGGCATGCTAATTATATTGCCGGTTGCCAAATTGCATTATCTCTTATAGTTCCCGAGATATGGACTATCGATAATATACACTTTAGGCTCTGCTTCTAACTTGGCCCCAAATTGTAAAATGGTCATTTGAATTGGCGATTTCGTTCCAATTCACATTCCAAGTAATATTCGGCATGCTAATTACATTGCCGGTTGCCAAATTGTATTATCTCTGATAGTATCCGAGATATGGACTATCGATAATTTACACCTTAGGCTCTGCTTCTAACTTGGGCCCAAATTGTAAAATGGTCTTATCTATTGGCGATTTCGTTCCAATTCACATTCCAAGTAATATTCGGCATGCTAATTACATTGCCGGTTGCCAAATTGCATTATCTCTTATAGTTTCCGAGATATGGATTATCGATAATTTACACCTTAGGCTCTGCTTCTAACTTGGGCCCAAATTGTAAAATGGTCTTATCTATTGGCGATTTCGTTCCAATTCACATTCCAAGTAATATTCGGCATGCTAATTACATTTCCGGTTGCCAAATTGAATTATATCTTATAGTTTCCGAGATATGGACTATCGATAATTTACACCTTATGCTCTGCTTCTAACTTGGGCCCAAATTGTAAAATGGTCTTATCTATTGGCGATTTCGTTCCAATTCACATTCCAAGTAATATTCGGCATGCTAATTTCATTGCCGGTTGCCAAATTGCATTATCCCTTATAGTTTCCGAGATATGGACTATCGATAATTTACACCTTAGGCTCCGCTTCTAACTTGGGCCCAAATTGTAAAATGGTTTTATCTATTGGCGATTTCGTTCCAATTCACAGTCCAAGTAATATTCGGCATGCTAATTACATTGCCGGTTGCCAAATTGCATTATCTCTTATAGTTTCCGAGATATGGACTATCGATAATTTACACCTTAGGCTCTGCTTCTAACTTGGGCCCAAATTTTAAAATGGTCTTATCTATTGGCGATTTCGTTCCAATTCACATTCCAAGTAATATTCGGCATGCTAATTATATTGCCGGTTGCCAAATTGCATTATCTCTTATAGTTCCCGAGATATGGTCTATCGAAAATTTACAACTTATGCTCTGCTTCTAACTTGGGCCCAAATAGTAAAATGGTCTTATCTATTGGCGATTTCGTTCCAATTCACATTCCAAGTAATATTCGGCATGCTAATTACATTTCCGGTTGCCAAATTGAATTATATCTTATAGTTTCCGAGATATGGTCTATCGAAAATTTACAACTTATGCTCTGCTTCTAACTTGGGCCCAAATAGTAAAATGGTCTTATCTATTGGCGATTTCGTTCCAATTCACATTCCAAGTAATATTCGGCATGCTAATTACATTACCGGTTACCAAATTGCATTATCTCTTATAGTTTCCGAGATATGGACTATCGATAATTTACACCTTAGGCTCTGCTTCTAACTTGGGCCCAAATTGTAAAATGGTCTTATCTATTGACGATTTCGTTCCAATTCACATTCCAAGTAATATTCGACATCCTCATTACATTTCCGTTTGCCAAATTGCATTATCTCTTATGGTTTCCGAGATATGGACTATCGATAATTTACACCTTATGCTCTGCTTCTAACTTGGGCCCAAATTGTAAAATGGTCTTATCTATTGGCGATTTCGTTCCAATTCACATTCCAAGTAACATTCGGCATGCTAATTTCATTGCCGGTTGCCAAATTGCATTATCCCTTATAGTTTCCGAGATATGGACTATCGATAATTTACACTTAGGCTCTGCTTCTAACTGGGGCCCAAATTGTAGAATGGTCTTATCTATTGGCGATTTCGTTCCATTTCACATTCCAAGTAATATTCGGCATGCTAATTACATTTCCGGTTGCCAAATTGAATTATATCTTATAGTTTCCGAGATATGGACTATCGATAATTTACACCTTAGGCTCTGCTTCTAACTTGGGCCCAAATTGTAAAATGGTCTTATCTATAGGCGATTTCGTTCCAATTCACATTCCAAGTAATATTCGGCATGCTAATTACATTGCCGGTTGCCAAATTGCATTATCTCTTATAGTTTCCGAGATATGGACTATCGATAATTTACACCTTAGGCTCTGCTTCTAACTTGGGCCCAAATTGTAAAATGGTCTTATCTATTGGCGATTTCGTTCCAATTCACATTCCAAGTAATATTCGGGATGCTAATTACATTGCCGGTTGCCAAATTGCATTATCTCTTATAGTTTCCGAGATATGGACAATCGATAATTTACATCTTAAGCTCTGCTTCTAACTCGGGCCCAAATTGTAAAATGGTCTTATCTATTGGCGATTTCGTTCCAATTCACATTCCAAGTAATATTCGGCATGCTAATTACATTGCCGGTTGCCAAATTGCATTATCTCTTATAGTTTCCGAGATATTGATTATCGATTATTTACACCTTAGGCTCTGCTTCTAACTTGGGCCCAAATTGTAAAATGGTCTTATCTATTGGCGATTTCGTTCCAATTCACATTCCAAGTAATATTCGGCATGCCAATTACATTGCCGGTTGCCAAATTGCATTATCTCTTATAGTTTCCGAGATATGGACTATCGATAATTTACACCATAGGCTCTGCTTCTAGCTTGGGCCCAAATTGTAAAATGGTCTTATCTATTGGCGATTTCGTTCCAATTCACATTCCAAGTAATATTCGGCATGCTAATTACATTGCCGGTTGCCAAACTGCATTATCTCTGATAGTTTCCGAGATATGGACTATCGATAATTTACACCTTAGGCTCTGCTTCTAACTTGGGCCCAAATTGTAAAATGGTCTTATCTATCGGCGATTTCGTTCCAATTCACATTCCAAGTAATATTGGGCTTGCTAGTTACATTGCCGGTTGCCAAATTGCATTATCTCTTATAGTTTCCGAGATATGGACTATCGATAATTTACACCTTAGGCTCTGCTTCTAACTTGGGCCCAAATTGTAAAATGGTCTTATCTATTGGCGATTTCGTTCCAATTCACATTCCAAGTAATATTCGGCATGCTAATTACATTGCCGGTTGCCAAATTACATTATCTCTTATAGTTTCCGAGATATGGACTATCGATAATTTACACCTTAGGCTCTGCTTCTAACTTGGGCCCAAATTGTAAAATGGTCTTATCTATTGGCGATTTCGTTCCAATTCACATTCCAAGTAATATTTGGTATGCTAATTACATTGCCGGTTGCCAAATTGCATTATCTCTTATAGTTTCCGAGATATGGATTATGGATAATTTACACCTTAGGCTCTGCTTCTAACTTGGGCCCAAATTGTAAAATGGTCTTATCTATTGGCGATTTCGTTCCAATTCAAATTCCAAGTAATATTCGGCATGCTAATTACATTTCCGGTTGCCAAATTGAATTATATCTTATAGTTTCCGAGATATGGACTATCGATAATTTACACCTTAGGCTCTGCTTCTAACTTGGGCCCAAATTGTAAAATGGTCTTATCTATTGGCGATTTCGTTCCAATTCACATTCCAAGTAATATTCGGCATGCTAATTACATTTCCGGTTGCCAAATTGAATTATATCTTATAGTTTCCGAGATATGGTCTATCGAAAATTTACAACTTATGCTCTGCTTCTAACTTGGGCCCAAATAGTAAAATGGTCTTATCTATTGGCGATTTCGTTCCAATTCACATTCCAAGTAATATTCGGCATGCTAATTACATTACCGGTTACCAAATTGCATTATCTCTTATAGTTTCCGAGATATGGACTATCGATAATTTACACCTTAGGCTCTGCTCCTAACTTGGGCCCAAATTGTAAAATGGTCTTATCTATTGACGGTTTCGTTCCAATTCACATTCCAAGTAATATTCGACATGCTCATTACATTTCCGTTTGCCAAATTGCATTATCTCTTATGGTTTCCGAGATATGGACTATCGATAATTTACACCTTATGCTCTGCTTCTAACTTGGGCCCAAATTGTAAAATGGTCTTATCTATTGGCGATTTCGTTCCAATTCACATTCCAAGTAATATTCGGCATGCTAATTTCATTGCCGGTTGCCAAATTGCATTATCCCTTATAGTTTCCGAGATATGGACTATCGATAATTTACACCTTAGGCTCCGCTTCTAACTTGGGCCCAAATTGTAAAATGGTTTTATCTATTGGCGATTTCGTTCCAATTCACAGTCCAAGTAATATTCGGCATGCTAATTACATTGCCGGTTGCCAAATTGCATTATCTCTTATAGTTTCCGAGATATGGACTATCGATAATTTACACCTTAGGCTCTGCTTCTAACTTGGGCCCAAATTTTAAAATGGTCTTATCTATTGGCGATTTCGTTCCAATTCACATTCCAAGTAATATTCGGCATGCTAATTATATTGCCGGTTGCCAAATTGCATTATCTCTTATAGTTCCCGAGATATGGACTATCGATAATATACACTTTAGGCTCTGCTTCTAACTTGGCCCCAAATTGTAAAATGGTCATTTGAATTGGCGATTTCGTTCCAATTCACATTCCAAGTAATATTCGGCATGCTAATTACATTGCCGGTTGCCAAATTGTATTATCTCTGATAGTATCCGAGATATGGACTATCGATAATTTACACCTTAGGCTCTGCTTCTAACTTGGGCCCAAATTGTAAAATGGTCTTATCTATTGGCGATTTCGTTCCAATTCACATTCCAAGTAATATTCGGCATGCTAATTACATTGCCGGTTGCCAAATTGCATTATCTCTTATAGTTTCCGAGATATGGATTATCGATAATTTACACCTTAGGCTCTGCTTCTAACTTGGGCCCAAATTGTAAAATGGTCTTATCTATTGGCGATTTCGTTCCAATTCACATTCCAAGTAATATTCGGCATGCTAATTTCATTGCCGGTTGCCAAATTGAATTATATCTTATAGTTTCCGAGATATGGACTATCGATAATTTACACCTTATGCTCTGCTTCTAACTTGGGCCCAAATTGTAAAATGGTCTTATCTATTGGCGATTTCGTTCCAATTCACATTCCAAGTAATATTCGGCATGCTAATTTCATTGCCGGTTGCCAAATTGCATTATCCCTTATAGTTTCCGAGATATGGACTATCGATAATTTACACCTTAGGCTCCGCTTCTAACTTGGGCCCAAATTGTAAAATGGTTTTATCTATTGGCGATTTCGTTCCAATTCACATTCCAAGTAATATTCGGCATGCTAATTTCATTGCCGGTTGCCAAATTGAATTATATCTTATAGTTTCCGAGATATGGACTATCGATAATTTACACCTTATGCTCTGCTTCTAACTTGGGCCCAAATTGTAAAATGGTCTTATCTATTGGCGATTTCGTTCCAATTCACATTCCAAGTAATATTCGGCATGCTAATTTCATTGCCGGTTGCCAAATTGCATTATCCCTTATAGTTTCCGAGATATGGACTATCGATAATTTACACCTTAGGCTCCGCTTCTAACTTGGGCCCAAATTGTAAAATGGTTTTATCTATTGGCGATTTCGTTCCAATTCACAGTACAAGTAATATTCGGCATGCTAATTACATTGCCGGTTGCCAAATTGCATTATCTCTTATAGTTTCCGAGATATGGACTATCGATAATTTACACCTTAGGCTCTGCTTCTAACTTGGGCCCAAATTTTAAAATGGTCTTATCTATTGGCGATTTCGTTCCAATTCACATTCCAAGTAATATTCGGCATGCTAATTATATTGCCGGTTGCCAAATTGCATTATCTCTTATAGTTCCCGAGATATGGTCTATCGAAAATTTACAACTTATGCTCTGCTTCTAACTTGGGCCCAAATAGTAAAATGGTCTTATCTATTGGCGATTTCGTTCCAATTCACATTCCAAGTAATATTCGGCATGCTAATTACATTTCCGGTTGCCAAATTGAATTATATCTTATAGTTTCCGAGATATGGTCTATCGAAAATTTACAACTTATGCTCTGCTTCTAACTTGGGCCCAAATAGTAAAATGGTCTTATCTATTGGCGATTTCGTTCCAATTCACATTCCAAGTAATATTCGGCATGCTAATTACATTACCGGTTACCAAATTGCATTATCTCTTATAGTTTCCGAGATATGGACTATCGATAATTTACACCTTAGGCTCTGCTTCTAACTTGGGCCCAAATTGTAAAATGGTCTTATCTATTGACGATTTCGTTCCAATTCACATTCCAAGTAATATTCGACATCCTCATTACATTTCCGTTTGCCAAATTGCATTATCTCTTATGGTTTCCGAGATATGGACTATCGATAATTTACACCTTATGCTCTGCTTCTAACTTGGGCCCAAATTGTAAAATGGTCTTATCTATTGGCGATTTCGTTCCAATTCACATTCCAAGTAACATTCGGCATGCTAATTTCATTGCCGGTTGCCAAATTGCATTATCCCTTATAGTTTCCGAGATATGGACTATCGATAATTTACACTTAGGCTCTGCTTCTAACTGGGGCCCAAATTGTAGAATGGTCTTATCTATTGGCGATTTCGTTCCATTTCACATTCCAAGTAATATTCGGCATGCTAATTACATTTCCGGTTGCCAAATTGAATTATATCTTATAGTTTCCGAGATATGGACTATCGATAATTTACACCTTAGGCTCTGCTTCTAACTTGGGCCCAAATTGTAAAATGGTCTTATCTATAGGCGATTTCGTTCCAATTCACATTCCAAGTAATATTCGGCATGCTAATTACATTGCCGGTTGCCAAATTGCATTATCTCTTATAGTTTCCGAGATATGGACTATCGATAATTTACACCTTAGGCTCTGCTTCTAACTTGGGCCCAAATTGTAAAATGGTCTTATCTATTGGCGATTTCGTTCCAATTCACATTCCAAGTAATATTCGGGATGCTAATTACATTGCCGGTTGCCAAATTGCATTATCTCTTATAGTTTCCGAGATATGGACAATCGATAATTTACATCTTAAGCTCTGCTTCTAACTCGGGCCCAAATTGTAAAATGGTCTTATCTATTGGCGATTTCGTTCCAATTCACATTCCAAGTAATATTCGGCATGCTAATTACATTGCCGGTTGCCAAATTGCATTATCTCTTATAGTTTCCGAGATATTGATTATCGATTATTTACACCTTAGGCTCTGCTTCTAACTTGGGCCCAAATTGTAAAATGGTCTTATCTATTGGCGATTTCGTTCCAATTCACATTCCAAGTAATATTCGGCATGCCAATTACATTGCCGGTTGCCAAATTGCATTATCTCTTATAGTTTCCGAGATATGGACTATCGATAATTTACACCATAGGCTCTGCTTCTAGCTTGGGCCCAAATTGTAAAATGGTCTTATCTATTGGCGATTTCGTTCCAATTCACATTCCAAGTAATATTCGGCATGCTAATTACATTGCCGGTTGCCAAACTGCATTATCTCTGATAGTTTCCGAGATATGGACTATCGATAATTTACACCTTAGGCTCTGCTTCTAACTTGGGCCCAAATTGTAAAATGGTCTTATCTATCAGCGATTTCGTTCCAATTCACATTCCAAGTAATATTGGGCTTGCTAGTTACATTGCCGGTTGCCAAATTGCATTATCTCTTATAGTTTCCGAGATATGGACTATCGATAATTTACACCTTAGGCTCTGCTTCTAACTTGGGCCCAAATTGTAAAATGGTCTTATCTATTGGCGATTTCGTTCCAATTCACATTCCAAGTAATATTCGGCATGCTAATTACATTGCCGGTTGCCAAATTACATTATCTCTTATAGTTTCCGAGATATGGACTATCGATAATTTACACCTTAGGCTCTGCTTCTAACTTGGGCCCAAATTGTAAAATGGTCTTATCTATTGGCGATTTCGTTCCAATTCACATTCCAAGTAATATTTGGTATGCTAATTACATTGCCGGTTGCCAAATTGCATTATCTCTTATAGTTTCCGAGATATGGATTATGGATAATTTACACCTTAGGCTCTGCTTCTAACTTGGGCCCAAATTGTAAAATGGTCTTATCTATTGGCGATTTCGTTCCAATTCAAATTCCAAGTAATATTCGGCATGCTAATTACATTTCCGGTTGCCAAATTGAATTATATCTTATAGTTTCCGAGATATGGACTATCGATAATTTACACCTTAGGCTCTGCTTCTAACTTGGGCCCAAATTGTAAAATGGTCTTATCTATTGGCGATTTCGTTCCAATTCACATTCCAAGTAATATTCGGCATGCTAATTACATTTCCGGTTGCCAAATTGAATTATATCTTATAGTTTCCGAGATATGGTCTATCGAAAATTTACAACTTATGCTCTGCTTCTAACTTGGGCCCAAATAGTAAAATGGTCTTATCTATTGGCGATTTCGTTCCAATTCACATTCCAAGTAATATTCGGCATGCTAATTACATTACCGGTTACCAAATTGCATTATCTCTTATAGTTTCCGAGATATGGACTATCGATAATTTACACCTTAGGCTCTGCTCCTAACTTGGGCCCAAATTGTAAAATGGTCTTATCTATTGACGGTTTCGTTCCAATTCACATTCCAAGTAATATTCGACATGCTCATTACATTTCCGTTTGCCAAATTGCATTATCTCTTATGGTTTCCGAGATATGGACTATCGATAATTTACACCTTATGCTCTGCTTCTAACTTGGGCCCAAATTGTAAAATGGTCTTATCTATTGGCGATTTCGTTCCAATTCACATTCCAAGTAATATTCGGCATGCTAATTTCATTGCCGGTTGCCAAATTGCATTATCCCTTATAGTTTCCGAGATATGGACTATCGATAATTTACACCTTAGGCTCCGCTTCTAACTTGGGCCCAAATTGTAAAATGGTTTTATCTATTGGCGATTTCGTTCCAATTCACAGTCCAAGTAATATTCGGCATGCTAATTACATTGCCGGTTGCCAAATTGCATTATCTCTTATAGTTTCCGAGATATGGACTATCGATAATTTACACCTTAGGCTCTGCTTCTAACTTGGGCCCAAATTTTAAAATGGTCTTATCTATTGGCGATTTCGTTCCAATTCACATTCCAAGTAATATTCGGCATGCTAATTATATTGCCGGTTGCCAAATTGCATTATCTCTTATAGTTCCCGAGATATGGACTATCGATAATATACACTTTAGGCTCTGCTTCTAACTTGGCCCCAAATTGTAAAATGGTCATTTGAATTGGCGATTTCGTTCCAATTCACATTCCAAGTAATATTCGGCATGCTAATTACATTGCCGGTTGCCAAATTGTATTATCTCTGATAGTATCCGAGATATGGACTATCGATAATTTACACCTTAGGCTCTGCTTCTAACTTGGGCCCAAATTGTAAAATGGTCTTATCTATTGGCGATTTCGTTCCAATTCACATTCCAAGTAATATTCGGCATGCTAATTACATTGCCGGTTGCCAAATTGCATTATCTCTTATAGTTTCCGAGATATGGATTATCGATAATTTACACCTTAGGCTCTGCTTCTAACTTGGGCCCAAATTGTAAAATGGTCTTATCTATTGGCGATTTCGTTCCAATTCACATTCCAAGTAATATTCGGCATGCTAATTACATTTCCGGTTGCCAAATTGAATTATATCTTATAGTTTCCGAGATATGGACTATCGATAATTTACACCTTATGCTCTGCTTCTAACTTGGGCCCAAATTGTAAAATGGTCTTATCTATTGGCGATTTCGTTCCAATTCACATTCCAAGTAATATTCGGCATGCTAATTTCATTGCCGGTTGCCAAATTGCATTATCCCTTATAGTTTCCGAGATATGGACTATCGATAATTTACACCTTAGGCTCCGCTTCTAACTTGGGCCCAAATTGTAAAATGGTTTTATCTATTGGCGATTTCGTTCCAATTCACAGTCCAAGTAATATTCGGCATGCTAATTACATTGCCGGTTGCCAAATTGCATTATCTCTTATAGTTTCCGAGATATGGACTATCGATAATTTACACCTTAGGCTCTGCTTCTAACTTGGGCCCAAATTTTAAAATGGTCTTATCTATTGGCGATTTCGTTCCAATTCACATTCCAAGTAATATTCGGCATGCTAATTATATTGCCGGTTGCCAAATTGCATTATCTCTTATAGTTCCCGAGATATGGACTATCGATAATATACACTTTAGGCTCTGCTTCTAACTTGGCCCCAAATTGTAAAATGGTCATTTGAATTGGCGATTTCGTTCCAATTCACATTCCAAGTAATATTCGGCATGCTAATTACATTGCCGGTTGCCAAATTGTATTATCTCTGATAGTATCCGAGATATGGACTATCGATAATTTACACCTTAGGCTCTGCTTCTAACTTGGGCCCAAATTGTAAAATGGTCTTATCTATTGGCGATTTCGTTCCAATTCACATTCCAAGTAATATTCGGCATGCTAATTACATTGCCGGTTGCCAAATTACATTATCTCTTATAGTTTCCGAGATATGGACTATCGATAATTTACACCTTAGGCTCTGCTTCTAACTTGGGCCCAAATTGTAAAATGGTCTTATCTATTGGCGATTTCGTTCCAATTCACATTCCAAGTAATATTCGGCATGCTAATTACATTGCCGGTTGCCAAATTGCATTATCTCTTATAGTTTCCGAGATATGGTCTATCGAAAATTTACAACTTATGCTCTGCTTCTAACTTGGGCCCAAATAGTAAAATGGTCTTATCTATTGGCGATTTCGTTCCAATTCACATTCCAATTAATATTCGGCATGCTAATTACATTACCGGTTACCAAATTGCATTATCTCTTATAGTTTCCGAGATATGGACTATCGATAATTTACACCTTAGGCTCTGCTTCTAACTTGGGCCCAAATTGTAAAATGGTCTTATCTATTGACGATTTCGTTCCAATTCATATTCCAAGTAATATTTGACATGCTCATTACATTTCCGTTTGCCAAATTGCATTATCTCTTATGGTTTCCAAGATATGGACTATCGATAATTTACACCTTATGCTCTGCTTCTAACTTGGGCCCAAATTGTAAAATGGTCTTATCTATTGGCGATTTCGTTCCAATTCACATTCCAAGTAATATTCGGCATGCTAATTTCATTGCCGGTTGCCAAATTGCATTATCCCTTATAGTTTCCGAGATATGGACTATCGATAATTTACACCTTAGGCTCCGCTTCTAACTTGGGCCCAAATTGTAAAATTGTCTTATCTATTGGCGATTTCGTTCCAATTCACAGTCCAAGTAATATTCGGCATGCTAATTACATTGCCGGTTGCCAAATTGCATTATCTCTTATAGTTTCCTAGATATGGACTATCGATAATTTACACCTTAGGCTCTGCTTCTAACTTGGGCCCAAATTTTAAAATGGTCTTATCTATTGGCGATTTCGTTCCAATTCACATTCCAAGTAATATTCGGCATGCTAATTACATTGCCGGTTGCCAAATTGCATTATCTCTTATAGTTTCCGAGATATGGACTATCGATAATATACACTTTAGGCTCTGCTTCTAACTTGGCCCCAAATTGTAAAATGGTCATTTGAATTGGCGATTTCGTTCCAATTCACATTCCAAATAATATTCGGCATGCCAATTACATTGCCGGTTGCCAAATTGCATTATCTCTTATAGTTTCCGAGATATGGACTATCGATAATTTACACCTTAGGCTCTGCTTCTAACTTGGGCCCAAATTGTAAAATGGTCTTATCTATTGGCGATTTCTTTCCAATTCACATTCCAAGTAATATTCGGCATGCTAATTACATTGCCGGTTGCCAAATTGCATTATCTCTTATAGTTTCCGAGATATGGTCTATCGAAAATTTACAACTTATGCTCTGCTTCTAACTTGGGCCCAAATAGTAAAATGGTCTTATCTATTGGCGATTTCGTTCCAATTCACATTCCAAGTAATATTCGGCATGCTAATTACATTGCCGGTTGCCAAATTGCATTATCCCTTATAGTTTCCGAGATATGGACTATCGATAATTTACACCTTAGGCTCCGCTTCTAACTTGTTCCCAAATTGTAAAATGGTCTTATCTATTGGCGATTTCGTTCCAATTCACAGTCCAAGTAATATTCGGCATGCTAATTACATTGCCGGTTGCCAAATTGCATTATCTTTTATAGTTTCCGAGATATGGACTATCGATAATTTACACCTTAGGCTCTGCTTCTAACTTGGGCCCAAATTGTAAAATGGTCTTATCTATTGGCGATTTCGTTCCAATTCACATTCCAAGTAATATTCGGCATGCTAATTACATTGCCGGTTGCCAAATTGCATTATCTCTTATAGTTTCCGAGATATGGACTATCGATAATATACACTTTAGGCTCTGCTTCTAACTTGGCCCCAAATTGTAAAATGGTCATTTGAATTGGCGATTTCGTTCCAATTCACATTCCAAATAATATTCGGCATGCCAATTACATTGCCGGTTGCCAAATTGCATTATCTCTTATGGTTTCCGAGATATGGACTATCGATAATTTACACCTTAGGCTCTGCTTCTAACTTGGGCCCAAATTGTAAAATGGTCTTATCTATTGGCGATTTCGTTCCAATTCACATTCCAAGTAATATTCGGCATGCTAATTACATTGCCGGTTGCCAAATTGCATTATCTCTTATAGTTTCCGAGATATGGACTATCAATAATTTACACCTTAAGCTCTGCTTCTAACTTGGCCCCAAATTGTAAAATGGTCTTATGAATTGGCGATTTCGTTCCAATTCACATACCAAATAATATTCGGCATGCCAATTACATTGCCGGATGCCAAATTGCATTATCTCTTATAGTTTCCGAGATATTTACTATCGAAAATTTACAACTTATGCTCTGCTTCTAACTTTGGCCCAAATTGTAAAATGGCCTTATCTATTGGCGATTTCGTTCCAATTCACATTCCAAGTAATATTCGGCATGCTAATTACATTACCGGTTACCAAATTGCATTATCTCTTATAGTTTCCGAGATATGGACTATCGATAATTTACACCTTAGGCTCTGCTTCTAACTTGGGCCCAAATTGTAAAATGGTCTTATCTATTGACGATTTCGTTCCAATTCACATTCCAAGAAATATTCGGCATGCTAATTACATTGCCGGTTGCCAAATTGCATTATCTCTTATAGTTTCCGAGATATGGACTATCGATAATTTATACCTTAGGCTCTGCTTCTAATTTGGGCCCAAATTGTAAAATGGTCTTATCTATTGGCGATTTCGTTCCAATTCACATTCCAAGTAATATTCGACATGCTCATTACATTTCCGGTTGCCAAATTGCATTATTTCTTATAGTTTCCGAGATATAGACTATCGATAATTTACACCTTAGGCTCTGCTTCTAACTTGGGCCCAAATTTTAAAATGGTCTTATCTATTGTCGATTTCGTTCCAATTCACATTCCAAGTAATATTCGGCATGCTAATTACATTGCCGGTTGCCAAATTGCATTATCTCTTATAGTTTCCGAGATATGGACTATCGATAATTTACACCTTAGGCTCTGCTTCTAACTTGGGCCCAAATTGTAAAATGGTCTTATCTATCGGCGATTTCGTTCCAATTCACATTCCAAGTAATATTGGGCATGCTAATTACATTGCCGGTTGCCAAATTGCATTATCTGTTATAGTTTCCGAGATATGGACTATCGATAATTTACACCTTAGGCTCTGCTTGGGCCCAAATTGTAAAATGGCCTTATCTTTTGGCGATTTCGTTCCAATTCACATTCCAAGTAATATTCGGCATGCTAATTACATTGCCGGTTGCCAAATTGCATTATCTCTTATAGTTCCCGAGATATGGACTATCAATAATTTACACCTTAAGCTCTGCTTCTAACTTGGCCCCAAATTGTAAAATGGTCTTATGAATAGGCGATTTCGTTCCAATTCACATTCCAAATAACATTCGGCATGCCAATTACATTGCCGGATGCCAAATTGCATTATCTCTTATAGTTTCCGAGATATGGGACTATCGAAAATTTACAACTTATGCTCTGCTTCTAACTTTGGCCCAAATTGTAAAATGGCCTTATCTATTGGCGATTTCGTTCCAATTCACATTCCAAGTAATATTCGGCATGCTAATTACATTACCGGTTACCAAATTGCATTATCTCTTATAGTTTCCGAGATATGGACTATCGATAATTTACACCTTAGGCTCTGCTTCTAACTTGGGCCCAAATTGTAAAATTGTCTTATCTATTGACGATTTCGTTCCAATTCACATTCCAAGAAATATTCGGCATGCTAATTACATTGCCGGTTGCCAAATTGCATTATCTCTTATAGTTTCCGATATATGAACTATCGATAATTTACACCTTAGGCTCTGCTTCTAACTTGGGCGCAAATTGTAAAATGGTCTTATCTATCGGCGATTTCGTTCCACTTCACATTCCAAGTAATCTTCGGCATGCTAATTACATTGCCCGTTGCCAAATTGCATTATCTCTTATAGTTTCCGAGATATGGACTATCAATAATTTACACCTTAGGCTCTGCTTCTAACTTGGCCCCAAATTGTAAAATGGTATTATGAATTGGCGATTTCGTTCCAATTCACATTCCAAATAATATTCGGCATGCTAATTACATTGCCGGTTGCCAAATTGCATTATCTCTTATAGTTTCCGAGATATGGACTATCGAAAATTTACAACTTATGCTCTGCTTCTAACTTGGGCCCAAATTGTAAAATTATCTTATCTATTGGTGATTTCGTTCCAATTCACATTCCAAGTAATATTCGGCATGCTAATTACATTACCGGTTACCAAATTGCATTATCTCTTATAGTTTCCGAGATATGGACTATCGATAATTTACACTTAGGCTCTGCTTCTAACTGGGGCCCAAATTGTAGAATGGACTTATCTATTGGCGATTTCGTTCCAATTCACATTCCAAGTAATATTCGGCATGCTAATTACATTTCCGGTTGACAAATTGAATTATATCTTATAGTTTCCGAGATATGGACTATCGATAATTTACACCTTAGGCTCTGCTTCTAACTTGGGCCCAAATTGTAAAATGGTCTTATCTATAGGCGATTTCGTTCCAATTCACATTCCAAGTAATATTCGGCATGCTAATTACATTGCCGGTTGCCAAATTGCATTATCTCTTATAGTTTCCGAGATATGGACTATCGATAATTTACACCTTAGGCTCTGCTTCTAACTTGGGCCCAAATTGTAAAATGGTCTTATCTATTGGCGATTTCGTTCCAATTCACATTCCAAGTAATATTCGGGATGCTAATTACATTGCCGGTTGCCAAATTGCATTATCTCTGATAGTTTCCGAGATATGGACTATCGATAATTTACACCTTAGGCTCTGCTTCTAACTTGGGCCCAAATTGTAAAATGGTCTTATCTATTGGCGATTTCGTTCCAATTCACATTCCAAGTAATATTCGGCATGCTAATTACATTGCCGATTGCCAAATTGCATTATCTCTGATAGTTTCCGAGATATGGACTATCGATAATTTACACCTTAGGCTCTGCTTCTAACTTGGGCCCAAATTGTAAAATGGTCTTATCTATCGGCGATTTCGTTCCAATTCACATTCCAAGTAATATTGGGCTTGCTAGTTACATTGCCGGTTGCCAAATTGCATTATCTCTTATAGTTTCCGAGATATGGACTATCGATAATTTACACCTTAGGCTCTGCTTCTAACTTGGGCCCAAATTGTAAAATGGTCTTATCTATTGGCGATTTCGTTCCAATTCACATTCCAAGTAATATTCGGCATGCTAATTACATTGCCGGTTGCCAAATTACATTATCTCTTATAGTTTCCGAGATATGGACTATCGATAATTTACACCTTAGGCTCTGCTTCTAACTTGGGCCCAAATTGTAAAATGGTCTTATCTATTGGCGATTTCGTTCCAATTCACATTCCAAGTAATATTCGGCATGGTAATTACATTACCGGTTGCCAAATTGCATTATCTCTTATAGTTTCCGAGATATGGATTATCGATAATTTACACCTTAGGCTCTGCTTCTAACTTGGGCCCAAATTGTAAAATGGTCTTATCTATTGGCGATTTCGTTCCAATTCACATTCCAAGTAATATTCGGCATGCTAATTACATTTCCGGTTGCCAAATTGACTTATATCTTATAGTTTCCGAGATATGGACTATCGATAATTTACACCTTAGGCTCTGCTTCTAACTTGGGCCCAAATTGTAAAATGGTCTTATCTATTGGCGATTTCGTTCCAATTCACATTCCAAGTAATATTCGGCATGCTAATTACATTTCCGGTTGCCAAATTGAATTATATCTTATAGTTTCCGAGATATGGTCTATCGAAAATTTACAACTTATGCTCTGCTTCTAACTTGGGCCCAAATAGTAAAATGGTCTTATCTATTGGCGATTTCGTTCCAATTCACATTCCAAGTAATATTCGGCATGCTAATTACATTACCGGTTACCAAATTGCATTATCTCTTATAGTTTCCGAGATATGGACTATCGATAATTTACACCTTAGGCTCTGCTTCTAGCTTGGGCCCAAATTGTAAAATGGTCTTATCTATTGACGATTTCGTTCCAATTCACATTCCAAGTAATATTCGACATGCTCATTACATTTCCGTTTGCCAAATTGTATTATCTCTTATGGTTTCCGAGATATGGACTATCAATAATTTACACCTTATGCTCTGCTTCTAACTTGGGCCCAAATTGTAAAATGGTCTTATCTATTGGCGATTTCGTTCCAATTCACATTCCAAGTAATATTCGGCATGCTAATTTCATTGCCGGTTGCCAAATTGCATTATCCCTTATAGTTTCCGAGATATGGACTATCGATAATTTACACCTTAGGCTCCGCTTCTAACTTGGGCCCAAATTGTAAAATGGTCTTATCTATTGGCGATTTCGTTCCAATTCACAGTCCAAGTAATATTCGGCATGCTAATTACATTGCCGGTTGCCAAATTGCATTATCTCTTATAGTTTCCGAGATATGGACTATCGATAATATACACTTTAGGCTCTGCTTCTAACTTGGCCCCAAATTGTAAAATGGTCATTTGAATTGGCGATTTCGTTCCAATTCACATTCCAAGTAATATTCGGCATGCTAATTACATTGCCGGTTGCCAAATTGCATTATCTCTGATAGTTTCCGAGATATGGACTATCGATAATTTACACCTTAGGCTCTGCTTCTAACTTGGGCCCAAATTGTAAAATGGTCTTATCTATCGGCGATTTCGTTCCAATTCACATTCCAAGTAATATTGGGCATGCTAGTTACATTGCCGGTTGCCAAATTGCATTATCTCTTATAGTTGCCGAGATATGGACTATCGATAATATACACTTTAGGCTCTGCTTCTAACTTGGCCCCAAATTGTAAAATGGTCATTTGAATTGGCGATTTCGTTCCAATTCACATTCCAAGTAATATGCGGCATGCTAATTACATTGCCGGTTGCCAAATTGCATTATCTCTGATAGTTTCCGAGATATGGACTATCGATAATTTACACCTTAGGCTCTGCTTGGGCCCAAATTGTAAAATGGCCTTATCTTTTGGCGATTTCGTTCCAATTCACATTCCAAGTAATATTCGGCATGCTAATTACATTGCCGGTTGCCAAATTGCATTATCTCTTATAGTTCCCGAGATATGGACTATCAATAATTTACACCTTAAGCTCTGCTTCTAACTTGGCCCCAAATTGTAAAATGGTCTTATGAATAGGCGATTTCGTTCCAATTCACATTCCAAATAATATTCGGCATGCCAATTACATTGCCGGATGCCAAATTGCATTATCTCTTATAGTTTCCGAGATATGGACTATCGAAAATTTACAACTTATGCTCTGCTTCTAACTTTGGCCCAAATTGTAAAATGGCCTTATCTATTGGCGATTTCGTTCCAATTCACATTCCAAGTAATATTCGGCATGCTAATTACATTACCGGTTACCAAATTGCATTATCTCTTATAGTTTCCGAGATATGGACTATCGATAATTTACACCTTAGGCTCTGCTTCTAACTTGGGCCCAAATTGTAAAATTGTCTTATCTATTGACGATTTCGTTCCAATTCACATTCCAAGAAATATTCGGCATGCTAATTACATTGCCGGTTGCCAAATTGCATTATCTCTTATAGTTTCCGATATATGAACTATCGATAATTTACACCTTAGGCTCTGCTTCTAACTTGGGCGCAAATTGTAAAATGGTCTTATCTATTGGCGATTTCGTTCCACTTCACATTCCAAGTAATCTTCGGCATGCTAATTACATTGCCCGTTGCCAAATTGCATTATCTCTTATAGTTTCCGAGATATGGACTATCAATAATTTACACCTTAGGCTCTGCTTCTAACTTGGCCCCAAATTGTAAAATGGTATTATGAATTGGCGATTTCGTTCCAATTCACATTCCAAATAATATTCGGCATGCTAATTACATTGCCGGTTGCCAAATTGCATTATCTCTTATAGTTTCCGAGATATGGACTATCGAAAATTTACAACTTATGCTCTGCTTCTAACTTGGGCCCAAATTGTAAAATTATCTTATCTATTGGCGATTTCGTTCCAATTCATATTCCAAGTAATATTCGGCATGCTAATTACATTACCGGTTACCAAATTGCATTATCTCTTATAGTTTCCGAGATATGGACTATCGATAATTTACACTTAGGCTCTGCTTCTAACTGGGGCCCAAATTGTAGAATGGACTTATCTATTGGCGATTTCGTTCCAATTCACATTCCAAGTAATATTCGGCATGCTAATTACATTTCCGGTTGACAAATTGAATTATATCTTATAGTTTCCGAGATATGGACTATCGATAATTTACACCTTAGGCTCTGCTTCTAACTTGGGCCCAAATTGTAAAATGGTCTTATCTATAGGCGATTTCGTTCCAATTCACATTCCAAGTAATATTCGGCATGCTAATTACATTGCCGGTTGCCAAATTGCATTATCTCTTATAGTTTCCGAGATATGGACTATCGATAATTTACACCTTAGGCTCTGCTTCTAACTTGGGCCCAAATTGTAAAATGGTCTTATCTATTGGCGATTTCGTTCCAATTCACATTCCAAGTAATATTCGGGATGCTAATTACATTGCCGGTTGCCAAATTGCATTATCTCTGATAGTTTCCGAGATATGGACTATCGATAATTTACACCTTAGGCTCTGCTTCTAACTTGGGCCCAAATTGTAAAATGGTCTTATCTATTGGCGATTTCGTTCCAATTCACATTCCAAGTAATATTCGGCATGCTAATTACATTGCCGATTGCCAAATTGCATTATCTCTGATAGTTTCCGAGATATGGACTATCGATAATTTACACCTTAGGCTCTGCTTCTAACTTGGGCCCAAATTGTAAAATGGTCTTATCTATCGGCGATTTCGTTCCAATTCACATTCCAAGTAATATTGGGCTTGCTAGTTACATTGCCGGTTGCCAAATTGCATTATCTCTTATAGTTTCCGAGATATGGACTATCGATAATTTACACCTTAGGCTCTGCTTCTAACTTGGGCCCAAATTGTAAAATGGTCTTATCTATTGGCGATTTCGTTCCAATTCACATTCCAAGTAATATTCGGCATGCTAATTACATTGCCGGTTGCCAAATTACATTATCTCTTATAGTTTCCGAGATATGGACTATCGATAATTTACACCTTAGGCTCTGCTTCTAACTTGGGCCCAAATTGTAAAATGGTCTTATCTATTGGCGATTTCGTTCCAATTCACATTCCAAGTAATATTCGGCATGGTAATTACATTACCGGTTGCCAAATTGCATTATCTCTTATAGTTTCCGAGATATGGATTATCGATAATTTACACCTTAGGCTCTGCTTCTAACTTGGGCCCAAATTGTAAAATGGTCTTATCTATTGGCGATTTCGTTCCAATTCACATTCCAAGTAATATTCGGCATGCTAATTACATTTCCGGTTGCCAAATTGACTTATATCTTATAGTTTCCGAGATATGGACTATCGATAATTTACACCTTAGGCTCTGCTTCTAACTTGGGCCCAAATTGTAAAATGGTCTTATCTATTGGCGATTTCGTTCCAATTCACATTCCAAGTAATATTCGGCATGCTAATTACATTTCCGGTTGCCAAATTGAATTATATCTTATAGTTTCCGAGATATGGTCTATCGAAAATTTACAACTTATGCTCTGCTTCTAACTTGGGCCCAAATAGTAAAATGGTCTTATCTATTGGCGATTTCGTTCCAATTCACATTCCAAGTAATATTCGGCATGCTAATTACATTACCGGTTACCAAATTGCATTATCTCTTATAGTTTCCGAGATATGGACTATCGATAATTTACACCTTAGGCTCTGCTTCTAGCTTGGGCCCAAATTGTAAAATGGTCTTATCTATTGACGATTTCGTTCCAATTCACATTCCAAGTAATATTCGACATGCTCATTACATTTCCGTTTGCCAAATTGTATTATCTCTTATGGTTTCCGAGATATGGACTATCGATAATTTACACCTTATGCTCTGCTTCTAACTTGGGCCCAAATTGTAAAATGGTCTTATCTATTGGCGATTTCGTTCCAATTCACATTCCAAGTAATATTCGGCATGCTAATTTCATTGCCGGTTGCCAAATTGCATTATCCCTTATAGTTTCCGAGATATGGACTATCGATAATTTACACCTTAGGCTCCGCTTCTAACTTGGGCCCAAATTGTAAAATGGTCTTATCTATTGGCGATTTCGTTCCAATTCACAGTCCAAGTAATATTCGGCATGCTAATTACATTGCCGGTTGCCAAATTGCATTATCTCTTATAGTTTCCGAGATATGGACTATCGATAATATACACTTTAGGCTCTGCTTCTAACTTGGCCCCAAATTGTAAAATGGTCATTTGAATTGGCGATTTCGTTCCAATTCACATTCCAAGTAATATTCGGCATGCTAATTACATTGCCGGTTGCCAAATTGCATTATCTCTGATAGTTTCCGAGATATGGACTATCGATAATTTACACCTTAGGCTCTGCTTCTAACTTGGGCCCAAATTGTAAAATGGTCTTATCTATCGGCGATTTCGTTCCAATTCACATTCCAAGTAATATTGGGCATGCTAGTTACATTGCCGGTTGCCAAATTGCATTATCTCTTATAGTTGCCGAGATATGGACTATCGATAATATACACTTTAGGCTCTGCTTCTAACTTGGCCCCAAATTGTAAAATGGTCATTTGAATTGGCGATTTCGTTCCAATTCACATTCCAAGTAATATGCGGCATGCTAATTACATTGCCGGTTGCCAAATTGCATTATCTCTGATAGTTTCCGAGATATGGACTATCGATAATTTACACCTTAGGCTCTGCTTCTAACTTGGGCCCAAATTGTAAAATGGTCTTATCTATCGGCGATTTCGTTCCAATTCACATTCCAAGTAATATTGGGCATGCTAGTTACATTGCCGGTTGCCAAATTGCATTATCTCTTATAGTTTCCGAGATATGGACTATCGATAATTTACACCTTAGGCTCTGCTTCTAACTTGGGCCCAAATTGTAAAATGGTCTTATCTATTGGCGATTTCGTTCCAATTCACATTCCAAGTAATATTCGGCATGCTAATTACATTGCCGGTTGCCAAATTACATTACCTCTTATAGTTTCCGAGATATGGACTATCGATAATTTACACCTTAGGCTCTGCTTCTAACTTGGGCCCAAATTGTAAAATGGTCTTATCTATTGGCGATTTCGTTCCAATTCACATTCCAAGTAATATTCGGCATGCTAATTACATTGCCGGTTGCCAAATTGCATTATCTCTTATAGTTTCCGAGATATGGATTATCGATAATTTACACCTTAGGCTCTGCTTCTAACTTGGGCCCAAATTGTAAAATGGTCTTATCTATTGGCGATTTCGTTCCAATTCACATTCCAAGTAATATTCGGCATGCTAATTACATTTCCGGTTGCCAAATTGCATTATCTCTTATAGTTTCCGAGATATGGTCTATCGAAAATTTACAACTTATGCTCTGCTTCTAACTTGGGCCCAAATAGTAAAATGGTCTTATCTATTGGCGATTTCGTTCCAATTCACATTCCAATTAATATTCGGCATGCTAATTACATTACCGGTTACCAAATTGCATTATCTCTTATAGTTTCTGAGATATGGACTATCGATAATTTACACCTTAGGCTCTGCTTCTAACTTGGGCCCAAATTGTAAAATGGTCTTATCTATTGACGATTTCGTTCCAATTCATATTCCAAGTAATATTCGACATGCTCATTACATTTCCGTTTGCCAAATTGCATTATCTCTTATGGTTTCCGAGATATGGAATATCGATAATTTACACCTTATGCTCTGCTTCTAACTTGGGCCCAAATTGTAAAATGGTCTTATCTATTGGCGATTTCGTTCCAATTCACATTCCAAGTAATATTCGGCATGCTAATTTCATTGCCGGTTGCCAAATTGCATTATCCCTTATAGTTTCCGAGATATGGACTATCGATAATTTACACCTTAGGCTCCGCTTCTAACTTGGGCCCAAATTGTAAAATGGTCTTATCTATTGGCGATTTCGTTCCAATTCACAGTCCAAGTAATATTCGGCATGCTAATTACATTGCCGGTTGCCAAATTGCATTATCTCTTATAGTTTCCTAGATATGGACTATCGATAATTTACACCTTAGGCTCTGCTTCTAACTTGGGCCCAAATTGTAAAATGGTCTTATCTATTGACGATTTCGTTCCAATTCATATTCCAAGTAATATTCGACATGCTCATTACATTTCCGTTTGCCAAATTGCATTATCTCTTATGGTTTCCGAGATATGGACTATCGATAATTTACACCTTATGCTCTGCTTCTAACTTGGGCCCAAATTGTAAAATGGTCTTATCTATTGGCGATTTCGTTCCAATTCACATTCCAAGTAATATTCGGCATGCTAATTTCATTGCCGGTTGCCAAATTGCATTATCCCTTATAGTTTCCGAGATATGGACTATCGATAATTTACACCTTAGGCTCCGCTTCTAACTTGGGCCCAAATTGTAAAATGGTCTTATCTATTGGCGATTTCGTTCCAATTCACAGTCCAAGTAATATTCGGCATGCTAATTACATTGCCGGTTGCCAAATTGCATTATCCCTTATAGTTTCCGAGATATGGACTATCGATAATTTACACCTTAGGCTCCGCTTCTAACTTGGGCCCAAATTGTAAAATGGTCTTATCTATTGGCGATTTCGTTCCAATTCACAGTCCAAGTAATATTCGGCATGCTAATTACATTGCCGGTTGCCAAATTGCATTATCTCTTATAGTCTCCGAGATATGGACTATCGATAATTTACACCTTAGGCTCTGCTTCTAACTTGGGCCCAAATTGTAAAATGGTCTTATCTATTGGCGATTTCTTTCCAATTCACATTCCAAGTAATATTCGGCATGCTAATTACATTGCCGGTTGCCAAATTGCATTATCTCTTATAGTTTCCGAGATATGGTCTATCGAAAATTTACAACTTATGCTCTGCTTCTAACTTGGGCCCAAATAGTAAAATGGTCTTATCTATTGGCGATTTCGTTCCAATTCACATTCCAAGTAATATTCGGCATGCTAATTACATTACCGGTTACCAAATTGCATTATCTCTTATAGTTTCCGAGATATGGACTATCGATAATTTACACCTTAGGCTCTGCTTCTAACTTGGGCCCAAATTGTAAATGGTCTATTGACGATTTCGTTCCAATTCACATTCCAAGTAATACTCGACATGCTCATTACATTTCCGTTTGCCAAATTGCATTATCTCTTATGGTTTCCGAGATATGGACTATCGATAATTTACACCTTATGCTCTGCTTCTAACTTGGGCCCAAATTGTAAAATGGTCTTATCTATTGGCGATTTCGTTCCAATTCACATTCCAAGTAATATTCGGCATGCTAATTACATTGCCGGTTGCCAAATTGCATTATCCCTTATAGTTTCCGAGATATGGACTATCGATAAATTACACCTTAGGCTCCGCTTCTATCTTGGGCCCAAATTGTAAAATGGTCTTATCTATTGGCGATTTCGTTCCAATTCACAGTCCAAGTAATATTCGGCATGCTAATTACATTGCCGCTTGCCAAATTGCATTATCTCTTATAGTTTCCGAGATATGGACTATCGATAATTTACACCTTAGGCTCTGCTTCTAACTTGGGCCCAAATTGTAAAATGGTCTTATCTATTGGCGATTTCGTTCCAATTCACAGTCCAAGTAATATTCGGCATGCTAATTACATTGCCGGTTGCCAAATTGCATTATCTCTTATAGTTTCCGAGATATGGACTATCGATAATTTACACCTTAGGCTCTGCTTCTAACTTGGGCCCAAATTGTAAAATGGTCTTATCTATTGGCGATTGCGTTCCAATTCACATTCCAAGTAATATTCGGCATGCTAATTACATTGCCGGTTGCCAAATTGCATTATCTCTTATAGTTTCCGAGATATGGACTATCGATAATATACACTTTAGGCTCTGCTTCTAACTTGGCCCCAAATTGTAAAATGGTCATTTGAATTGGCGATTTCGTTCCAATTCACATTCCAAATAATATTCGGCATGCCAATTACATTGCCGGTTGCCAAATTGCATTATCTCTTATAGTTTCCGAGATATGGACTATCGATAATTTACACCTTAGTCTCTGCTTCTAACTTGGGCCCAAATTGTAAAATGGTCTTATCTATTGGCGATTTCGTTCCAATTCACATTCCAAGTAATATTCGGCATGCTAATTACATTGCCGGTTGCCAAATTGCATTATCTCTTATAGTTTCCGAGATATGGACTATCAATAAATTACACCTTAAGCTCTGCTTCTAACTTGGCCCCAAATTGTAAAATGGTCTTATGAATTGGCGATTTCGTTCCAATTCACATACCAAATAATATTCGGCATGCCAATTACATTGCCGGATGCCAAATTGCATTATCTCTTATAGTTTCCGAGATATTTACTATCGAAAATTTAGAACTTATGCTCTGCTTCTAACTTTGGCCCAAATTGTAAAATGGCCTTATCTATTCACATTCCAAGTAATATTCGGCATGCTAATTACATTACCGGTTACCAAATTGCATTATCTCTTATAGTTTCCGAGATATGGACTATCGATAATTTACACCTTAGGCTCTGCTTCTAACTTGGGCCCAAATTGTAAAATGGTCTTATCTATTGACGATTTCGTTCCAATTCACATTCCAAGAAATATTCGGCATGCTAATTACATTGCCGGTTGCCAAATTGCATTATCTCTTATAGTTTCCGAGATATGGACTATCGATAATTTTTACCTTAGGCTCTGCTTCTAATTTGGGCCCAAATTGTAAAATGGTCTTATCTATTGGCGATTTCGTTCCAATTCACATTCCAAGTAATATTCGACATGCTCATTACATTTCCGGTTTCCAAATTGCATTATTTCTTATAGTTTCCGAGATATAGACTATCGATAATTTACACCTTAGGCTCTGCTTCTAACTTGGGCCCAAATTTTAAAATGGTCTTATCTATTGGCGATTTCGTTCCAATTCACATTCCAAGTAATATTCGGCATGCTAATTACATTGCCGGTTGCCAAATTGCATTATCTCTTATAGTTCCCGAGATATGGACTATCAATAATTTACACCTTAAGCTCTGCTTCTAACTTGGCCCCAAATTGTAAAATGGTCTTATGAATAGGCGATTTCGTTCCAATTCACATTCCAAATAATATTCGGCATGCCAATTACATTGCCGGATGCCAAATTGCATTATCTCTTATAGTTTCCGAGATATGGACTATCGAAAATTTACAACTTATGCTCTGCTTCTAACTTTGGCCCAAATTGTAAAATGGCCTTATCTATTGGCGATTTCGTTCCAATTCACATTCCAAGTAATATTCGGCATGCTAATTACATTACCGGTTACCAAATTGCATTATCTCTTATAGTTTCCGAGATATGGACTATCGATAATTTACACCTTAGGCTCTGCTTCTAACTTGAGCCCAAATTGTAAAATGGTCTTATCTATTGGCAATTTCGTTCCAATTCACATTCCAAGTAATATTCGGCATGCTAATTACATTGCCGGTTGCCAAATTGCATTATCTCTTATGGTTTCCGAGATATGGACTATCGATAATTTACACCTTAGGCTCTGCTTCTAACTTGGGCCCAAATTGTAAAATGGTCTTATCTATTGGCGATTTCGTTCCAATTCACATTCCAAGTAATATTCGGCATGCTAATTACATTGCCGGTTGCCAAATTGCATTATCTCTTATAGTTTCCGAGATATGGACTATCGATAATTTACACCTTAGGCTCTGCTTCTAACTTGGGCCCAAATTGTAAAATGGTCTTATCTATTGGCGATTTCGTTCCAATTCACAATAGAAGTAATATTCGACATGCTCATTACATTTCCGATTGCCAAATTGCATTATCTCTTATAGTTTCCGAGATATAGACTATCGATAATTTACACCTTAGGCTCTGCTTCTAACTTGGGCCCAAATTGTAAAATGGTCTTATCTACTGGCGATTTCGTTCCAATTCACATTCCAAGTAATATTCGGCATGCTAATTACATTGCCGGTTGCCAAATTGCATTATCTCTTATAGTTTCCGAGATATGGACAATCGATAATTTACACCCTAGGCCCTGCTTCTAACTTGGGCCCAAATTTTAAAATGGTCTTATCTATTGGCGATTTCGTTCCAATTCACATTCCAAGTAATATTCGGCATGCTAATTACATTCCGGTTGCCAAATTGCATTATCTCTTATAGTTTCCGAGATATGGACTATCGATAATTTACACCTTAGGCTCTGCCTCTAACTTGGGCCCAAATTGTAAAATGGTCTTATCTATTGGCGATTTCGTTCCAATTCACATTCCAAGTAATATTCGGCATGCTAATTACATTGCCGGTTGCCAAATTGCAATATCTCTTATAGTTTCCGAGATATGGACTATCGATAATTTTCACCTTAGGCTCTGCTTCTAACTTGGGCTCAAATTGTAAAATGGTCTTATCTATTGGCGATTTCGTTCCAATTCACATGCCAAGTAATATTCGACATGCTCATTACATTTCCGGTTGCCAAATTGCATTATTTCTTATAGTTTTCGAGATATGGACTATCGATAATTTACACCTTAGGCTCTGCTTCTAACTTGGGCCCAAATTGTAAAATGGTCTTATCTATTGGCGATTTCATTCCAATTCACATTCCAAGTAATATTCGACATGCTCATTACATTGCCGGTTGCCAAATTGCATTATTTCTTATAGTTTCCGAGATATAGACTATCGATAATTTACACATTAGGCTCTGCTTCTAACTTGGGCCCAAATTGTAAAATGGTCTTATCTATTGGCGATTTCGTTCCAATTCACATTCCAAGTAATATTCGACATGCTCATTACATTTCCGGTTGCCAAGTTGCATTATTTCTTATAGTTTCCGAGATATGGACTATCGATAATTTATACCTTAGGCTCTGCTTCTAACTTGGGCCCAAATTTTAAAATGATCTTATCTATTGGCGATTTCGTTCTAATTCACATTCCAAGTAATATTCGGCATGCTAATTACATTGCCGGTTGCCAAATTGCATTATTTCTTATAGTTTCCGAGATATAGACTATCGATAATTTACACCTTAGGCTCTGCTTCTAACCTGGGCCCAAATAGTAAAATGGTCTTATCTATTGGCGATTTCGTTCCAATTCACATTCCAAGTAATATTCGGCATGCTAATTACATTACCGGTTACCAAATTGCATTATCTCTTATAGTTTCCGAGATATGGACTATCGATAATTTACACCTTAGGCTCTGCTTCTAACTTGGGCCCAAATTGTAAATGGTCTATTGACGATTTCGTTCCAATTCACATTCCAAGTAATACTCGACATGCTCATTACATTTCCGTTTGCCAAATTGCATTATCTCTTATGGTTTCCGAGATATGGACTATCGATAATTTACACCTTATGCTCTGCTTCTAACTTGGGCCCAAATTGTAAAATGGTCTTATCTATTGGCGATTTCGTTCCAATTCACATTCCAAGTAATATTCGGCATGCTAATTACATTGCCGGTTGCCAAATTGCATTATCCCTTATAGTTTCCGAGATATGGACTATCGATAAATTACACCTTAGGCTCCGCTTCTATCTTGGGCCCAAATTGTAAAATGGTCTTATCTATTGGCGATTTCGTTCCAATTCACAGTCCAAGTAATATTCGGCATGCTAATTACATTGCCGCTTGCCAAATTGCATTATCTCTTATAGTTTCCGAGATATGGACTATCGATAATTTACACCTTAGGCTCTGCTTCTAACTTGGGCCCAAATTGTAAAATGGTCTTATCTATTGGCGATTTCGTTCCAATTCACAGTCCAAGTAATATTCGGCATGCTAATTACATTGCCGGTTGCCAAATTGCATTATCTCTTATAGTTTCCGAGATATGGACTATCGATAATTTACACCTTAGGCTCTGCTTCTAACTTGGGCCCAAATTGTAAAATGGTCTTATCTATTGGCGATTGCGTTCCAATTCACATTCCAAGTAATATTCGGCATGCTAATTACATTGCCGGTTGCCAAATTGCATTATCTCTTATAGTTTCCGAGATATGGACTATCGATAATATACACTTTAGGCTCTGCTTCTAACTTGGCCCCAAATTGTAAAATGGTCATTTGAATTGGCGATTTCGTTCCAATTCACATTCCAAATAATATTCGGCATGCCAATTACATTGCCGGTTGCCAAATTGCATTATCTCTTATAGTTTCCGAGATATGGACTATCGATAATTTACACCTTAGTCTCTGCTTCTAACTTGGGCCCAAATTGTAAAATGGTCTTATCTATTGGCGATTTCGTTCCAATTCACATTCCAAGTAATATTCGGCATGCTAATTACATTGCCGGTTGCCAAATTGCATTATCTCTTATAGTTTCCGAGATATGGACTATCAATAAATTACACCTTAAGCTCTGCTTCTAACTTGGCCCCAAATTGTAAAATGGTCTTATGAATTGGCGATTTCGTTCCAATTCACATACCAAATAATATTCGGCATGCCAATTACATTGCCGGATGCCAAATTGCATTATCTCTTATAGTTTCCGAGATATTTACTATCGAAAATTTAGAACTTATGCTCTGCTTCTAACTTTGGCCCAAATTGTAAAATGGCCTTATCTATTCACATTCCAAGTAATATTCGGCATGCTAATTACATTACCGGTTACCAAATTGCATTATCTCTTATAGTTTCCGAGATATGGACTATCGATAATTTACACCTTAGGCTCTGCTTCTAACTTGGGCCCAAATTGTAAAATGGTCTTATCTATTGACGATTTCGTTCCAATTCACATTCCAAGAAATATTCGGCATGCTAATTACATTGCCGGTTGCCAAATTGCATTATCTCTTATAGTTTCCGAGATATGGACTATCGATAATTTTTACCTTAGGCTCTGCTTCTAATTTGGGCCCAAATTGTAAAATGGTCTTATCTATTGGCGATTTCGTTCCAATTCACATTCCAAGTAATATTCGACATGCTCATTACATTTCCGGTTTCCAAATTGCATTATTTCTTATAGTTTCCGAGATATAGACTATCGATAATTTACACCTTAGGCTCTGCTTCTAACTTGGGCCCAAATTTTAAAATGGTCTTATCTATTGGCGATTTCGTTCCAATTCACATTCCAAGTAATATTCGGCATGCTAATTACATTGCCGGTTGCCAAATTGCATTATCTCTTATAGTTCCCGAGATATGGACTATCAATAATTTACACCTTAAGCTCTGCTTCTAACTTGGCCCCAAATTGTAAAATGGTCTTATGAATAGGCGATTTCGTTCCAATTCACATTCCAAATAATATTCGGCATGCCAATTACATTGCCGGATGCCAAATTGCATTATCTCTTATAGTTTCCGAGATATGGACTATCGAAAATTTGCAACTTATGCTCTGCTTCTAACTTTGGCCCAAATTGTAAAATGGCCTTATCTATTGGCGATTTCGTTCCAATTCACATTCCAAGTAATATTCGGCATGCTAATTACATTACCGGTTACCAAATTGCATTATCTCTTATAGTTTCCGAGATATGGACTATCGATAATTTACACCTTAGGCTCTGCTTCTAACTTGAGCCCAAATTGTAAAATGGTCTTATCTATTGGCAATTTCGTTCCAATTCACATTCCAAGTAATATTCGGCATGCTAATTACATTGCCGGTTGCCAAATTGCATTATCTCTTATGGTTTCCGAGATATGGACTATCGATAATTTACACCTTAGGCTCTGCTTCTAACTTGGGCCCAAATTGTAAAATGGTCTTATCTATTGGCGATTTCGTTCCAATTCACATTCCAAGTAATATTCGGCATGCTAATTACATTGCCGGTTGCCAAATTGCATTATCTCTTATAGTTTCCGAGATATGGACTATCGATAATTTACACCTTAGGCTCTGCTTCTAACTTGGGCCCAAATTGTAAAATGGTCTTATCTATTGGCGATTTCGTTCCAATTCACAATCCAAGTAATATTCGACATGCTCATTACATTTCCGATTGCCAAATTGCATTATCTCTTATAGTTTCCGAGATATAGACTATCGATAATTTACACCTTAGGCTCTGCTTCTAACTTGGGCCCAAATTGTAAAATGGTCTTATCTACTGGCGATTTCGTTCCAATTCACATTCCAAGTAATATTCGGCATGCTAATTACATTGCCGGTTGCCAAATTGCATTATCTCTTATAGTTTCCGAGATATGGACAATCGATAATTTACACCCTAGGCCCTGCTTCTAACTTGGGCCCAAATTTTAAAATGGTCTTATCTATTGGCGATTTCGTTCCAATTCACATTCCAAGTAATATTCGGCATGCTAATTACATTCCGGTTGCCAAATTGCATTATCTCTTATAGTTTCCGAGATATGGACTATCGATAATTTACACCTTAGGCTCTGCCTCTAACTTGGGCCCAAATTGTAAAATGGTCTTATCTATTGGCGATTTCGTTCCAATTCACATTCCAAGTAATATTCGGCATGCTAATTACATTGCCGGTTGCCAAATTGCAATATCTCTTATAGTTTCCGAGATATGGACTATCGATAATTTTCACCTTAGGCTCTGCTTCTAACTTGGGCTCAAATTGTAAAATGGTCTTATCTATTGGCGATTTCGTTCCAATTCACATGCCAAGTAATATTCGACATGCTCATTACATTTCCGGTTGCCAAATTGCATTATTTCTTATAGTTTTCGAGATATGGACTATCGATAATTTACACCTTAGGCTCTGCTTCTAACTTGGGCCCAAATTGTAAAATGGTCTTATCTATTGGCGATTTCATTCCAATTCACATTCCAAGTAATATTCGACATGCTCATTACATTGCCGGTTGCCAAATTGCATTATTTCTTATAGTTTCCGAGATATAGACTATCGATAATTTACACATTAGGCTCTGCTTCTAACTTGGGCCCAAATTGTAAAATGGTCTTATCTATTGGCGATTTCGTTCCAATTCACATTCCAAGTAATATTCGACATGCTCATTACATTTCCGGTTGCCAAGTTGCATTATTTCTTATAGTTTCCGAGATATGGACTATCGATAATTTATACCTTAGGCTCTGCTTCTAACTTGGGCCCAAATTTTAAAATGATCTTATCTATTGGCGATTTCGTTCCAATTCACATTCCAAGTAATATTCGGCATGCTAATTACATTGCCGGTTGCCAAATTGCATTATTTCTTATAGTTTCCGAGATATAGACTATCGATAATTTACACCTTAGGCTCTGCTTCTAACCTGGGCCCAAATAGTAAAATGGTCTTATCTATTGGCGATTTCGTTCCAATTCACATTCCAAGTAATATTCGGCATGCTAATTACATTACCGGTTACCAAATTGCATTATCTCTTATAGTTTCCGAGATATGGACTATCGATAATTTACACCTTAGGCTCTGCTTCTAACTTGGGCCCAAATTGTAAAATGGTCTTATCTATTGACGATTTCGTTCCAATTCACATTCCAAGTAATACTCGACATGCTCATTACATTTCCGTTTGCCAAATTGCATTATCTCTTATGGTTTCCGAGATATGGACTATCGATAATTTACACTTTATGCTCTGCTTCTAACTTGGGCCCAAATTGTAAAATGGTCTTATCTATTGGCGATTTCGTTCCAATTCACATTCCAAGTAATATTCGGCATGCTAATTACATTGCCGGTTGCCAAATTGCATTATCTCTTATAGTTTCCGAGATATGGACTATCGATAATTTACACCTTAGGCTCTGCTTCTAACTTTGGCCCAAATTGTAAAATGGTCCTATCTATTGGCGATTTCGTTCCAATTCACATTCCAAGTAATATTCGACATGCTAATTACATTGCCGGTTGCCAAATTGCATTATCTCTTATAGTTTCCGAGATATGGACTATCAATAATTTACACCTTAAGCTCTGCTTCTAACTTGGCCCCAAATTGTAAAATGGTCTTATGAATTAGCGATTTCGTTCCAATTCACATTCCAAATAATATTCAGCATGCCAATTACATTGCCGGATGCCAAATTGCATTATCTCTTATAGTTTCCGAGATATGGACTATCGAAAATTTACAACTTATGCTCTGCTTCAAACTTTGGCCCAAATTGTAAAATGGCCTTATCTATTGGCGATTTCGTTCCAATTCACATTCCAAGTAATATTCGGCATGCTAATTACATTACCGGTTACCAAATTGCATTATCTCTTATAGTTTCCGAGATATGGACTATCGATAATTTACACCTTAGGCTCTGCTTCTAACTTGGGCCCAAATTGTAAAATGGTCTTATCTATTGGCGATTTCGTTCCAATTCACATTCCAAGTAATATTCGGGATGCTAATTACATTGCCGGTTGCCAAATTGCATTATCTCTTATAGTTTCCGAGATATGGACAATCGATAATTTACATCTTAGGCTCTGCATCTAACTTGGGCCCAAATTGTAAAATGGTCTTATCTATTGGCGATTTCGTTCCAATTCCATTCCAAGTAATATTCGGCATGCTAATTACATTGCCGGTTGCCAAATTGCATTATCTATTATAGTTTCCGAGATATGGACGATCGATAATTTACACCTTAGGCTCTGCTTCTAACTTGGGCCCAAATTGTAAAATGGTCTTATCTATTGGCGATTTCGTTCCAATTCACATTCCAAGTAATATTCGGCATGCCAATTACATTGCCGGTTGCCAAGTTGCATTATCTCTTATAGTTTCCGAGATATGGACTATCGATAATTTACACCTTAGGCTCTGCTTCTAGCTTGGGCCCAAATTGTAAAATGGTCTTATCTATTGGCGATTTCGTTCCAATTCACGTTCCAAGTAATATTCGGCATGCTAATTACATTGCCGGTTGCCAAATTGCATTATCCCTGATAGTTTCCGAGATATGGACTATCGATAATTTACACCTTAGGCTCTGCTTCTAACTTGGGCCCAAATTGTAAAATGGTCTTATCTATCGGCGATTTCGTTCCAATTCACATTCCAAGTAATATTGGGCTTGCTAGTTACATTGCCGGTTGCCAAATTGCATTATCTCTTATAGTTTCCGAGATATGGACTATCGATAATTTACACCTTAGGCTCTGCTTCTAATTTGGGCCCAAATTGTAAAATGGTCTTATCTATTGGCGATTTCGTTCCAATTCACATTCCAAGTAATATTCGGCATGCTAATTACATTGCCGGTTGCCAAATTACATTATCTCTTATAGTTTCCGAGATATGGACTATCGATAATTTACACCTTAGGCTCTGCTTCTAACTTGGGCCCAAATTGTAAAATGGTCTTATCTATTGGCGATTTCGTTCCAATTCACATTCCAAGTAATATTCGGCATGCTAATTACATTGCCGGTTGCCAAATTGCATTATCTCTTATAGTTTCCGAGATATGGATTATCGATAATTTACACCTTAGGCTCTGCTTCTAACTTGGGCCCAAATTGTAAAATGGTCTTATCTATTGGCGATTTCGTTCCAATTCACATTCCAAGTAATATTCGGCATGCTAATTACATTTCCGGTTGCCAAATTGAATTATATCTTATAGTTTCCGAGATATGGACTATCGATAATTTACACCTTAGGCTCTGCTTCTAACTTAGGCCCAAATTGTAAAATGGTCTTATCTATTGGCGATTTCGTTCCAATTCACATTCCAAGTAATATTCGGCATGCTAATTACATTTCCGGTTGCCAAATTGAATTATATCTTATAGTTTCCGAGATATGGTCTATCGAAAATTTACAACTTATGCTCTGCTTCTAACTTGGGCCCAAATAGTAAAATGGTCTTATCTATTGGCGATTTCGTTCCAATTCACATTCCAAGTAATATTCGGCATGCTAATTACATTACCGGTTACCAAATTGCATTATCTCTTATAGTTTCCGAGATATGGACTATCGATAATTTACACCTTAGGCTCTGCTTCTAACTTGGGCCCAAATAGTAAAATGGTCTTATCTATTGACGATTTCGTTCCAATTCACAGTCCAAGTAATATTCGACATGCTCATTACATTTCCGTTTGCCAAATTGTATTATCTCTTATGGTTTCCGAGATATGGACTATCGATAATTTACACCTTATGCTCTGCTTCTAACTTGGGCCCAAATTGTAAAATGGTCTTATCTATTGGCGATTTCGTTCCAATTCACATTCCAAGTAATATTCGGCATGCTAATTTCATTGCCGGTTGCCAAATTGCATTATCCCTTATAGTTTCCGAGATATGGACTATCGATAATTTACACCTTAGGCTCCGCTTCTAACTTGGGCCCAAATTGTAAAATGGTCTTATCTATTGGCGATTTCGTTCCAATTCACAGTCCAAGTAATATTCGGCATGCTAATTACATTGCCGGTTGCCAAATTGCATTATCTCTTATAGTTTCCGAGATATGGACTATGGATAATATACACTTTAGGCTCTGCTTCTAACTTGGCCCCAAATTGTAAAATGGTCATTTGAATTGGCGATTTCGTTCCAATTCACATTCCAAGTAATATTCGACATGCTAATTACATTGCCGGTTGCCAAATTGCATTATCTCTGATAGTTTCCGAGATATGGACTATCGATAATTTACACCTTAGGCTCTGCTTCTAACTTGGGCCCAAATTGTAAAATTGTCTTATCTATCGGCGATTTCGTTCCAATTCACATTCCAAGTAATATTGGGCATGCTAGTTACATTGCCGGTTGCCAAATTGCATTATCTCTTATAGTTTCCGAGATATGGACTATCGATAATATACACTTTAGGCTCTGCTTCTAACTTGGCCCCAAATTGTAAAATGGTCATTTGAATTGGCGATTTCGTTCCAATTCACATTCCAAGTAATATTCGGCATGCTAATTACATTGCCGGTTGCCAAATTGCATTATCTCTGATAGTTTCCGAGATATGGACTATCGATAATTTACACCTTAGGCTCTGCTTCTAACTTGGGCCCAAATTGTAAAATGGTCTTATCTATCGGCGATTTCGTTCCAATTCACATTCCAAGTAATATTGGGCATGCTAGTTACATTGCCGGTTGCCAAATTGCATTATCTCTTATAGTTTCCGAGATATGGACTATCGATAATTTACACCTTAGGCTCTGCTTCTAACTTGGGCCCAAATTGTAAAATGGTCTTATCTATTGGCGATTTCGTTCCAATTCACATTCCAAGTAATATTCGGCATGCTAATTACATTGCCGGTTGCCAAATTACATTATCTCTTATAGTTTCCGAGATATGGACTATCGATAATTTACACCTTAGGCTCTGCTTCTAACTTGGGCCCAAATTGTAAAATGGTCTTATCTATTGGCGATTTCGTTCCAATTCACATTCCAAGTAATATTCGGCATGCTAATTACATTGCCGGTTGCCAAATTGCATTATCTCTTATAGTTTCCGAGATATGGATTATCGATAATTTACACCTTAGGCTCTGCTTCTAACTTGGGCCCAAATTGTAAAATGGTCTTATCTATTGGCGATTTCGTTCCAATTCAAATTCCAAGTAATATTCGGCATGCTAATTACATTTCCGGTTGCCAAATTGCATTATCTCTTATAGTTTCCGAGATATGGTCTATCGAATATTTACAACTTATGCTCTGCTTCTAACTTGGGCCCAAATAGTAAAATGGTCTTATCTATTGGCGATTTCGTTCCAATTCACATTCCAATTATTATTCGGCATGCTAATTACATTACCGGTTACCAAATTGCATTATCTCTTATAGTTTCTGAGATATGGACTATCGATAATTTACACCTTAGGCTCTGCTTCTAACTTGGGCCCAAATTGTAAAATGGTCTTATCTATTGACGATTTCGTTCCAATTCATATTCCAAGTAATATTCGACATGCTCATTACATTTCCGTTTGCCAAATTGCATTATCTCTTATGGTTTCCGAGATATGGACTATCGATAATTTACACCTTATGCTCTGCTTCTAACTTGGGCCCAAATTGTAAAATGGTCTTATCTATTGGCGATTTCGTTCCAATTCACATTCCAAGTAATATTCGGCATGCTAATTTCATTGCCGGTTGCCAAATTGCATTATCCCTTATAGTTTCCGAGATATGGACTATCGATAATTTACACCTTAGGCTCCGCTTCTAACTTGGGCCCAAATTGTAAAATGGTCTTATCTATTGGCGATTTCGTTCCAATTCACAGTCCAAGTAATATTCGGCATGCTAATTACATTGCCGGTTGCCAAATTGCATTATCTCTTATAGTTTCCTAGATATGGACTATCGATAATTTACACCTTAGGCTCTGCTTCTAACTTGGGCCCAAATTTTAAAATGGTCTTATCTATTGGCGATTTCGTTCCAATTCACATTCCAAGTAATATTCGGCATGCTAATTACATTGCCGCTTGCCAAATTGCATTATCTCTTATAGTTTCCGCGATATGGACTATCGATAATTTACACCTTAGGCTCTGCTTCTAACTTGGGCCCAAATTGTAAAATGGTCTTATCTATTGGCGATTTCGTTCCAATTCACATTCCAAGTAATATTCGGCATGCTAATTACATTGCCGGTTCCCAAATTGCATTATCTCTTATAGTTTCCGAGATATGGACTATCGATTATTTTTAACCTTAGGCTCTGCTTCTAACTGGGGCCCAAACTGTAAAATGGTCTTATCTATTGGCGATTTCGTTACAATTCACATTCCAAGTAGTATTCGGCATGCTAATTACATTGCCGGTTGCCAAATTGCATTATCTCTTATAGTTTCCGAGATATGGACTATCGATAATTTACACCTTAGGCTCTGCTTCTAACTTGGGCCCAAATTGTAAAATGGTCTTATCTATTGGCGATTTCGTTCCAATTCACATTCCAAGTAATATTCGGCATGCTAATTACATTGCCAGTTGCCAAATTGCATTATCTCTTATAGTTTCCGAGATATGGACTATCGATAATTTACACCTTAGGCTCTGCTTGGGCCCAAATTGTAAAATGGCCTTATCTTTTGGCGATTTCGTTCCAATTCACATTCCAAGTAATATTCGGCATGCTAATTACATTGCCGGTTGCCAAATTGCATTATCTCTTATAGTTCCCGAGATATGGACTATCAATAATTTACACCTTAAGCTCTGCTTCTAACTTGGCCCCAAATTGTAAAATGGTCTTATGAATAGGCGATTTCGTTCCAATTCACATTCCAAATAATATTCGGCATGCCAATTACATTGCCGGATGCCAAATTGCATTATCTCTTATAGTTTCCGAGATATGGACTATCGAAAATTTACAACTTATGCTCTGCTTCTAACTTTGGCCCAAATTGTAAAATGGCCTTATCTATTGGCGATTTCGTTCCAATTCACATTCCAAGTAATATTCGGCATGCTAATTACATTACCGGTTACCAAATTGCATTATCTCTTATAGTTTCCGAGATATGGACTATCGATAATTTACACCTTAGGCTCTGCTTCTAACTTGAGCCCAAATTGTAAAATGGTCTTATCTATTGGCAATTTCGTTCCAATTCACATTCCAAGTAATATTCGGCACGCTAATTACATTGCCGGTTGCCAAATTGCATTATCTCTTATGGTTTCCGAGATATGGACTATCGATAATTTACACCTTAGGCTCTGCTTCTAACTTGGGCCCAAATTGTAAAATGGTCTTATCTATTGGCGATTTCGTTCCAATTCACAATCCAAGTAATATTCAACATGCTCATTACATTTCCGATTGCCAAATTGCATTATCTCTTATAGTTTCCGAGATATAGACTATCGATAATTTACACCTTAGGCTCTGCTTCTAACTTGGGCCCAAATTGTAAAATGGTCTTATCTACTGGCGATTTCGTTCCAATTCACATTCCAAGTAATATTCGGCATGCTAATTACATTGCCGTTTGCCAAATTGCATTATCTCTTATAGTTTCCGAGATATGGACAATCGATAATTTACACCCTAGGCCCTGCTTCTAACTTGGGCCCAAATTTTAAAATGGTCTTATCTATTGGCGATTTCGTTCCAATTCACATTCCAAGTAATATTCGGCATGCTAATTACATTCCGGTTGCCAAATTGCATTATCTCTTATAGTTTCCGAGATATGGACTATCGATAATTTACACCTTAGGCTCTGCCTCTAACTTGGGCCCAAATTGTAAAATGGTCTTATCTATTGGCGATTTCGTTCCAATTCACATTCCAAGTAATATTCGGCATGCTAATTACATTGCCGCTTGCCAAATTGCATTATCTCTTATAGTTTCCGCGATATGGACTATCGATAATTTACACCTTAGGCTCTGCTTCTAACTTGGGCCCAAATTGTAAAATGGTCTTATCTATTGGCGATTTCGTTCCAATTCACATTCCAAGTAATGTTCGGCATGCTAATTACATTGCCGGTTCCCAAATTGCATTATCTCTTATAGTTTCCGAGATATGGACTATCGATTATTTTTAACCTTAGGCTCTGCTTCTAACTGGGGCCCAAACTGTAAAATGGTCTTATCTATTGGCGATTTCGTTCCAATTCACATTCCAAGTAGTATTCGGCATGCTAATTACATTGCCGGTTGCCAAGTTGCATTATCTCTTATAGTTTCCGAGATATGGACTATCGATAATTTACACCTTAGGCTCTGCTTCTAACTTGGGCCCAAATTGTAAAATGGTCTTATCTATTGGCGATTTCGTTCCAATTCACATTCCAAGTAATATTCGGCATGCTAATTACATTGCCAGTTGCCAAATTGCATTATCTCTTATAGTTTCCGAGATATGGACTATCGATAATTTACACCTTAGGCTCTGCTTGGGCCCAAATTGTAAAATGGCCTTATCTTTTGGCGATTTCGTTCCAATTCACATTCCAAGTAATATTCGGCATGCTAATTACATTGCCGGTTGCCAAATTGCATTATCTCTTATAGTTCCCGAGATATGGACTATCAATAATTTACACCTTAAGCTCTGCTTCTAACTTGGCCCCAAATTGTAAAATGGTCTTATGAATAGGCGATTTCGTTCCAATTCACATTCCAAATAATATTCGGCATGCCAATTACATTGCCGGATGCCAAATTGCATTATCTCTTATAGTTTCCGAGATATGGACTATCGAAAATTTACAACTTATGCTCTGCTTCTAACTTTGGCCCAAATTGTAAAATGGCCTTATCTATTGGCGATTTCGTTCCAATTCACATTCCAAGTAATATTCGGCATGCTAATTACATTACCGGTTACCAAATTGCATTATCTCTTATAGTTTCCGAGATATGGACTATCGATAATTTACACCTTAGGCTCTGCTTCTAACTTGAGCCCAAATTGTAAAATGGTCTTATCTATTGGCAATTTCGTTCCAATTCACATTCCAAGTAATATTCGGCATGCTAATTACATTGCCGGTTGCCAAATTGCATTATCTCTTATGGTTTCCGAGATATGGACTATCGATAATTTACACCTTAGGCTCTGCTTCTAACTTGAGCCCAAATTGTAAAATGGTCTTATCTATTGGCAATTTCGTTCCAATTCACATTCCAAGTAATATTCGGCATGCTAATTACATTGCCGGTTGCCAAATTGCATTATCTCTTATGGTTTCCGAGATATGGACTATCGATAATTTACACCTTAGGCTCTGCTTCTAACTTGGGCCCAAATTGTAAAATGGTCTTATCTATTGGCGATTTCGTTCCAATTCACAATCCAAGTAATATTCGACATGCTCATTACATTTCCGATTGCCAAATTGCATTATCTCTTTTAGTTTCCGAGATATAGACTATCGATAATTTACACCTTAGGCTCTGCTTCTAACTTGGGCCCAAATTGTAAAATGGTCTTATCTACTGGCGATTTCGTTCCAATTCACAATCCAAGTAATATTCGGCATGCTAATTACATTGCCGGTTGCCAAATTGCATTATCTCTTATAGTTTCCGAGATATGGACAATCGATAATTTACACCCTAGGCCCTGCTTCTAACTTGGGCCCAAATTTTAAAATGGTCTTATCTATTGGCGATTTCGTTCCAATTCACATTCCAAGTAATATTCGGCATGCTAATTACATTCCGGTTGCCAAATTGCATTATCTCTTATAGTTTCCGAGATATGGACTATCGATAATTTACACCTTAGGCTCTGCCTCTAACTTGGGCCCAAATTGTAAAATGGTCTTATCTATTGGCGATTTCGTTCCAATTCACATTCCAAGTAATATTCGGCATGCTAATTACATTGCCGGTTGCCAAATTGCAATATCTCTTATAGTTTCCGAGATATGGACTATCGATAATTTTCACCTTAGGCTCTGCTTCTAACTTGGGCTCAAATTGTAAAATGGTCTTATCTATTGGCGATTTCGTTCCAATTCACATGCCAAGTAATATTCGGCATGCTAATTACATTGCCGGTTGCCAAATTGCATTATCTCTTATAGTTTCCGAGATATGGACTATCAATAATTTACACCTTAGGCTCTGCTTCTAACTTGGCCCCAAATTGTAAAATGGTCTTATGAATTGGCGATTTCGTTCCAATTCACATTCCAAATAATATTTGGCATGCCAATTACATTGCCGGATGCCAAATTGCATTATCTCTTATAGTTTCCGAGATATGGACTATCGAAAATTTACAACTTATGCTCTGCTTCTAATTTGGGCCCAAATTGTAAAATGGTCTTATCTATTGGCGATTTCGTTCCAATTCACATTCCAAGTAATATTCGACATGCTCATTACATTTCCGGTTGCCAAATTGCATTATTTCTTATAGTTTCCGAGATATGGACTATCGATAATTTACACCTTAGGCTCTGCTTCTAACTTGGGCCCAAATTGTAAAATGGTCTTATCTATTGGCGATTTCGTTCCAATTCACATTCCAAGTAATATTCGACATGCTCATTACATTGCCGGTTGCCAAATTGCATTATTTCTTATAGTTTCCGAGATATAGACTATCGATAATTTACACATTAGGCTCTGCTTCTAACTTGGGCCCAAATTGTAAAATGGTCTTATCTATTGGCGATTTCGTTCCAATTCACATTCCAAGTAATATTCGACATGCTCATTACATTTCCGGTTGCCAAATTGCATTATTTCTTATAGTTTCCGAGATATGGACTATCGATAATTTATACCTTAGGCTCTGTTTCTAACTTGGGCCCAAATTGTAAAATGGTCTTATCTAGTGGCGATTTCGTTCCAATTCACATTCCAAGTAATATTCGACATGCTCATTACATTTCCGGTTGCCAAATTGCATTATTTCTTATAGTTTCCGAGATATAGACTATCGATAATTTACACCTTAGGCTCTGCTTCTAACTTGGGCCCAAATTGTAAAATGGTCTTATCTATTGGCGATTTCGTTCCAATTCACATTCCAAGTAATATTCGGCATGCTAATTACATTGCCGGTTGCCAAATTGCATTATTTCTTATAGTTTCCGAGATATAGACTATCGATAATTTACACCTTAGGCTCTGCTTCTAACTTGGGCCCAAATAGTAAAATGGTCTTATCTATTGGCGATTTCGTTCCAATTCACATTCCAAGTAATATTCGGCATGCTAATTACATTACCGGTTACCAAATTGCATTATCTCTTATAGTTTCCGAGATATGGACTATCGATAATTTACACCTTAGGCTCTGCTTCTAACTTGGGCCCAAATTGTAAAATGGTCTTATCTATTGACGATTTCGTTCCAATTCACATTCCAAGTAATACTCGACATGCTCATTACATTTCCGTTTGCCAAATTGCATTATCTCTTATGGTTTCCGAGATATGGACTATCGATAATTTACACCTTATGCTCTGCTTCTAACTTGGGCCCAAATTGTAAAATGGTCTTATCTATTGGCGATTTCGTTCCAATTCACATTCCAAGTAATATTCGGCATGGTAATTACATTGCCGGTTGCCAAATTGCATTATCCCTTATAGTTTCCGAGATATGGTCTATCGATAATTTACACCTTAGGCTCCGCTTCTAACTTGGGCCCAAATTGTAAAATGGTCTTATCTATTGGCGATTTCGTTCCAATTCACAGTCCAAGTAATATTCGGCATGCTAATTACATTGCCGGTTGCCAAATTGCATTATTTCTTATAGTTTCCGAGATATGGACTATCGATAATTTACACCTTAGGCTCTGCTTCTAACTTGGGCCCAAATTGTAAAATGGTCTTATCTATTGGCGATTTCGTTCCAATTCACATTCCAAGTAATATTCGGCATGCTAATTACATTGCCGGTTGCCAAATTGCATTATCTCTTATAGTTTCCGAGATATGGACTATCGATAATATACACTTTAGGCTCTGCTTCTAACTTGGCCCCAAATTGTAAAATGGTCATTTGAATTGGCGATTTCGTTCCAATTCACATTCCAAATAATATTCGGCATGCCAATTACATTGCCGGTTGCCAAATTGCATTATCTCTTATAGTTTCCGAGATATGGACTATCGATAATTTACACCTTAGGCTCTGCTTCTAACTTTGGCCCAAATTGTAAAATGGTCCTATCTATTGGCGATTTCGTTCCAATTCACATTCCAAGTAATATTCGACATGCTAATTACATTGCCGGTTGCCAAATTGCATTATCTCTTATAGTTTCCGAGATATGGACTATCAATAATTTACACCTTAAGCTCTGCTTCTAACTTGGCCCCAAATTGTAAAATGGTCTTATGAATTGGCGATTTCGTTCCAATTCACATTCCAAATAATATTCGGCATGCCAATTACATTGCCGGATGCCAAATTGCATTATCTCTTATAGTTTCCGAGATATGGACTATCGAAAATTTACAACTTATGCTCTGCTTCAAACTTTGGCCCAAATTGTAAAATGGCCTTATCTATTGGCGATTTCGTTCCAATTCACATTCCAAGTAATATTCGGCATGCTAATTACATTACCGGTTACCAAATTGCATTATCTCTTATAGTTTCCGAGATATGGACTATCGATAATTTACATCTTAGTCTCTGCTTCTAACTTGGGCCCAAATTGTAAAATGGTCTTATCTATTGACGATTTCGTTCCAATTCACATTCCAAGAAATATTCGGCATGCTAATTACATTGCCGGTTGCCAAATTGCATTATCTCTTATAGTTTCCGAGATATGGACTATCGATAATTTATACCTTAGGCTCTGCTTCTAACTTGGGCCCAAATTGTAAAATGGTCTTATCTATTGGCGATTTCGTTCCAATTCACATTCCAAGTAATATTCGACATGCTCATTACATTTCCGGTTGCCAAATTGCATTATTTCTTATAGTTTCCGAGATATAGACTATCGATAATTTACACCTTAGGCTCTGCTTCTAACTTGGGCCCAAATTTTAAAATGGTCTTATCTATTGTCGATTTCGTTCCAATTCACATTCCAAGTAATATTCGGCATGCTAATTACATTGCCGGTTGCCAAATTGCATTATCTCTTATAGTTTCCGAGATATGGACTATCGATAATTTACACCTTAGGCTCTGCTTCTAACTTGGGCCCAAATTGTAAAATGGTCTTATCTATCGGCGATTTCGTTCCAATTCACATTCCAAGTAATATTGGGCATGCTAATTACATTGCCGGTTGCCAAATTGCATTATCTGTTATAGTTTCCGAGATATGGACTATCGATAATTTACACCTTAGGCTCTGCTTGGGCCCAAATTGTAAAATGGTCTTATCTATTGGCGATTTCGTTCCAATTCACATTCCAAGTAATATTCGGCATGCTAATTACATTGCCGGTTGCCAAATTGCAATATCTCTTATAGTTTCCGAGATATGGACTATCGATAATTTTCACCTTAGGCTCTGCTTCTAACTTGGGCTCAAATTGTAAAATGGTCTTATCTATTGGAGATTTCGTTCCAATTCACATGCCAAGTAATATTCGGCATGCTAATTACATTGCCGGTTGCCAAATTGCATTATCTCTTATAGTTTCCGAGATATGGACTATCAATAATTTACACCTTAGGCTCTGCTTCTAACTTGGCCCCAAATTGTAAAATGGTCTTATGAATTGGCGATTTCGTTCCAATTCACATTCCAAATAATATTTGGCATGCCAATTACATTGCCGGATGCCAAATTGCATTATCTCTTATAGTTTCCGAGATATGGACTATCGAAAATTTACAACTTATGCTCTGCTTCTAATTTGGGCCCAAATTGTAAAATGGTCTTATCTATTGGCGATTTCGTTCCAATTCACATTCCAAGTAATATTCGACATGCTCATTACATTTCCGGTTGCCAAATTGCATTATTTCTTATAGTTTCCGAGATATGGACTATCGATAAATTACACCTTAGGCTCTGCTTCTAACTTGGGCCCAAATTGTAAAATGGTCTTATCTATTGGCGATTTCGTTCCAATTCACATTCCAAGTAATATTCGACATGCCCATTACATTGCCGGTTGCCAAATTGCATTATTTCTTATAGTTTCCGAGATATAGACTATCGATAATTTACACATTAGGCTCTGCTTCTAACTTGGGCCCAAATTGTAAAATGGTCTTATCTATTGGCGATTTCGTTCCAATTCACATTCCAAGTAATATTCGACATGCTCATTACATTTCCGGTTGCCAAATTGCATTATTTCTTATAGTTTCCGAGATATGGACTATCGATAATTTATACCTTAGGCTCTGTTTCTAACTTGGGCCCAAATTGTAAAATGGTCTTATCTAGTGGCGATTTCGTTCCAATTCACATTCCAAGTAATATTCGACATGCTCATTACATTTCCGGTTGCCAAATTGCATTATTTCTTATAGTTCCCGAGACATAGACTATCGATAATTTACACCTTAGGCTCTGCTTCTAACTTGGGCCCAAATTTTAAAATGGTCTTATCTATTGGCGATTTCGTTCCAATTCACATTCCAAGTAATATTCGGCATGCTAATTACATTGCCGGTTGCCAAATTGCATTATTTCTTATAGTTTCCGAGATACAGACTATCGATAATTTACACCTTAGGCTCTGCTTCTAACTTGGGCCCAAATAGTAAAATGGTCTTATCTATTGGCGATTTCGTTCCAATTCACATTCCAAGTAATATTCGGCATGCTAATTACATTACCGGTTACCAAATTGCATTATCTCTTATAGTTTCCGAGATATGGACTATCGATAATTTACACCTTAGGCTCTGCTTCTAACTTGGGCCCAAATTGTAAAATGGTCTTATCTATTGACGATTTCGTTCCAATTCACATTCCAAGTAATACTCGACATGCTCATTACATTTCCGTTTGCCAAATTGCATTATCTCTTATGGTTTCCGAGATATGGACTATCGATAATTTACACCTTATGCTCTGCTTCTAACTTGGGCCCAAATTGTAAAATGGTCTTATCTATTGGCGATTTCGTTCCAATTCACATTCCAAGTAATATTCGGCATGGTAATTACATTGCCGGTTGCCAAATTGCATTATCCCTTATAGTTTCCGAGATATGGACTATCGATAATTTACACCTTAGGCTCCGCTTCTAACTTGGGCCCAAATTGTAAAATGGTCTTATCTATTGGCGATTTCGTTCCAATTCACAGTCCAAGTAATATTCGGCATGCTAATTACATTGCCGGTTGCCAAATTGCATTATCTCTTATAGTTTCCGAGATATGGACTATCGATAATTTACACCTTAGGCTCTGCTTCTAACTTGGGCCCAAATTGTAAAATGGTATTATCTATTGGCGATTTCGTTCCAATTCACATTCCAAGTAATATTCGGCATGCTAATTACATTGCCGGTTGCCAAATTGCATTATCTCTTATAGTTTCCGAGATATGGACTATCGATAATATACACTTTAGGCTCTGCTTCTAACTTGGCCCCAAATTGTAAAATGGTCATTTGAATTGGCGATTTCATTCCAATTCACATTCCAAATAATATTCGGCATGCCAATTACATTGCCGGTTGCCAAATTGCATTATCTCTTATAGTTTCCGAGATATGGACTATCGATAATTTACACCTTAGGCTCTGCTTCTAACTTTGGCCCAAATTGTAAAATGGTCCTATCTATTGGCGATTTCGTTCCAATTCACATTCCAAGTAATATTCGACATGCTAATTACATTGCCGGTTGCCAAATTGCATTATCTCTTATAGTTTCCGAGATATGGACTATCAATAATTTACACCTTAAGCTCTGCTTCTAACTTGGCCCCAAATTGTAAAATGGTCTTATGAATTGGCGATTTCGTTCCAATTCACATTCCAAATAATATTCGGCATGCCAATTACATTGCCGGATGCCAAATTGCATTATCTCTTATAGTTTCCGAGATATGGACTATCGAAAATTTACAACTTATGCTCTGCTTCAAACTTTGGCCCAAATTGTAAAATGGCCTTATCTATTGGCGATTTCGTTCCAATTCACATTCCAAGTAATATTCGGCATGCTAATTACATTACCGGTTACCAAATTGCATTATCTCTTATAGTTTCCGAGATATGGACTATCGATAATTTACACCTTAGGCTCTGCTTCTAACTTGGGCCCAAATTGTAAAATGGTCTTATCTATTGACGATTTCGTTCCAATTCACATTCCAAGAAATATTCGGCATGCTAATTACATTGCCGGTTGCCAAATTGCATTATCTCTTATAGTTTCCGAGATATGGACTATCGATAATTTATACCTTAGGCTCTGCTTCTAACTTGGGCCCAAATTGTAAAATGGTCTTATCTATTGGCCATTTCGTTCCAATTCACATTCCAAGTAATATTCGACATGCTCATTACATTTCCGGTTGCCAAATTGCATTATTTCTTATAGTTTCCGAGATATGGACTATCGATAATTTACACCTTAGGCTCTGCTTCTAACTTGGGCCCAAATTTTAAAATGGTCTTATCTATTGACGATTTCGTTCCAATTCACATTCCAAGTAATATTCGACATGCTCATTACATTTCCGGTTGCCAAATTGCATTATCTCTTATAGTTTCCGAGATATGGACTATCGATAATTTATACCTTAGGCTCTGCTTCTAACTTGGGCCCAAATTGTAAAATGGTCTTATCTATTGGCCATTTCGTTCCAATTCACATTCCAAGTAATATTCGACATGCTCATTACATTACCGGTTACCAAATTGCATTATCTCTTATAGTTTCCGAGATATGGACTATCGATAATTTACACCTTAGGCTCTGCTTCTAACTTGGGCCCAAATTTTAAAATGGTCTTATCTATTGTCGATTTCGTTCCAATTCACATTCCAAGTAATATTCGGCATGCTAATTACATTGCCGGTTGCCAAATTGCATTATCTCTTATAGTTTCCGAGATATGGACTATCGATAATTTACACCTTAGGCTCTGCTTCTAACTTGGGCCCAAATTGTAAAATGGTCTTATCTATCGGCGATTTCGTTCCAATTCACATTCCAAGTAATATTGGGCATGCTAATTACATTGCCGGTTGCCAAATTGCATTATCTGTTATAGTTTCCGAGATATGGACTATCGATAATTTACACCTTAGGCTCTGCTTGGGCCCAAATTGTAAAATGGCCTTATCTTTTGGCGATTTCGTTCCAATTCACATTCCAAGTAATATTCGGCATGCTAATTACATTGCCGGTTGCCAAATTGCATTATCTCTTATAGTTTCCGAGATATGGACTATCAATAATTTACACCTTAAGCTCTGCTTCTAACTTGGCCCCAAATTGTAAAATGGTCTTATGAATAGGCGATTTCGTTCCAATTCACATTCCAAATAATATTCGGCATGCCAATTACATTGCCGTATGCCAAATTGTATTATCTCTTATAGTTTCCGAGATATGGACTATCGAAAATTTACAACTTATACTCTGCTTCTAACTTTGGCCCAAATTGTAAAATGGCCTTATCTATTGGCGATTTCGTTCCAATTCACATTCCAAGTAATATTCGGCATGCTAATTACATTACCGGTTACCAAATTGCATTATCTCTTATAGTTTCCGAGATATGGACTATCGATAATTTACACCTTAGGCTCTGCTTCTAACTTGGGCCCAAATTGTAAAATGGTCTTATCTATTGACGATTTCGTTCCAATTCACATTCCAAGAAATATTCGGCATGCTAATTACATTGCCGGTTGCCAAATTGCATTATCTCTTATAGTTTCCGAGATATGGACTATCGATAATTTACACCTTAGGCTCTGCTTCTAACTTGGGCCCAAATTGTAAAATGGTCTTATCTATAGGCGATTTCGTTCCAATTCACATTCCAAGTAATATTCGGCATGCTAATTACATTGCCGGTTGCCAAATTGCATTATCTCTTATAGTTTCCGAGATATGGACTATCGATAATTTACACCTTAGGCTCTGCTTCTAACTTGGGCCCAAATTGTAAAATGGTCTTATCTATTGGCGATTTCGTTCCAATTCACATTCCAAGTAATATTCGGGATGCTAATTACATTGCCGGTTGCCAAATTGCATTATCTCTTATAGTTTCCGAGATATGGACTATCGATAATTTATACCTTAGGCTCCGCTTCTAACTTGGGCCCAAATTGTAAAATGGTCTTATCTATTGGCCATTTCGTTCCAATTCACATTCCAAGTAATATTCGACATGCTCATTACATTTCCGGTTGCCAAATTGCATTATTTCTTATAGTTTCCGAGATATAGACTATCGATAATTTACACCTTAGGCTCTGCTTCTAACTTGGGCCCAAATTTTAAAATGGTCTTATCTATTGTCGATTTCGTTCCAATTCACATTCCAAATAATATTCGGCATGCCAATTACATTGCCGTATGCCAAATTGCATTATCTCTTATAGTTTCCGAGATATGGACTATCGAAAATTTACAACTTATACTCTGCTTCTAACTTTGGCCCAAATTGTAAAATTGCCTTATCTATTGGCGATTTCGTTCCAATTCACATTCCAAGTAATATTCGGCATGCTAATTACATTACCGGTTACCAAATTGCATTATCTCTTATAGTTTCCGAGATATGGACTATCGATAATTTACACCTTAGGCTCTGCTTCTAACTTGGGCCCAAATTGTAAAATGGTCTTATCTATTGACGATTTCGTTCCAATTCACATTCCAAGAAATATTCGGCATGCTAATTACATTGCCGGTTGCCAAATTGCATTATCTCTTATAGTTTCCGAGATATGGACTATCGATAATTTACACCTTAGGCTCTGCTTCTAACTTGGGCCCAAATTGTAAAATGGTCTTATCTATAGGCGATTTCGTTCCAATTCACATTCCAAGTAATATTCGGCATGCTAATTACATTGCCGGTTGCCAAATTGCATTATCTCTTATAGTTTCCGAGATATGGACTATCGATAATTTACACCTTAGGCTCTGCTTCTAACTTGGGCCCAAATTGTAAAATAGTCTTATCTATTGGCGATTTCGTTCCAATTCACATTCCAAGTAATATTCGGGATGCTAATTACATTGCCGGTTGCCAAATTGCATTATCTCTTATAGTTTCCGAGATATGGACAATCGATAATTTACATCTTAGGCTCTGCTTCTAACTTGGGCCCAAATTGTAAAATGGTCTTATCTATTGGCGATTTCGTTCCAATTCCATTCCAAGTAATATTCGGCATGCTAATTACATTGCCGGTTGCCAAATTGCATTATCTCTTATAGTTTCCGAGATATGGACTATCGATAATTTACACCTTAGGCTCTGCTTCTAACTTGGGCCCAAATTGTAAAATGTTCTTATCTATTGGCGATTTCGTTCCAATTCACATTCCAAGTAATATTCGGCATGCCAATTACATTGCCGGTTGCCAAGTTGCATTATCTCTTATAGTTTCCGAGATATGGACTATCGATAATTTACACCTTAGGCTCTGCTTCTAGCTTGGGCCCAAATTGTAAAATGGTCTTATCTATTGGCGATTTCGTTCCAATTCACATTCCAAGTAATATTCGGCATGCTAATTAGATTGCCGGTTGCCAAATTGCATTATCTCTGATAGTTTCCGAGATATGGACTATCGATAATTTACACCTTAGGCTCTGCTTCTAACTTGGCCCCAAATTGTAAAATGGTCTTATCTATCGGCGATTTCGTTCCAATTCACATTCCAAGTAATATTGGGCTTGCTAGTTACATTGCCGGTTGCCAAATTGCATTATCTCTTATAGTTTCCGAGATATGGACTATCGATAATTTACACCTTAGGCTCTGCTTCTAACTTGGGCCCAAATTGTAAAATGGTCTTATCTATTGGCGATTTCGTTCCAATTCACATTCCAAGTAATATTCGGCATGCTAATTACATTGCCGGTTGCCAAATTACATTATCTCTTATAGTTTCCGAGATATGGACTATCGATAATTTACACCTTAGGCTCTGCTTCTAACTTGGGCCCAAATTGTAAAATGGTCTTATCTATTGGCGATTTCGTTCCAATTCACATTCCAAGTAATATTCGGCATGCTAATTACATTGCCGGTTGCCAAATTGCATTATCTCTTATAGTTTCCGAGATATGGATTATCGATAATTTACACCTTAGGTTCTGCTTCTAACTTGGGCCCAAATTGTAAAATGGTCTTATCTATTGGCGATTTCGTTCCAATTCACATTCCAAGTAATATTCGGCATGCTAATTACATTTCCGGTTGCCAAATTGAATTTCATCTTATAGTTTCCGAGATATGGACTATCGATAATTTACACCTTAGGCTCTGCTTCTAACTTGGGCCCAAATTGTAAAATGGTGTTATCTATTGGCGATTTCGTTCCAATTCACATTCCAAGTAATATTCGGCATGCTAATTACATTTCCGGTTGCCAAATTGAATTATATCTTATAGTTTCCGAGATATGGTCTATCGAAAATTTACAACTTATGCTCTGCTTCTAACTTGGGCCCAAATAGTAAAATGGTCTTATCTATTGGCGATTTCGTTCCAATTCACATTCCAAGTAATATTCGGCATGCTAATTACATTACCGGTTACCAAATTGCATTATCTCTTATAGTTTCCGAGATATGGACTATCGATGATTTACACCTTAGGCTCTGCTTCTAACTTGGTCCCAAATTGTAAAATGGTCTTATCTATTGACGATTTCGTTCCAATTCACATTCCAAGAAATATTCGGCATGCTAATTACATTGCCGGTTGCCAAATTGCATTATCTCTTATAGTTTCCGAGATATGGACTATCGATAATTTATACCTTAGGCTCTGCTTCTAACTTGGGCCCAAATTGTAAAATGGTCTTATCTATTGGCGATTTCGTTCCAATTCACATTCCAAGTAATATTCGGCATGCTAATTACATTGCCGGTTGCCAAATTGCATTATCTCTTATTGTTTCCGAGATATGGACTATCAATAATTTACACCTTAAGCTCTGCTTCTAACTTGGCCCCAAATTGTAAAATGGTCTCATGAATAGGCGATTTCGTTCCAATTCACATTCCAAATAATATTCGGCATGCCAATTACATTGCCGTATGCCAAATTGCATTATCTCTTATAGTTTCCGAGATATGGACTATCGAAAATTTACAACTTATACTCTGCTTCTAACTTGGGCCCAAATTGTAAAATGGTCTTATCTATTGACGATTTCGTTCCAATTCACATTCCAAGAAATATTCGGCATGCTAATTACATTGCCGGTTGCCAAATTGCATTATCTCTTATAGTTTCCGAGATATGGACTATCGATAATTTACACCTTAGGCTCTGCTTCTAACTTGGGCCCAAATTGTAAAATGGTCTTATCTATAGGCGATTTCGTTCCAATTCACATTCCAAGTAATATTCGGCATGCTAATTACATTGCCGGTTGCCAAATGGCATTATCTCTTATAGTTTCCGAGATATGGACTATCGATAATTTACACCTTATTCTCTGCTTCTAACTTGGGCCCAAATTGTAAAATGGTCTTATCTATTGGCGATTTCGTTCCAATTCACATTCCAAGTAATATTCGGGATGCTAATTACATTGCCGGTTGCCAAATTGCATTATCTCTTATAGTTTCCGAGATATGGACAATCGATAATTTACATCTTAGGCTCTGCTTCTAACTTGGGCCCAAATTGTAAAATGGTCTTATCTATTGGCGATTTCGTTCCAATTCCATTCCAAGTAATATTCGGCATGCTAATTACATTGCCGGTTGCCAAATTGCATTATCTCTTATAGTTTCCGAGATATGGACTATCGATAATTTACACCTTAGGCTCTGCTTCTAACTTGGGCCCAAATTGTAAAATGTTCTTATCTATTGGCGATTTCGTTCCAATTCACATTCCAAGTAATATTCGGCATGCTAATTACATTGCCGGTTGCCAAATTGCATTATCTATTATAGTTTCCGAGATATGGACTATCGATAATTTACACCTTAGGCTCTGCTTCTAACTTGGGCCCAAATTGTAAAATGGTCTTATCTATTGGCGATTTCGTTCCAATTCACATTCCAAGTAATATTCGGCATGCCAATTACATTGCCGGTTGCCAAGTTGCATTATCTCTTATAGTTTCCGAGATATGGACTATCGATAATTTATACCTTAGGCTCTGCTTCTAGCTTGGGCCCAAATTGTAAAATGGTCTTATCTATTGGCGATTTCGTTCCAATTCACATTCCAAGTAATATTCGGCATGCTAATTACATTGCCGGTTGCCAAATTGCATTATCTCTGATAGTTTCCGAGATATGGACTATCGATAATTTACACCTTAGGCTCTGCTTCTAACTTGGGCCCAAATTGTAAAATGGTCTTATCTATCGGCGATTTCGTTCCAATTCACATTCCAAGTAATATTGGGCTTGCTAGTTACATTGCCGGTTGCCAAATTGCATTATCTCTTATAGTTTCCGAGATATGGACTATCGATAATTTACACCTTAGGCTCTGCTTCTAACTTGGGCCCAAATTGTAAAATGGTCTTATCTATTGGCGATTTCGTTCCAATTCACATTCCAAGTAATATTCGGCATGCCAATTACATTGCCGGTTGCCAAGTTGCATTATCTCTTATAGTTTCCGAGATATGGACTATCGATAATTTACACCTTAGGCTCTGCTTCTAGCTTGGGCCCAAATTGTAAAATGGTCTTATCTATTGGCGATTTCGTTCCAATTCACATTCCAAGTAATATTCGGCATGCTAATTAGATTGCAGGTTGCCAAACTGCATTATCTCTGATAGTTTCCGAGATATGGACTATCGATAATTTACACCTTAGGCTCTGCTTCTAACTTGGGCCCAAATTGTAAAATGGTCTTATCTATCAGCGATTTCGTTCCAATTCACATTCCAAGTAATATTGGGCTTGCTAGTTACATTGCCGGTTGCCAAATTGCATTATCTCTTATAGTTTCCGAGATATGCACTATCGATAATTTACACCTTAGGCTCTGCTTCTAACTTGGGCCCAAATTGTAAAATGGTCTTATCTATTGGCGATTTCGTTCCAATTCACATTCCAAGTAATATTCGGCATGCTAATTACATTGCCGGTTGCCAAATTACATTATCTCTTATAGTTTCCGAGATATGGACTATCGATAATTTACACCTTAGGCTCTGCTTCTAACTTGGGCCCAAATTGTAAAATGGTCTTATCTATTGGCGATTTCGTTCCAATTCACATTCCAAGTAATATTCGGCATGCTAATTACATTGCCGGTTGCCAAATTGCATTATCTCTTATAGTTTCCGAGATATGGATTATCGATAATTTACACCTTAGGTTCTGCTTCTAACTTGGGCCCAAATTGTAAAATGGTCTTATCTATTGGCGATTTCGTTCCAATTCACATTCCAAGTAATATTCGGCATGCTAATTACATTTCCGGTTGCCAAATTGAATTACATCTTATAGTTTCCGAGATATGGACTATCGATAATTTACACCTTAGGCTCTGCTTCTAACTTGGGCCCAAATTGTAAAATGGTCTTATCTATTGGCGATTTCGTTCCAATTCACATTCCAAGTAATATTCGGCATGCTAATTACATTTCCGGTTGCCAAATTGAATTATATCTTATAGTTTCCGAGATATGGTCTATCGAAAATTTACAACTTATGCTCTGCTTCTAACTTGGGCCCAAATAGTAAAATGGTCTTATCTATTGGCGATTTCGTTCCAATTCACATTCCAAGTAATATTCGGCATGCTAATTACATTACCGGTTACCAAATTGCATTATCTCTTATAGTTTCCGAGATATGGACTATCGATGATTTACACCTTAGGCTCTGCTTCTAACTTGGTCCCAAATTGTAAAATGGTCTTATCTATTGACGATTTCGTTCCAATTCACATTCCAAGAAATATTCGGCATGCTAATTACATTGCCGGTTGCCAAATTGCATTATCTCTTATAGTTTCCGAGATATGGACTATCGATAATTTATACCTTAGGCTCTGCTTCTAACTTGGGCCCAAATTGTAAAATGGTCTTATCTATTGGCGATTTCGTTCCAATTCACATTCCAAGTAATATTCGGCATGCTAATTACATTGCCGGTTGCCAAATTGCATTATCTCTTATAGTTTCCGAGATATGGACTATCAATAATTTACACCTTAAGCTCTGCTTCTAACTTGGCCCCAAATTGTAAAATGGTCTTATGAATAGGCGATTTCGTTCCAATTCACATTCCAAATAATATTCGGCATGCCAATTACATTGCCGTATGCCAAATTGCATTATCTCTTATAGTTTCCGAGATATGGACTATCGAAAATTTACAACTTATACTCTGCTTCTAACTTTGGCCCAAATTGTAAAATGGCCTTATCTATTGGCGATTTCGTTCCAATTCACATTCCAAGTAATATTCGGCATGCTAATTACATTACCGGTTACCAAATTGCATTATCTCTTATAGTTTCCGAGATATGGACTATCGATAATTTACACCTTAGGCTCTGCTTCTAACTTGGGCCCAAATTGTAAAATGGTCTTATCTATTGACGATTTCGTTCCAATTCACATTCCAAGAAATATTCGGCATGCTAATTACATTGCCGGTTGCCAAATTGCATTATCTCTTATAGTTTCCGAGATATGGACTATCGATAATTTACACCTTAGGCTCTGCTTCTAACTTGGGCCCAAATTGTAAAATGGTCTTATCTATAGGCGATTTCGTTCCAATTCACATTCCAAGTAATATTCGGCATGCTAATTACATTGCCGGTTGCCAAATGGCATTATCTCTTATAGTTTCCGAGATATGGACTATCGATAATTTACACCTTATTCTCTGCTTCTAACTTGGGCCCAAATTGTAAAATGGTCTTATCTATTGGCGATTTCGTTCCAATTCACATTCCAAGTAATATTCGGGATGCTAATTACATTGCCGGTTGCCAAATTGCATTATCTCTTATAGTTTCCGAGATATGGACAATCGATAATTTACATCTTAGGCTCTGCTTCTAACTTGAGCCCAAATTGTAAAATGGTCTTATCTATTGGCGATTTCGTTCCAATTCCATTCCAAGTAATATTCGGCATGCTAATTACATTGCCGGTTGCCAAATTGCATTATCTCTTATAGTTTCCGAGATATGGACTATCGATAATTTACACCTTAGGCTCTGCTTCTAACTTGGGCCCAAATTGTAAAATGTTCTTATCTATTGGCGATTTCGTTCCAATTCACATTCCAAGTAATATTCGGCATGCTAATTACATTGCCGGTTGCCAAATTGCATTATCTATTATAGTTTCCGAGATATGGACTATCGATAATTTACACCTTAGGCTCTGCTTCTAACTTGGGCCCAAATTGTAAAATGGTCTTATCTATTGGCGATTTCGTTCCAATTCACATTCCAAGTAATATTCGGCATGCCAATTACATTGCCGGTTGCCAAGTTGCATTATCTCTTATAGTTTCCGAGATATGGACTATCGATAATTTACACCTTAGGCTCTGCTTCTAGCTTGGGCCCAAATTGTAAAATGGTCTTATCTATTGGCGATTTCGTTCCAATTCACATTCCAAGTAATATTCGGCATGCTAATTACATTGCCGGTTGCCAAATTGCATTATCTCTGATAGTTTCCGAGATATGGACTATCGATAATTTACACCTTAGGCTCTGCTTCTAACTTGGGCCCAAATTGTAAAATGGTCTTATCTATCGGCGATTTCGTTCCAATTCACATTCCAAGTAATATTGGGCTTGCTAGTTACATTGCCGGTTGCCAAATTGCATTATCTCTTATAGTTTCCGAGATATGGACTATCGATAATTTACACCTTAGGCTCTGCTTCTAACTTGGGCCCAAATTGTAAAATGGTCTTATCTATTGGCGATTTCGTTCCAATTCACATTCCAAGTAATATTCGGCATGCTAATTACATTGCCGGTTGCCAAATTACATTATCTCTTATAGTTTCCGAGATATGGACTATCGATAATTTACACCTTAGGCTCTGCTTCTAACTTGGGCCCAAATTGTAAAATGGTCTTATCTATTGGCGATTTCGTTCCAATTCACATTCCAAGTAATATTCGGCATGCTAATTACATTGCCGGTTGCCAAATTGCATTATCTCTTATAGTTTCCGAGATATGGATTATCGATAATTTACACCTTAGGCTCTGCTTCTAACTTGGGCCCAAATTGTAAAATGGTCTTATCTATTGGCGATTTCGTTCCAATTCACATTCCAAGTAATATTCGGCATGCTAATTACATTTCCGGTTGCCAAATTGAATTATATCTTATAGTTTCCGAGATATGGACTATCGATAATTTACACCTTAGGCTCTGCTTCTAACTTGGGCCCAAATTGTAAAATGGTCTTATCTATTGGCGATTTCGTTCCAATTCACATTCCAAGTAATATTCGGCATGCTAATTACATTTCCGGTTGCCAAATTGAATTATATCTTATAGTTTCCGAGATATGGTCTATCGAAAATTTACAACTTATGCTCTGCTTCTAACTTGGGCCCAAATAGTAAAATGGTCTTATCTATTGGCGATTTCGTTCCAATTCACATTCCAAGTAATATTCGGCATGCTAATTACATTACCGGTTACCAAATTGCATTATCTCTTATAGTTTCCGAGATATGGACTATCGATAATTTACACCTTAGGCTCTGCTTCTAACTTGGGCCCAAATTGTAAAATGGTCTTATCTATTGACGATTTCGTTCCAATTCACATTCCAAGTAATATTCGACATGCTCATTACATTTCCGTTTGCCAAATTGTATTATCTCTTATGGTTTCCGAGATATGGACTATCGATAATTTACACCTTATGCTCTGCTTCTAACTTGGGCCCAAATTGTAAAATGGTCTTATCTATTGGCGATTTCGTTCCAATTCACATTCCAAATAATATTCGGCATGCTAATTTCATTGCCGGTTGCCAAATTGCATTATCCCTTATAGTTTCCGAGATATGGACTATCGATAATTTACACCTTAGGCTCCGCTTCTAACTTGGGCCCAAATTGTAAAATGGTCTTATCTATTGGCGATTTCGTTCCAATTCACAGTCCAAGTAATATTCGGCATGCTAATTACATTGCCGGTTGCCAAATTGCATTATCTCTTATAGTTTCCGAGATATGGACTATCGATAATATACACTTTAGGCTCTGCTTCTAACTTGGCCCCAAATTGTAAAATGGTCATTTGAATTGGCGATTTCGTTCCAATTCACATTCCAAGTAATATTCGGCATGCTAATTACATTGCCGGTTGCCAAATTGCATTATCTCTGATAGTTTCCGAGATATGGACTATCGATAATTTACACCTTAGGTTCTGCTTCTAACTTGGGCCCAAATTGTAAAATGGTCTTATCTATCGGCGATTTCGTTCCAATTCACATTCCAAGTAATATTCGGCATGCTAATTACATTGCCGGTTGCCAAATTGCATTATCTCTTATTGTTTCCGAGATATGGACTATCAATAATTTACACCTTAAGCTCTGCTTCTAACTTGGCCCCAAATTGTAAAATGGTCTTATGAATAGGCGATTTCGTTCCAATTCACATTCCAAATAATATTCGGCATGCCAATTACATTGCCGTATGCCAAATTGCATTATCTCTTATAGTTTCCGAGATATGGACTATCGAAAATTTACAACTTATACTCTGCTTCTAACTTGGGCCCAAATTGTAAAATGGTCTTATCTATTGACGATTTCGTTCCAATTCACATTCCAAGAAATATTCGGCATGCTAATTACATTGCCGGTTGCCAAATTGCATTATCTCTTATAGTTTCCGAGATATGGACTATCGATAATTTACACCTTAGGCTCTGCTTCTAACTTGGGCCCAAATTGTAAAATGGTCTTATCTATAGGCGATTTCGTTCCAATTCACATTCCAAGTAATATTCGGCATGCTAATTACATTGCCGGTTGCCAAATGGCATTATCTCTTATAGTTTCCGAGATATGGACTATCGATAATTTACACCTTATTCTCTGCTTCTAACTTGGGCCCAAATTGTAAAATGGTCTTATCTATTGGCGATTTCGTTCCAATTCACATTCCAAGTAATATTCGGGATGCTAATTACATTGCCGGTTGCCAAATTGCATTATCTCTTATAGTTTCCGAGATATGGACAATCGATAATTTACATCTTAGGCTCTGCTTCTAACTTGGGCCCAAATTGTAAAATGGTCTTATCTATTGGCGATTTCGTTCCAATTCCATTCCAAGTAATATTCGGCATGCTAATTACATTGCCGGTTGCCAAATTGCATTATCTCTTATAGTTTCCGAGATATGGACTATCGATAATTTACACCTTAGGCTCTGCTTCTAACTTGGGCCCAAATTGTAAAATGTTCTTATCTATTGGCGATTTCGTTCCAATTCACATTCCAAGTAATATTCGGCATGCTAATTACATTGCCGGTTGCCAAATTGCATTATCTATTATAGTTTCCGAGATATGGACTATCGATAATTTACACCTTAGGCTCTGCTTCTAACTTGGGCCCAAATTGTAAAATGGTCTTATCTATTGGCGATTTCGTTCCAATTCACATTCCAAGTAATATTCGGCATGCCAATTACATTGCCGGTTGCCAAGTTGCATTATCTCTTATAGTTTCCGAGATATGGACTATCGATAATTTACACCTTAGGCTCTGCTTCTAGCTTGGGCCCAAATTGTAAAATGGTCTTATCTATTGGCGATTTCGTTCCAATTCACATTCCAAGTAATATTCGGCATGCTAATTACATTGCCGGTTGCCAAATTGCATTATCTCTGATAGTTTCCGAGATATGGACTATCGATAATTTACACCTTAGGCTCTGCTTCTAACTTGGGCCCAAATTGTAAAATGGTCTTATCTATCGGCGATTTCGTTCCAATTCACATTCCAAGTAATATTGGGCTTGCTAGTTACATTGCCGGTTGCCAAATTGCATTATCTCTTATAGTTTCCGAGATATGGACTATCGATAATTTACACCTTAGGCTCTGCTTCTAACTTGGGCCCAAATTGTAAAATGGTCTTATCTATTGGCGATTTCGTTCCAATTCACATTCCAAGTAATATTCGGCATGCCAATTACATTGCCGGTTGCCAAGTTGCATTATCTCTTATAGTTTCCGAGATATGGACTATCGATAATTTACACCTTAGGCTCTGCTTCTAGCTTGGGCCCAAATTGTAAAATGGTCTTATCTATTGGCGATTTCGTTCCAATTCACATTCCAAGTAATATTCGGCATGCTAATTAGATTGCCGGTTGCCAAACTGCATTATCTCTGATAGTTTCCGAGATATGGACTATCGATAATTTACACCTTAGGCTCTGCTTCTAACTTGGGCCCAAATTGTAAAATGGTCTTATCTATCGGCGATTTCGTTCCAATTCACATTCCAAGTAATATTGGGCTTGCTAGTTACATTGCCGGTTGCCAAATTGCATTATCTCTTATAGTTTCCGAGATATGGACTATCGATAATTTACACCTTAGGCTCTGCTTCTAACTTGGGCCCAAATTGTAAAATGGTCTTATCTATTGGCGATTTCGTTCCAATTCACATTCCAAGTAATATTCGGCATGCTAATTACATTGCCGGTTGCCAAATTACATTATCTCTTATAGTTTCCGAGATATGGACTATCGATAATTTACACCTTAGGCTCTGCTTCTAACTTGGGCCCAAATTGTAAAATGGTCTTATCTATTGGCGATTTCGTTCCAATTCACATTCCAAGTAATATTCGGCATGCTAATTACATTGCCGGTTGCCAAATTGCATTATCTCTTATAGTTTCCGAGATATGGATTATCGATAATTTACACCTTAGGTTCTGCTTCTAACTTGGGCCCAAATTGTAAAATGGTCTTATCTATTGGCGATTTCGCTCCAATTCACATTCCAAGTAATATTCGGAATGCTAATTACATTTCCGGTTGCCAAATTGAATTTCATCTTATAGTTTCCGAGATATGGACTATCGATAATTTACACCTTAGGCTCTGCTTCTAACTTGGGCCCAAATTGTAAAATGGTCTTATCTATTGGCGATTTCGTTCCAATTCACATTCCAAGTAATATTCGGCATGCTAATTACATTTCCGGTTGCCAAATTGAATTATATCTTATAGTTTCCGAGATATGGTCTATCGAAAATTTACAACTTATGCTCTGCTTCTAACTTGGGCCCAAATAGTAAAATGGTCTTATCTATTGGCGATTTCGTTCCAATTCACATTCCAAGTAATATTCGGCATGCTAATTACATTACCGGTTACCAAATTGCATTATCTCTTATAGTTTCCGAGATATGGACTATCGATGATTTACACCTTAGGCTCTGCTTCTAACTTGGTCCCAAATTGTAAAATGGTCTTATCTATTGACGATTTCGTTCCAATTCACATTCCAAGAAATATTCGGCATGCTAATTACATTGCCGGTTGCCAAATTGCATTATCTCTTATAGTTTCCGAGATATGGACTATCGATAATTTATACCTTAGGCTCTGCTTCTAACTTGGGCCCAAATTGTAAAATGGTCTTATCTATTGGCGATTTCGTTCCAATTCACATTCCAAGTAATATTCGGCATGCTAATTACATTGCCGGTTGCCAAATTGCATTATCTCTTATAGTTTCCGAGATATGGACTATCAATAATTTACACCTTAAGCTCTGCTTCTAACTTGGCCCCAAATTGTAAAATGGTCTTATGAATAGGCGATTTCGTTCCAATTCACATTCCAAATAATATTCGGCATGCCAATTACATTGCCGTATGCCAAATTGCATTATCTCTTATAGTTTCCGAGATATGGACTATCGAAAATTTACAACTTATACTCTGCTTCTAACTTTGGCCCAAATTGTAAAATGGCCTTATCTATTGGCGATTTCGTTCCAATTCACATTCCAAGTAATATTCGGCATGCTAATTACATTACCGGTTACCAAATTGCATTATCTCTTATAGTTTCCGAGATATGGACTATCGATAATTTACACCTTAGGCTCTGCTTCTAACTTGGGCCCAAATTGTAAAATGGTCTTATCTATTGACGATTTCGTTCCAATTCACATTCCAAGAAATATTCGGCATGCTAATTACATTGCCGGTTGCCAAATTGCATTATCTCTTATAGTTTCCGAGATATGGACTATCGATAATTTACACCTTAGGCTCTGCTTCTAACTTGGGCCCAAATTGTAAAATGGTCTTATCTATAGGCGATTTCGTTCCAATTCACATTCCAAGTAATATTCGGCATGCTAATTACATTGCCGGTTGCCAAATGGCATTATCTCTTATAGTTTCCGAGATATGGACTATCGATAATTTACACCTTATTCTCTGCTTCTAACTTGGGCCCAAATTGTAAAATGGTCTTATCTATTGGCGATTTCGTTCCAATTCACATTCCAAGTAATATTCGGGATGCTAATTACATTGCCGGTTGCCAAATTGCATTATCTCTTATAGTTTCCGAGATATGGACAATCGATAATTTACATCTTAGGCTCTGCTTCTAACTTGAGCCCAAATTGTAAAATGGTCTTATCTATTGGCGATTTCGTTCCAATTCCATTCCAAGTAATATTCGGCATGCTAATTACATTGCCGGTTGCCAAATTGCATTATCTCTTATAGTTTCCGAGATATGGACTATCGATAATTTACACCTTAGGCTCTGCTTCTAACTTGGGCCCAAATTGTAAAATGTTCTTATCTATTGGCGATTTCGTTCCAATTCACATTCCAAGTAATATTCGGCATGCTAATTACATTGCCGGTTGCCAAATTGCATTATCTATTATAGTTTCCGAGATATGGACTATCGATAATTTACACCTTAGGCTCTGCTTCTAACTTGGGCCCAAATTGTAAAATGGTCTTATCTATTGGCGATTTCGTTCCAATTCACATTCCAAGTAATATTCGGCATGCCAATTACATTGCCGGTTGCCAAGTTGCATTATCTCTTATAGTTTCCGAGATATGGACTATCGATAATTTACACCTTAGGCTCTGCTTCTAGCTTGGGCCCAAATTGTAAAATGGTCTTATCTATTGGCGATTTCGTTCCAATTCACATTCCAAGTAATATTCGGCATGCTAATTACATTGCCGGTTGCCAAATTGCATTATCTCTGATAGTTTCCGAGATATGGACTATCGATAATTTACACCTTAGGCTCTGCTTCTAACTTGGGCCCAAATTGTAAAATGGTCTTATCTATCGGCGATTTCGTTCCAATTCACATTCCAAGTAATATTGGGCTTGCTAGTTACATTGCCGGTTGCCAAATTGCATTATCTCTTATAGTTTCCGAGATATGGACTATCGATAATTTACACCTTAGGCTCTGCTTCTAACTTGGGCCCAAATTGTAAAATGGTCTTATCTATTGGCGATTTCGTTCCAATTCACATTCCAAGTAATATTCGGCATGCTAATTACATTGCCGGTTGCCAAATTACATTATCTCTTATAGTTTCCGAGATATGGACTATCGATAATTTACACCTTAGGCTCTGCTTCTAACTTGGGCCCAAATTGTAAAATGGTCTTATCTATTGGCGATTTCGTTCCAATTCACATTCCAAGTAATATTCGGCATGCTAATTACATTGCCGGTTGCCAAATTGCATTATCTCTTATAGTTTCCGAGATATGGATTATCGATAATTTACACCTTAGGCTCTGCTTCTAACTTGGGCCCAAATTGTAAAATGGTCTTATCTATTGGCGATTTCGTTCCAATTCACATTCCAAGTAATATTCGGCATGCTAATTACATTTCCGGTTGCCAAATTGAATTATATCTTATAGTTTCCGAGATATGGACTATCGATAATTTACACCTTAGGCTCTGCTTCTAACTTGGGCCCAAATTGTAAAATGGTCTTATCTATTGGCGATTTCGTTCCAATTCACATTCCAAGTAATATTCGGCATGCTAATTACATTTCCGGTTGCCAAATTGAATTATATCTTATAGTTTCCGAGATATGGTCTATCGAAAATTTACAACTTATGCTCTGCTTCTAACTTGGGCCCAAATAGTAAAATGGTCTTATCTATTGGCGATTTCGTTCCAATTCACATTCCAAGTAATATTCGGCATGCTAATTACATTACCGGTTACCAAATTGCATTATCTCTTATAGTTTCCGAGATATGGACTATCGATAATTTACACCTTAGGCTCTGCTTCTAACTTGGGCCCAAATTGTAAAATGGTCTTATCTATTGACGATTTCGTTCCAATTCACATTCCAAGTAATATTCGACATGCTCATTACATTTCCGTTTGCCAAATTGTATTATCTCTTATGGTTTCCGAGATATGGACTATCGATAATTTACACCTTATGCTCTGCTTCTAACTTGGGCCCAAATTGTAAAATGGTCTTATCTATTGGCGATTTAGGTTCGTCCATCGATCGATGGACGAACCTGGCGATTTCGTTCCAATTCACATTCCAAATAATATTCGGCATGCTAATTTCATTGCCGGTTGCCAAATTGCATTATCCCTTATAGTTTCCGAGATATGGACTATCGATAATTTACACCTTAGGCTCCGCTTCTAACTTGGGCCCAAATTGTAAAATGGTCTTATCTATTGGCGATTTCGTTCCAATTCACAGTCCAAGTAATATTCGGCATGCTAATTACATTGCCGGTTGCCAAATTGCATTATCTCTTATAGTTTCCGAGATATGGACTATCGATAATATACACTTTAGGCTCTGCTTCTAACTTGGCCCCAAATTGTAAAATGGTCATTTGAATTGGCGATTTCGTTCCAATTCACATTCCACGTAATATTCGGCATGCTAATTACATTGCCGGTTGCCAAATTGCATTATCTCTGATAGTTTCCGAGATATGGACTATCGATAATTTACACCTTAGGTTCTGCTTCTAACTTGGGCCCAAATTGTAAAATGGTCTTATCTATCGGCGATTTCGTTCCAATTCACATTCCAAGTAATATTGGGCATGCTAGTTACATTGCCGGTTGCCAAATTGCATTATCTCTTATAGTTTCCGAGATATGGACTATCGATAATATACACTTTAGGCTCTGCTTCTAACTTGGCCCCAAATTGTAAAATGGTCATTTGAATTGGCGATTTCGTTCCAATTCACATTCCAAGTAATATTCGGCATGCTAATTACATTGCCGGTTGCCAAATTGCATTATCTCTGATAGTTTCCGAGATATGGACTATCGATAATTTACACCTTAGGCTCTGCTTCTAACTTGGGCCCAAATTGTAAAATGGTCTTATCTATCGGCGATTTCGTTCCAATTCACATTCCAAGTAATATTGGGCATGCTAGTTACATTGCCGGTTGCCAAATTGCATTATCTCTTATAGTTTCCGAGATATGGACTATCGATAATTTACACCTTAGGCTCTGCTTCTAACTTGGGCCCAAATTGTAAAATGGTCTTATCTATTGGCGATTTCGTTCCAATTCACATTCCAAGTAATATTCGGCATGCTAATTACATTGCCGGTTGCCAAATTACATTATCTCTTATAGTTTCCGAGATATGGACTATCGATAATTTACACCTTAGGCTCTGCTTCTAACTTGGGCCCAAATTGTAAAATGGTCTTATCTATTGGCGATTTCGTTCCAATTCACATTCCAAGTAATATTCGGCATGCTAATTACATTGCCGGTTGCCAAATTGCATTATCTCTTATAGTTTCCGAGATATGGATTATCGATAATTTACACCTTAGGCTCTGCTTCTAACTTGGGCCCAAATTGTAAAATGGTCTTATCTATTGGCGATTTCGTTCCAATTCAAATTCCAAGTAATATTCGGCATGCTAATTACATTTCCGGTTGCCAAATTGCATTATCTCTTATAGTTTCCGAGATATGGTCTATCGAAAATTTACAACTTATGCTCTGCTTCTAACTTGGGCCCAAATAGTAAAATGGTCTTATCTATTGGCGATTTCGTTCCAATTCACATTCCAATTATTATTCGGCATGCTAATTACATTACCGGTTACCAAATTGCATTATCTCTTATAGTTTCTGAGATATGGACTATCGATAATTTACACCTTAGGCTCTGCTTTTAACTTGGGCCCAAATTGTAAAATGGTCTTATCTATTGACGATTTCGTTCCAATTCATATTCCAAGTAATATTCGACATGCTCATTACATTTCCGTTTGCCAAATTGCATTATCCCTTATAGTTTCCGAGATATGGACTATCGATAATTTACACCTTAGGCTCCGCTTCTAACTTGGGCCCAAATTGTAAAATGGTCTTATCTATTGGCGATTTCGTTCCAATTCACAGTCCAAGTAATATTCGGCATGCTAATTACATTGCCGGTTGCCAAATTGCATTATCTCTTATAGTTTCCTAGATATGGACTATCGATAATTTACACCTTAGGCTCTGCTTCTAACTTGGGCCCAAATTTTAAAATGGTCTTATCTATTGGCGATTTCGTTCCAATTCACATTCCAAGTAATATTCGGCATGCTAATTACATTGCCGCTTGCCAAATTGCATTATCTCTTATAGTTTCCGCGATATGGACTATCGATAATTTACACCTTAGGCTCTGCTTCTAACTTGGGCCCAAATTGTAAAATGGTCTTATCTATTGGCGATTTCGTTCCAATTCACATTCCAAGTAATATTCGGCATGCTAATTACATTGCCGGTTCCCAAATTGCATTATCTCTTATAGTTTCCGAGATATGGACTATCGATTATTTTTAACCTTAGGCTCTGCTTCTAACTGGGGCCCAAACTGTAAAATGGTCTTATCTATTGGCGATTTCGTTCCAATTCACATTCCAAGTAGTATTCGGCATGCTAATTACATTGCCGGTTGCCAAATTGCATTATCTCTTATAGTTTCCGAGATATGGACTATCGATAATTTACACCTTAGGCTCTGCTTCTAACTTGGGCCCAAATTGTAAAATGGTCTTATCTATTGGCGATTTCGTTCCAATTAACATTCCAAGTAATATTCGGCATGCTAATTACATTGCCAGTTGCCAAATTGCATTATCTCTTATAGTTTCCGAGATATGGACTATGGATAATTTACACCTTAGGCTCTGCTTCTAACTTGGGCCCAAATTGTAAAATGGTCTTATCTATTGGCGATTTCGTTCCAATTCACATTCCAAGTAATATTCGGCATGCTAATTACATTGCCGGTTGCCAAATTGCATTATCTCTTATAGTTTCCGAGATATGGACTATCGATAATTTACACCTTAGGCTCTGCTTCTAACTTGGGCCCAAATTGTAAAATCGTCTTATCTATTGGCGATTTCGTTCCAATTCACATTCCAAGTAATATTCGGCATGCTAATTACATTGCCGGTTGCCAAATTGCATTATCTCTTATAGTTTCCGAGATATGGACTATCGATAATTTACACCTTAGGCTCTGCTTCTAACTTGGGCCCAAATTGTAAAATGGTCTTATCTATCGGCGATTTCGTTCCAATTCACATTCCAAGTAATATTGGGCATGCTAGTTACATTGCCGGTTGCCAAATTGCATTATCTCTTATAGTTTCCGAGATATGGACTATCGATAATTTACACCTTAGGCTCTGCTTCTAACTTGGGCCCAAATTGTAAAATGGTCTTATCTATCGGCGATTTCGTTCCAATTCACATTCCAAGTAATATTGGGCATGCTAGTTACATTGCCGGTTGCCAAATTGCATTATCTCTTATAGTTTCCGAGATATGGACTATCGATAATTTACACCTTAGGCTCTGCTTCTAACTTGGGCCCAAATTGTAAAATGGTCTTATCTATTGGCGATTTCGTTCCAATTCACATTCCAAGTAATATTCGGCATGCTAATTACATTGCCGGTTGCCAAATTACATTATCTCTTATAGTTTCCGAGATATGGACTATCGATAATTTACACCTTAGGCTCTGCTTCTAACTTGGGCCCAAATTGTAAAATGGTCTTATCTATTGGCGATTTCGTTCCAATTCACATTCCAAGTAATATTCGGCATGCTAATTACATTGCCGGTTGCCAAATTGCATTATCTCTTATAGTTTCCGAGATATGGATTATCGATAATTTACACCTTAGGCTCTGCTTCTAACTTGGGCCCAAATTGTAATATGGTCTTATCTATTGGCGATTTCGTTCCAATTCAAATTCCAAGTAATATTCGGCATGCTAATTACATTTCCGGTTGCCAAATTGCATTATCTCTTATAGTTTCCGAGATATGGTCTATCGAAAATTTACAACTTATGCTCTGCTTCTAACTTGGGCCCAAATAGTAAAATGGTCTTATCTATTGGCGATTTCGTTCCAATTCACATTCCAATTAATATTCGGCATGCTAATTACACTACCGGTTACCAAATTGCATTATCTCTTATAGTTTCTGAGATATGGACTATCGATAATTTACACCTTAGGCTCTGCTTCTAACTTGGGCCCAAATTGTAAAATGGTCTTATCTATTGACGATTTCGTTCCAATTCATATTCCAAGTAATATTCGACATGCTCATTACATTTCCGTTTGCCAAATTGCATTATCTCTTATGGTTTCCGAGATATGGACTATCGATAATTTACACCTTATGCTCTGCTTCTAACTTGGGCCCAAATTGTAATATGGTCTTATCTATTGGCGATTTCGTTCCAATTCACATTCCAAGTAATATTCGGCATGCTAATTTCATTGCCGGTTGCCAAATTGCATTATCCCTTATAGTTTCCGAGATATGGACTATCGATAATTTACACCTTAGGCTCCGCTTCTAACTTGGGCCCAAATTGTAAAATGGTCTTATCTATTGGCGATTTCGTTCCAATTCACAGTCCAAGTAATATTTGGCATGCTAATTACATTGCCGGTTGCCAAATTGCATTATCTCTTATAGTTTCCTAGATATGGACTATCGATAATTTACACCTTAGGCTCTGCTTCTAACTTGGGCCCAAATTTTAAATGGTCTTATCTATTGGCGATTTCGTTCCAATTCACATTCCAAGTAATATTCGGCATGCTAATTACATTGCCGCTTGCCAAATTGCATTATCTCTTATAGTTTCCGCGATATGGACTATCGATAATTTACACCTTAGGCTCTGCTTCTAACTGGGGCCCAAACTGTAAAATGGTCTTATCTATTGGCGATTTCGTTCCAATTCACATTCCAAGTAGTATTCGGCATACTAATTACATTGCCGGTTGCCAAATTGCATTATCTCTTATAGTTTCCGAGATATGGACTATCGATTATTTACACCTTAGGCTCTGCTTCTAACTTGGGCCCAAATTGTAAAATGGTCTTATCTATTGGCGATTTCGTTCCAATTCACATGCCAAGTAATATTCGGCATGCTAATTACATTGCCGGTTGCCAAATTGCATTATCTCTTATAGTTTCCGAGATATGGACTATCGATAATTTACACCTTAGGCTCTGCTTCTAACTTGGGCCCAAATTGTAAAATCGTCTTATCTATTGGCGATTTCGTTCCAATTCACATTCCAAGTAATATTCGGCATGCTAATTACATTGCCGGTTGCCAAATTGCATTATCTCTTATAGTTTCCGAGATATGGACTATCGATAATTCACACCTTAGGCTCTTCTTCTAACTTGGGCCCAAATTGTAAAATGGTCTTATCTATTGGCGATTTCGTTCCAATTCACATTCCAAGTGGTATTCGGCATGCTAATTACATTGCCGGTTGCCAAATTGCATTATCTCTTATAGTTTCCGAGATATGGACTATCGATAATTTACACCTTAGGCTCTGCTTCTAACTTGGGCCCAAATTGTAAAATGGTCTTATCTATTGGCGATTTCGTTCCAATTCACATTCCAAGTAATATTCGGCATGCTAATTACATTGCCGGTTGCCAAATTGCATTATCTCTTATAGTTTCCGAGATATGGACTATCGATAATTTACACCTTAGGCTCTGCTTCTAACTTGGGCCCAAATTGTAAAATGGTCTTATCTATTGGCGATTTCTTCCCAATTCACATTCCAAGTAATATTCGGCATGCTAATTACATTGCCGGTTGCGAAACTGCATTATCTCTTATAGTTTCCGAGATATGGACTATCGATAATTTACACCTTAGGCTCTGCTTCTAACTTGGGCCCAAATTGTAAAATGGTCTTATCTATTGGCGATTTCGTTCCAATTCACATTCCAAGTAATATTCGGCATGCTAATTACATTGCCGGTTGCCAAATTGCATTATCTCTTTTAGTTTCCGAGATATGGACTATCGATAATTTACACCTTAGGCTCTGCTTCTAACTTGGGCCCAAATTGTAAAATGGTCTTATCTATTGGCGATTTCGTTCCAATTCACATTCCAAGTAATATTCATCATGCTAATTACATTGCCGGTTGCCAAATTGCATTATCTCTTATAGTTTCCGAGATATGGACTATCGATAATTAACACCTTAGGCTCTGCTTCTAACTTGGGCCCAAATTGTAAAATGGCCTTATCTATTGGCGATTTCATTCCAATTCACATTCCAAGTAATATTCGGCATGCTAATTACATTGCCGGTGGCCAAATTGAATTATCTCTTATAGTTTCCGATATATGGACTATCGATAATTTACACCTTAGGCTCTGCTTCTAACTTGGGCCCAAATTGTAAAATGGTCTTACCTATTGGCGATTTCGTTCCAATTCACATTCCAAGTAATATTCGGCATGCTAATTACATTGCCGGTTGCCAAATTGCATTATCTCTTATAGTTTCCGAGATATGGACTATCGATAATTTACACCTTAGGCTCTGCTTCTAACTTGGGCCCAAATTGTAAAATGGTCTTATCTATTGGCGATTTCGTTCCAATTCACATTCCAAGTAATATTCGGCATGCTAATTACATTGCCGGTTGCCAAATTGCATTATCTCTTATAGTTTCCGAGATATGGACTATCGATAATTTACACCTTAGGCTCTGCTTCTAACTTGGGCCCAAATTGTAAAATGGTCTTATCTATTGGCGATTTCGTTCCAATTCACATTCCAAGTAATATTCGGCATGCTAATTACATAGCCGGTTGCCAAATTGCATTATCTCTTATAGCTTCCGAGATATGGACTATCGATAATTTACACCTTAGGCTCTGCTTCTAACTTGGGCCCAAATTGTAAAATGGTCTTATCTATTGGCGATTTCGTTCCAATTCACATTCCAAGTAATATTCGGCATGCTAATTACATTGCCGGTTGCCAAATTGCATTATCTCTTATAGTTTCCGAGATATGGACTATGGATAATTTACACCTTAGGTTCTGCTTCTAACTTGGGCCCAAATTGTAAAATGGTCTTATCTATTGGCGATTTCGTTCCAATTCACATTCCAAGTAATATTCGGCATGCTAATTACATTGCCGGTTGCCAAATTGCATTATCTCTTATAGTTTCCGAGATATGGACTATCGATAATTTACACCTTAGGCTCTGCTTCTAACTTGGGCCCAAATTGTAAAATGGTCTTATCTATTGGCGATTTCGTTCCAATTCACATTCCAAGTAATATTCGGCATGCTAATTACATTGCCGGTTGCCAAATTGCATTATCTCTTATAGTTTCCGAGATATGGACTATCGATAATTTACACCTTAGGCTCTGCTTCTAACTTGGGCCCAAATTGTAAAATGGTCTTCTCTATTGGCGATTTCGTTCCAATTCACATTCCAAGTAATATTCGGCATGCTAATTACATTGCCGTTTGCCAAATTGCATTATATCTTATAGTTTCCGAGATATGGAATATCGATAATTTACACCTTACACTCTGCTTCTAACTTGGGCCCAAATTGTAAAATGGTCTTATCTATTGGCGATTTCGTTCCAATTCACATTCCAAGTAATATTCGGCATGCTAATTACATTGCCGGTTGCCAAATTGCATTATCTCTTATAGTTTCCGAGATATGGACTATCGATAATTTACACCTTAGGCTCTGCTTCTAACTTGGGCCCAAATTGTAAAATGGTCTTATCTATTGGCGATTTCGTTCCAATTCACATTCCAAGTGGTATTCGGCATGCTAATTACATTGCCGGTTGCCAAATTGCATTATCTCTTATAGTTTCCGAGATATGGACTATCGATAATTTACACCTTAGGCTCTGCTTCTAACTTGGGCCCAAATTGTAAAATGGTCTTATCTATTGGCGATTTCGTTCCAATTCACATTCCAAGTAATATTCGGCATGCTAATTACATTGCCGGTTGCCAAATTGCTTTATCTCTTATAGTTTCTGAGATATGGACTATCGATAATTTACACCTTAGGCTCTGCTTCTAACTTGGGCCCAAATTGTAAAATGGCCTTATCTATTGGCGATTTCGTTCCAATTCACATTCCAAGTAATATTCGGCATGCTAATTACATTGCCGGTTGCCAAATTGCATTATCTCTTATAGTTTCCGAGATATGGACTATCGATAATTTACACCTTAGGCTCTGCTTCTAACTTGGGCCCAAATTGTAAAATGGTCTTATCTATTGGCGATTTCGTTCCAATTCACATTCCAAGTAATATTCGGCATGCTAATTACATAGCCGGTTGCCAAATTGCATTATCTCTTATAGCTTCCGAGATATGGACTATCGATAATTTACACCTTAGGCTCTGCTTCTAACTTGGGCCCAAATTGTAAAATGGTCTTATCTATTGGCGATTTCGTTCCAATTCACATTCCAAGTAATATTCGGCATGCTAATTACATTGGCGGTTGCCAAATTGCATTATCTCTTATAGTTTCCGAGATATGGACTATGGATAATTTACACCTTAGGTTCTGCTTCTAACTTGGGCCCAAATTGTAAAATGGTCTTATCTATTGGCGATTTCGTTCCAATTCACATTCCAAGTAATATTCGGCATGCTAATTACATTGCCGGTTGCCAAATTGCATTATCTCTTATAGTTTCCGAGATATGGACTATCGATAATTTACACCTTAGGCTCTGCTTCTAACTTGGGCCCAAATTGTAAAATGGTCTTATCTATTGGCGATTTCGTTCCAATTCACATTCCAAGTAATATTCGGCATGCTAATTACATTGCCGGTTGCCAAATTGCATTATCTCTTATAGTTTCCGAGATATGGACTATCGATAATTTACACCTTAGGCTCTGCTTCTAACTTGGGCCCAAATTGTAAAATGGTCTTCTCTATTGGCGATTTCGTTCCAATTCACATTCCAAGTAATATTCGGCATGCTAATTACATTGCCGTTTGCCAAATTGCATTATCTCTTATAGTTTCCGAGATATGGAATATCGATAATTTACACCTTACACTCTGCTTCTAACTTGGGCCCAAATTGTAAAATGGTCTTATCTATTGGCGATTTCGTTCCAATTCACATTCCAAGTAATATTCGGCATGCTAATTACATTGCCGGTTGCCAAATTGCATTATCTCTTATAGTTTCCGAGATATGGACTATCGATAATTTACACCTTAGGCTCTGCTTCTAACTTGGGCCCAAATTGTAAAATGGTCTTATCTATTGGCGATTTCGTTCCAATTCACATTCCAAGTGGTATTCGGCATGCTAATTACATTGCCGGTTGCCAAATTGCATTATCTCTTATAGTTTCCGAGATATGGACTATCGATAATTTACACCTTAGGCTCTGCTTCTAACTTGGGCCCAAATTGTAAAATGGTCTTATCTATTGGCGATTTCGTTCCAATTCACATTCCAAGTAATATTCGGCATGCTAATTACATTGCCGGTTGCCAAATTGCATTATCTCTTATAGTTTCCGAGATATGGACTATCGATAATTTACACCTTAGGCTCTGCTTCTAACTTGGGCCCAAATTGTAAAATGGCCTTATCTATTGGCGATTTCGTTCCAATTCACATTCCAAGTAATATTCGGCATGCTAATTACATTGCCGGTTGCCAAATTGCATTATCTCTTATAGTTTCCGAGATATGGACTATCGATAATTTACACCTTAGGCTCTGCTTCTAACTTGGGCCCAAATTGTAAAATGGTCTTATCTATTGGCGATTTCGTTCCAATTCACATTCCAAGTAATATTCGGCATGCTAATTACATTGCCGGTTGCCAAATTGCATTATCTCTTATAGTTTCCGAGATATGGACTATCGATAATTTACACCTTAGGCTCTGCTTCTAACTTGGGCCCAAATTGTAATATGGTCTTATCTATTGGCGATTTCGTTCCAATTCACATTTCAAGTAATATTCGGCATGCTAATTACATTGCCGGTTGCCAAATTGCATTATCTCTTATAGTTTCCGAGATATGGACTATCGATAATTTACACCTTAGGCTCTGCTTCTAACTTGGGCCCAAATAGTAATATGGTCTTATCTATTGGCGATTTCGTTCCAATTCACATTCCAAGTAATATTCGGCATGCTAATTACATTGCCGGTTGCCAAATTGCATTATCTCTTATAGTTTCCGAGATATGGACTATCGATAATTTACACCTTAGGCTCTGCTTCTAACTTGGGCCCAAATTGTAAAATGGTCTTATCTATTGGCGATTTCGTTCCAATTCACATTCCAAGTAATATTCGGCATGCTAATTACATTGCCGGTTCCCAAATTGCATTATCTCTTATAGTTTCCGAGATATGGACTATCGATTATTTTTAACCTTAGGCTCTACTTCTAACTGGGGCCCAAACTGTAAAATGGTCTTATCTATTGGCGATTTCGTTCCAATTCACATTCCAAGTAGTATTCGGCATGCTAATTACATTGCCGGTTGCCAAATTGCATTATCTCTTATAGTTTCCGAGATATGGACTATCGATAATTTACACCTTAGGCTCTGCTTCTAACTTGGGCCCAAATTGTAAAATGGTCTTATCTATTGGCGATTTCGTTCCAATTCACATTCCAAGTAATATTCGGCATGCTAATTACATTGCCAGTTGCCAAATTGCATTATCTCTTATAGTTTCCGAGATATGGACTATGGATAATTTACACCTTAGGCTCTGCTTCTAACTTGGGCCCAAATTGTAAAATGGTCTTATCTATTGCCGATTTCGTTCCAATTCACATTCCAAGTAATATTCGGCATGCTAATTACATTGCCGGTTGCCAAATTGTATTATTTCTTATAGTTTCCGAGATATGGACTATCGATTATTTACACCTTAGGCTCTGCTTCTAACTTGGGCAAAAATTGTAAAATGGTCTTATCTATTGGCGATTTCGTTCCAATTCACATTCCAAGTAATATTCGGCATGCTAATTACATTGCCGGTTGCCAAATTGCATTATCTCTTATAGTTTCCGAGATATGGACTATCGATAATTTACACCTTAGGCTCTGTTTCTAACTTGGGCCCAAATTGTAAAATCGTCTTATCTATTGGCGATTTCGTTCCAATTCACATTCCAAGTAATATTCGGCATGCTAATTACATTGCCGGTTGCCAAATTGCATTATCTCTTATAGTTTCCGAGATATGGACTATCGATAATTTACACCTTAGGCTCTGCTTCTAACTTGGGCCCAAATTGTAAAATGGTCTTATCTATTGGCGATTTCGTTCCAATTCACATTCCAAGTGGTATTCGGCATGCTAATTACATTGCCGGTTGCCAAATTGCATTATCTCTTATAGTTTCCGAGATATGGACTATCGATAATTTACACCTTAGGCTCTGCTTCTAACTTGGGCCCAAATTGTAAAATGGTCTTATCTATTGGCGATTTCGTTCCAATTCACATTCCAAGTAATATTCGGCATGCTAATTACATTGCCGGTTGCCAAATTGCATTATCTCTTATAGTTTCCGAGATATGGACTATCGATAATTTACACCTTAGGCTCTGCTTCTAACTTGGGCCCAAATTGTAAAATGGTCTTATCTATTGGCGATTTCGTCCCAATTCACATTCCAAGTAATATTCGGCATGCTAATTACATTGCCGGTTGCGAAACTGCATTATCTCTTATAGTTTCCGAGATATGGACTATCGATAATTTACACCTTAGGCTCTGCTTCTAACTTGGGCCCAAATTGTAAAATGGTCTTATCTATTGGCGATTTCGTTCCAATTCACATTCCAAGTAATATTCGGCATGCTAATTACATTGCCGGTTGCCAAATTGCATTATCTCTTTTAGTTTCCGAGATATGGACTATCGATAATTTACACCTTAGGCTCTGCTTCTAACTTGGGCCCAAATTGTAAAATGGTCTTATCTATTGGCGATTTCGTTCCAATTCACATTCCAAGTAATATTCATCATGCTAATTACATTGCCGGTTGCCAAATTGCATTATCTCTTATAGTTTCCGAGATATGGACTATCGATAATTTACACCTTAGGCTCTGCTTCTAACTTGGGCCCAAATTGTAAAATGGTCTTATCTATTGGCGATTTCGTCCCAATTCACATTCCAAGTAATATTCGGCATGCTAATTACATTGCCGGTTGCGAAACTGCATTATCTCTTATAGTTTCCGAGATATGGACTATCGATAATTTACACCTTAGGCTCTGCTTCTAACTTGGGCCCAAATTGTAAAATGGTCTTATCTATTGGCGATTTCGTTCCAATTCACATTCCAAGTAATATTCGGCATGCTAATTACATTGCCGGTTGCCAAATTGCATTATCTCTTTTAGTTTCCGAGATATGGACTATCGATAATTTACACCTTAGGCTCTGCTTCTAACTTGGGCCCAAATTGTAAAATGGTCTTATCTATTGGCGATTTCGTTCCAATTCACATTCCAAGTAATATTCATCATGCTAATTACATTGCCGGTTGCCAAATTGCATTATCTCTTATAGTTTCCGAGATATGGACTATCGATAATTTACACCTTAGGCTCTGCTTCTAACTTGGGCCCAAATTGTAACATGGCCTTATCTATTGGCGATTTCGTTCCAATTCACAGTCCAAGTAATATTCGGCATGCTAATTACATTGCCGGTGGCCAAATTGAATTATCTCTTATAGTTTCCGAGATATGGACTATCGATAATTTACACCTTAGGCTCTGCTTCTAACTTGGGCCCAAATTGTAAAATGGTCTTACCTATTGGCGATTTCGTTCCAATTCACATTCCAAGTAATATTCGGCATGCTAATTACATTGCCGGTTGCCAAATTGCATTATCTCTTATAGTTTCCGAGATATGGACTATCGATAATTTACACCTTAGGCTCTGCTTCTAACTTGGGCCCAAATTGTAAAATGGTCTTATCTATTGGCGATTTCGTTCCAATTCACATTCCAAGTAATATTCGGCATGCTAATTACATTGCCGGTTGCCAAATTGCATTATCTCTTATAGTTTCCGAGATATGGACTATGGATAATTTACACCTTAGGTTCTGCTTCTAACTTGGGCCCAAATTGTAAAATGGTCTTATCTATTGGCGATTTCGTTCCAATTCACATTCCAAGTAATATTCGGCATGCTAATTACATTGCCGGTTGCCAAATTGCATTATCTCTTATAGTTTCCGAGATATGGACTATCGATAATTTACACCTTAGGCTCTGCTTCTAACTTGGGCCCAAATTGTAAAATGGTCTTATCTATTGGCGATTTCGTTCCAATTCACATTCCAAGTAATATTCGGCATGCTAATTACATTGCCGGTTGCCAAATTGCATTATCTCTTATAGTTTCCGAGATATGGACTATCGATTATTTACACCTTAGGCTCTGCTTCTAACTTGGGCCCAAATTGTAAAATGGTCTTCTCTATTGGCGATTTCGTTCCAATTCACATTCCAAGTAATATTCGGCATGCTAATTACATTGCCGTTTGCCAAATTGCATTATCTCTTATAGTTTCCGAGATATGAAATATCGATAATTTACACCTTACACTCTGCTTCTAACTTGGGCCCAAATTGTAAAATGGTCTTATCTATTGGCGATTTCGTTCCAATTCACATTCCAAGTAATATTCGGCATGCTAATTACATTGCCGGTTGCCAAATTGCATTATCTCTTATAGTTTCCGAGATATGGACTATCGATAATTTACACCTTAGGCTCTGCTTCTAACTTGGGCCCAAATTGTAAAATGGTCTTATCTATTGGCGATTTCGTTCCAACTCACATTCCAAGTGGTATTCGGCATGCTAATTACATTGCCGGTTGCCAAATTGCATTATCTCTTATAGTTTCCGAGATATGGACTATCGATAATTTACACCTTAGGCTCTGCTTCTAACTTGGGCCCAAATTGTAAAATGGTCTTATCTATTGGCGATTTCGTTCCAATTCACATTCCAAGTAATATTCGGCATGCTAATTACATTGCCGGTTGCCAAATTGCATTATCTCTTATAGTTTCCGAGATATGGACTATCGAAAATTTACACCTTAGGCTCTGCTTCTAACTTGGGCCCAAATTTTAAAATGGCCTTATCTATTGGCGATTTCGTTCCAATTCACATTCCAAGTAATATTCGGCATGCTAATTACATTGCCGGTTGCCAAATTGCATTATCTCTTATAGTTTCCGAGATATGGACTATCGATAATTTACACCTTAGGCTCTGCTTCTAACTTGGGCCCAAATTGTAAAATGGTCTTATCTATTGGCGATTTCGTTCCAATTCACATTCCAAGTAATATTCGGCATGCTAATTACATTGCCGGTTGCCAAATTGCATTATCTCTTATAGTTTCCGAGATATGGACTATCGATAATTTACACCTTAGGCTCTGCTTCTAACTTGGGCCCAAATTGTAATATGGTCTTATCTATTGGCGATTTCGTTCCAATTCACATTCCAAGTAATATTCGGCATGCTAATTACATTGCCGGTTGCCAAATTGCATTATCTCTTATAGTTTCCGAGATATGGACTATCGATAATTTACACCTTAGGCTCTGCTTCTAACTTGGGCCCAAATTGTAAAATGGTCTTATCTATTGGCGATTTCGTTCCAATTCACATTCCAAGTAATATTCGGCATGCTAATTACATTGCCGGTTGCCAAATTGCATTATCTCTTATAGTTTCCGAGATATGGACTATCGATAATTTACACCTTAGGCTCTGCTTCTAACTTGGGCCCAAATTGTAAAATGGTCTTATCTATTGGCGATTTCGTTCCAATTCACATTCCAAGTAATATTCGGCATGCTAATTACATTGCCGGTTGCCAAATTGCATTATCTCTTATAGTTTCCGAGATATGGACTATCGATAATTTACACCTTAGGCTCTGCTTCTAACTTGGGCCCAAATTGTAAAATGGTCTTATCTATTGGCGATTTCGTTCCAATTCACATTCCAAGTAATATTCGGCATGCTAATTACATTGCCGGTTGCCAAATTGCATTATCTCTTATAGTTTCCGAGATATGGACTATGGATAATTTACACCTTAGGCTCTGCTTCTAACTTGGGCCCAAATTGTAAAATGGTCTTATCTATTGGCGATTTCGTTCCAATTCACATTCCAAGTAATATTCGGCATGCTAATTACATTGCCGTTTGCCAAATTGCATTATCTCTTATAGTTTCCGAGATATGGACTATCGATAATTTACACCTTAGGCTCTGCTTCTAACTTGGGCCCAAATTGTAAAATGGTCTTATCTATTGGCGATTTCGTTCCAATTCACATTCCAAGTAATATTCGGCATGCTAATTACATTGCCGGTTGCCAAATTGCATTATCTCTTATAGTTCCCGAGATATGGACTACCGATAATTTACACCTTAGGCTCTGCTTCTAACTTGGGCCCAAATTGTAAAATGGTCTTACCTATTGGCGATTTCGTTCCAATTCACATTCCAAGTAATATTCGGCATGCTAATTACATTGCCGGTTGCCAAATTGCATTATCTGTTATAGTTTCCGAGATATGGACTATCGATAATTTACACCTTAGGCTCTGCTTCTAACTTGGGCCCAAATTGTAAAATGGTCTTCTCTATTGGCGATTTCGTTCCAATTCACATTCCAAGTAATATTCGGCATGCTAATTACATTGCCGGTTGCCAAATTGCATTATCTCTTATAGTTCCCGAGATATGGACTACCGATAATTTACACCTTAGGCTCTGCTTCTAACTTGGGCCCAAATTGTAAAATGGTCTTACCTATTGGCGATTTCGTTCCAATTCACATTCCAAGTAATATTCGGCATGCTAATTACATTGCCGGTTGCCAAATTGCATTATCTCTTATAGTTTCCGAGATATGGACTATCGATAATTTACACCTTAGGCTCTGCTTCTAACTTGGGCCCAAATTGTAAAATGGTCTTCTCTATTGGCGATTTCGTTCCAATTCACATTCCAAGTAATATTCGGCATGCTAATTACATTGCCGTTTGCCAAATTGCATTATCTCTTATAGTTTCCGAGATATGAAATATCGATAATTTACACCTTACACTCTGCTTCTAACTTGGGCCCAAATTGTAAAATGGTCTTATCTATTGGCGATTTCGTTCCAATTCACATTCCAAGTAATATTCGGCATGCTAATTACATTGCCGGTTGCCAAATTGCATTATCTCTTATAGTTTCCGAGATATGGACTATCGATAATTTACACCTTAGGCTCTGCTTCTAACTTGGGCCCAAATTGTAAAATGGTCTTATCTATTGGCGATTTCGTTCCAACTCACATTCCAAGTGGTATTCGGCATGCTAATTACATTGCCGGTTGCCAAATTGCATTATCTCTTATAGTTTCCGAGATATGGACTATCGATAATTTACACCTTAGGCTCTGCTTCTAACTTGGGCCCAAATTGTAAAATGGTCTTATCTATTGGCGATTTCGTTCCAATTCACATTCCAAGTAATATTCGGCATGCTAATTACATTGCCGGTTGCCAAATTGCATTATCTCTTATAGTTTCCGAGATATGGACTATCGATAATTTACACCTTAGGCTCTGCTTCTAACTTGGGCCCAAATTTTAAAATGGCCTTATCTATTGGCGATTTCGTTCCAATTCACATTCCAAGTAATATTCGGCATGCTAATTACATTGCCGGTTGCCAAATTGCATTATCTCTTATAGTTTCCGAGATATGGACTATCGATAATTTACACCTTAGGCTCTGCTTCTAACTTGGGCCCAAATTGTAAAATGGTCTTATCTATTGGCGATTTCGTTCCAATTCACATTCCAAGTAATATTCGGCATGCTAATTACATTGCCGGTTGCCAAATTGCATTATCTCTTATAGTTTCCGAGATATGGACTATCGATAATTTACACCTTAGGCTCTGCTTCTAACTTGGGCCCAAATTGTAATATGGTCTTATCTATTGGCGATTTCGTTCCAATTCACATTCCAAGTAATATTCGGCATGCTAATTACATTGCCGGTTGCCAAATTGCATTATCTCTTATAGTTTCCGAGATATGGACTATCGATAATTTACACCTTAGGCTCTGCTTCTAACTTGGGCCCAAATTGTAAAATGGTCTTATCTATTGGCGATTTCGTTCCAATTCACATTCCAAGTAATATTCGGCATGCTAATTACATTGCCGGTTGCCAAATTGCATTATCTCTTATAGTTTCCGAGATATGGACTATCGATAATTTACACCTTAGGCTCTGCTTCTAACTTGGGCCCAAATTGTAAAATGGTCTTATCTATTGGCGATTTCGTTCCAATTCACATTCCAAGTAATATTCGGCATGCTAATTACATTGCCGGTTGCCAAATTGCATTATCTCTTATAGTTTCCGAGATATGGACTATCGATAATTTACACCTTAGGCTCTGCTTCTAACTTGGGCCCAAATTGTAAAATGGTCTTATCTATTGGCGATTTCGTTCCAATTCACATTCCAAGTAATATTCGGCATGCTAATTACATTGCCGGTTGCCAAATTGCATTATCTCTTATAGTTTCCGAGATATGGACTATGGATAATTTACACCTTAGGCTCTGCTTCTAACTTGGGCCCAAATTGTAAAATGGTCTTATCTATTGGCGATTTCGTTCCAATTCACATTCCAAGTAATATTCGGCATGCTAATTACATTGCCGTTTGCCAAATTGCATTATCTCTTATAGTTTCCGAGATATGGACTATCGATAATTTACACCTTAGGCTCTGCTTCTAACTTGGGCCCAAATTGTAAAATGGTCTTATCTATTGGCGATTTCGTTCCAATTCACATTCCAAGTAATATTCGGCATGCTAATTACATTGCCGGTTGCCAAATTGCATTATCTCTTATAGTTCCCGAGATATGGACTACCGATAATTTACACCTTAGGCTCTGCTTCTAACTTGGGCCCAAATTGTAAAATGGTCTTCTCTATTGGCGATTTCGTTCCAATTCACATTCCAAGTAATATTCGGCATGCTAATTACATTGCCGGCTGCCAAATTGCATTATCTCTTATAGTTTCCGAGATATGGAATATCGATAATTTACACCTTACACTCTGCTTCTAACTTGGGCCCAAATTGTAAAATGGTCTTATCTATTGGCGATTTCGTTCCAATTCACATTCCAAGTAATATTCGGCATGCTAATTACATTGCCGGTTGCCAAATTGCATTATCTCTTATAGTTTCCGAGATATGGACTATCGATAATTTACACCTTAGGCTCTGCTTCTAACTTGGGCCCAAATTGTAAAATGGTCTTATCTATTGGCGATTTCATTCCAATTCACATTCCAAGTAATACTCGGCATGCTAATTACATTGCCGGTTGCCAAATTGCATTATCTCTTATAGTTTCCGAGATATGCACTATCGATAATTTACACCTTAGGCTCTGCTTCTAACTTGGGCCCAAATTGTAAAATGGTCTTATCTATTGGCGATTTCGTTCCAATTCACATTCCAAGTAATATTCGGCATGCTAATTACATTGCCGGTTGCCAAATTGCATTATCTCTTGTAGTTTCCGAGATATGGACTATCGATAATTTACACCTTAGGCTCTGCTTCTAACTTGGGCCCAAATTGTAAAATCGCCTTATCTATTGGCGATTTCGTTCCAATTCACATTCCAAGTAATATTCGGCATGCTAATTACATTGCCGGTTGCCAAAATGCATTATCTCTTATAGTTTCCGAGATATGGACTATCGATAATTTACACCTTAGGCTCTGCTTCTAACTTGGGCCCAAATTGTAAAATGGTCTTATCTATTGGCGATTTCGTTCCAATTCACATTCCAAGTAATATCCGGCATGCTAATTACATTGCCGGTTGCCAAATTGAATTATCTCTTATAGTTTCCGAGATATGGACTATCGATAATTTACACCTTAGGCTCTGCTTCTAACTTGGGCCCAAATTGTAAAATGGTCTTACCTATTGGCGATTTCGTTCCAATTCACATTCCAAGTAATATTCGGCATGCTAATTACATTGCCGGTTGCCAAATTTCATTATCTCTTATAGTTTCCGAGATATGGACTATCGATAATTTACACCTTAGGCTCTGCTTCTAACTTGGGCCCAAATTGTAAAATGGTCTTATCTATTGGCGATTTCGTTCCAATTCACATTCCAAGTAATATTCGGCATGCTAATTACACTGCCTGTTGCCAAATTGCATTATCTCTTATAGTTTCCGAGATATGGACTATCGATAATTTACACCTTAGGCTCTGCTTCTAACTTGGGCCCAAATTGTAAAATGGTCTTATCTATTGGCGATTTCGTTCCAATTCACATTCCAAGTAATATTCGGCATGCTAATTACATTGCCGGTTGCCAAATTGCATTATCTCTTATAGTTTCCGAGATATGGACTATCGATTATTTACACCTTAGGCTCTGCTTCTAACTTGGGCCCAAATTGTAAAATGGTCTTATCTATTGGCGATTTCGTTCCAATTCACATTCCAAGTAATATTCGGCATGCTAATTACATTGCCGGTTGCCAAATTGCATTATCTCTTATAGTTTCCGAGATATGGACTATCGATAATTTACACCTTAGGCTCTGCTTCTAACTTGGGCCCAAATTGTAAAATGGTCTTACCTATTGGCGATTTCGTTCCAATTCACATTCCAAGTAATATTCGGCATGCTAATTACATTGCCGGTTGCCAAATTGTATTATCTCTTATAGTTTCCGAGATATGGACTATCGATTATTTACACCTTAGGCTCTGCTTCTAACTTGGGCCCAAATTGTAAAATGGTCTTATCTATTGGCGATTTCGTTCCAATTCACATTCCAAGTAATATTCGGCATGCTAGTTACATTGCCGGTTGCCAAATTGCATTATCTCTTATAGTTTCCGAGATATGGACTATCGATAATTTACACCTTAGGCTCTGCTTCTAACTTGGGCCCAAATTGTAAAATCGTCTTATCTATTGGCGATTTCGTTCCAATTCACATTCCAAGTAATATTCGGCATGCTAATTACATTGCCGGTTGCCAAATTGCATTATCTCTTATAGTTTCCGAGATATGGACTATCGATAATTTACACCTTAGGCTCTGCTTCTAACTTGGGCCCAAATTGTAAAATGGTCTTATCTATTGGCGATTTCGTTCCAATTCACATTCCAAGTGGTATTCGGCATGCTAATTACATTGCCGGTTGCCAAATTGCATTATCTCTTATAGTTTCCGAGATATGGACTATCGATAATTTACACCTTAGGCTCTGCTTCTAACTTGGGCCCAAATTGTAAAATGGTCTTATCTATTGGCGATTTCGTTCCAATTCACATTCCAAGTAATATTCGGCATGCTAATTACATTGCCGGTTGCCAAATTGCATTATCTCTTATAGTTTCCGAGATATGGACTATCGATAATTTACACCTTAGGCTATGCTTCTAACTTGGGCCCAAATTGTAAAATGGTCTTATCTATTGGCGATTTCGTCCCAATTCACATTCCAAGTAATATTCGGCATGCTAATTACTTTGCCGGTTGCGAAACTGCATTATCTCTTATAGTTTCCGAGATATGGACTATCGATAATTTACACCTTAGGCTCTGCTTCTAACTTGGGCCCAAATTGTAAAATGGTCTTATCTATTGGCGATTTCGTTCCAATTCACATTCCAAGTAATATTCGGCATGCTAATTACATTGCCGGTTGCCAAATTGCATTATCTCTTTTAGTTTCCGAGATATGGACTATCGATAATTTACACCTTAGGCTCTGCTTCTAACTTGGGCCCAAATTGTAAAATGGTCTTATCTATTGGCGATTTCGTTCCAATTCACATTCCAAGTAATATTCATCATGCTAATTACATTGCCGGTTGCCAAATTGCATTATCTCTTATAGTTTCCGAGATATGGACTATCGATAATTTACACCTTAGGCTCTGCTTCTAACTTGGGCCCAAATTGTAAAATGGTCTTATCTATTGGCGATTTCGTCCCAATTCACATTCCAAGTAATATTCGGCATGCTAATTACATTGCCGGTTGCGAAACTGCATTATCTCTTATAGTTTCCGAGATATGGACTATCGATAATTTACACCTTAGGCTCTGCTTCTAACTTGGGCCCAAATTGTAAAATGGTCTTATCTATTGGCGATTTCGTTCCAATTCACATTCCAAGTAATATTCGGCATGCTAATTACATTGCCGGTTGCCAAATTGCATTATCTCTTTTAGTTTCCGAGATATGGACTATCGATAATTTACACCTTAGGCTCTGCTTCTAACTTGGGCCCAAATTGTAAAATGGTCTTATCTATTGGCGATTTCGTTCCAATTCACATTCCAAGTAATATTCATCATGCTAATTACATTGCCGCTTGCCAAATTGCATTATCTCTTATAGTTTCCGAGATATGGACTATCGATAATTTACACCTTAGGCTCTGCTTCTAACTTGGGCCCAAATTGTAACATGGCCTTATCTATTGGCGATTTCGTTCCAATTCACAGTCCAAGTAATATTCGGCATGCTAATTACATTGCCGGTGGCCAAATTGAATTATCTCTTATAGTTTCCGAGATATGGACTATCGATAATTTACACCTTAGGCTCTGCTTCTAACTTGGGCCCAAATTGTAAAATGGTCTTACCTATTGGCGATTTCGTTCCAATTCACATTCCAAGTAATATTCGGCATGCTAATTACATTGCCGGTTGCCAAATTGCATTATCTCTTATAGTTTCCGAGATATGGACTATCGATAATTTACACCTTAGGCTCTGCTTCTAACTTGGGCCCAAATTGTAAAATGGTCTTATCTATTGGCGATTTCGTTCCAATTCACATTCCAAGTAATATTCGGCATGCTAATTACATTGCCGGTTGCCAAATTGCATTATCTCTTATAGTTTCCGAGATATGGACTATGGATAATTTACACCTTAGGTTCTGCTTCTAACTTGGGCCCAAATTGTAAAATGGTCTTATCTATTGGCGATTTCGTTCCAATTCACATTCCAAGTAATATTCGGCATGCTAATTACATTGCCGGTTGCCAAATTGCATTATCTCTTATAGTTTCCGAGATATGGACTATCGATAATTTACACCTTAGGCTCTGCTTCTAACTTGGGCCCAAATTGTAAAATGGTCTTATCTATTGGCGATTTCGTTCCAATTCACATTCCAAGTAATATTCGGCATGCTAATTACATTGCCGGTTGCCAAATTGCATTATCTCTTATAGTTTCCGAGATATGGACTATCGATAATTTACACCTTAGGCTCTGCTTCTAACTTGGGCCCAAATTGTAAAATGGTCTTCTCTATTGGCGATTTCGTTCCAATTCAGATTCCAAGTAATATTCGGCATGCTAATTACATTGCCGTTTGCCAAATTGCATTATCTCTTATAGTTTCCGAGATATGAAATATCGATAATTTACACCTTACACTCTGCTTCTAACTTGGGCCCAAATTGTAAAATGGTCTTATCTATTGGCGATTTCGTTCCAATTCACATTCCAAGTAATATTCGGCATGCTAATTACATTGCCGGTTGCCAAATTGCATTATCTCTTATAGTTTCCGAGATATGGACTATCGATAATTTACACCTTAGGCTCTGCTTCTAACTTGGGCCCAAATTGTAAAATGGTCTTATCTATTGGCGATTTCGTTCCAATTCACATTCCAAGTGGTATTCGGCATGCTAATTACATTGCCGGTTGCCAAATTGCATTATCTCTTATAGTTTCCGAGATATGGACTATCGATAATTTACACCTTAGGCTCTGCTTCTAACTTGGGCCCAAATTGTAAAATGGTCTTATCTATTGGCGATTTCGTTCCAATTCACATTCCAAGTAATATTCGGCATGCTAATTACATTGCCGGTTGCCAAATTGCATTATCTCTTATAGTTTCCGAGATATGGACTATCGATAATTTACACCTTAGGCTCTGCTTCTAACTTGGGCCCAAATTGTAAAATGGCCTTATCTATTGGCGATTTCGTTCCAATTCACATTCCAAGTAATATTCGGCATGCTAATTACATTGCCGGTTGCCAAATTGCATTATCTCTTATAGTTTCCGAGATATGGACTATCGATAATTTACACCTTAGGCTCTGCTTCTAACTTGGGCCCAAATTGTAAAATGGTCTTATCTATTGGCGATTTCGTTCCAATTCACATTCCAAGTAATATTCGGCATGCTAATTACATTGCCGGTTGCCAAATTGCATTATCTCTTATAGTTTCCGAGATATGGACTATCGATAATTTACACCTTAGGCTCTGCTTCTAACTTGGGCCCAAATTGTAATATGGTCTTATCTATTGGCGATTTCGTTCCAATTCACATTCCAAGTAATATTCGGCATGCTAATTACATTGCCGGTTGCCAAATTGCATTATCTCTTATAGTTTCCGAGATATGGACTATCGATAATTTACACCTTAGGCTCTGCTTCTAACTTGGGCCCAAATTGTAAAATGGTCTTATCTATTGGCGATTTCGTTCCAATTCACATTCCAAGTAATATTCGGCATGCTAATTACATTGCCGGTTGCCAAATTGCATTATCTCTTATAGTTTCCGAGATATGGACTATCGATAATTTACACCTTAGGCTCTGCTTCTAACTTGGGCCCAAATTGTAAAATGGTCTTATCTATTGGCGATTTCGTTCCAATTCACATTCCAAGTAATATTCGGCATGCTAATTACATTGCCGGTTGCCAAATTGCATTATCTCTTATAGTTTCCGAGATATGGACTATCGATAATTTACACCTTAGGCTCTGCTTCTAACTTGGGCCCAAATTGTAAAATGGTCTTATCTATTGGCGATTTCGTTCCAATTCACATTCCAAGTAATATTCGGCATGCTAATTACATTGCCGGTTGCCAAATTGCATTATCTCTTATAGTTTCCGAGATATGGACTATGGATAATTTACACCTTAGGCTCTGCTTCTAACTTGGGCCCAAATTGTAAAATGGTCTTATCTATTGGCGATTTCGTTCCAATTCACATTCCAACTAATATTCGGCATGCTAATTACATTGCCGTTTGCCAAATTGCATTATCTCTTATAGTTTCCGAGATATGGACTATCGATAATTTACACCTTAGTCTCTGCTTCTAACTTGGGCCCAAATTGTAAAATGGTCTTATCTATTGGCGATTTCGTTCCAATTCACATTCCAAGTAATATTCGGCATGCTAATTACATTGCCGGTTGCCAAATTGCATTATCTCTTATAGTTTCCGAGATATGGACTATCGATAATTTACACCTTAGGCTCTGCTTCTAACTTGGGCCCAAATTGTAAAATGGTCTTCTCTATTGGCGATTTCGTTCCAATTCACATTCCAAGTAATATTCGGCATGCTAATTACATTGCCGGTTGCCAAATTGCATTATCTCTTATAGTTTCCGAGATATGGAATATCGATAATTTACACCTTACACTCTGCTTCTAACTTGGGCCCAAATTGTAAAATGGTCTTATCTATTGGCGATTTCGTTCCAATTCACATTCCAAGTAATATTCGGCATGCTAATTACATTGCCGGTTGCCAAATTGCATTATCTCTTATAGTTTCCGAGATATGGACTATCGATAATTTACACCTTAGGCTCTGCTTCTAACTTGGGCCCAAATTGTAAAATGGTCTTATCTATTGGCGATTTCATTCCAATTCACATTCCAAGTAATACTCGGCATGCTAATTACATTGCCGGTTGCCAAATTGCATTATCTCTTATAGTTTCCGAGATATGCACTATCGATAATTTACACCTTAGGCTCTGCTTCTAACTTGGGCCCAAATTGTAAAATGGTCTTATCTATTGGCGATTTCGTTCCAATTCACATTCCAAGTAATATTCGGCATGCTAATTACATTGCCGGTTGCCAAATTGCATTATCTCTTGTAGTTTCCGAGATATGGACTATCGATAATTTACACCTTAGGCTCTGCTTCTAACTTGGGCCCAAATTGTAAAATCGCCTTATCTATTGGCGATTTCGTTCCAATTCACATTCCAAGTAATATTCGGCATGCTAATTACATTGCCGGTTGCCAAAATGCATTATCTCTTATAGTTTCCGAGATATGGACTATCGATAATTTACACCTTAGGCTCTGCTTCTAACTTGGGCCCAAATTGTAAAATGGTCTTATCTATTGGCGATTTCGTTCCAATTCACATTCCAAGTAATATCCGGCATGCTAATTACATTGCCGGTTGCCAAATTGAATTATCTCTTATAGTTTCCGAGATATGGACTATCGATAATTTACACCTTAGGCTCTGCTTCTAACTTGGGCCCAAATTGTAAAATGGTCTTACCTATTGGCGATTTCGTTCCAATTCACATTCCAAGTAATATTCGGCATGCTAATTACATTGCCGGTTGCCAAATTGCATTATCTCTTATAGTTTCCGAGATATGGACTATCGATAATTTACACCTTAGGCTCTGCTTCTAACTTGGGCCCAAATTGTAAAATGGTCTTATCTATTGGCGATTTCGTTCCAATTCACATTCCAAGTAATATTCGGCATGCTAATTACATTGCCTGTTGCCAAATTGCATTATCTCTTATAGTTTCCGAGATATGGACTATCGATAATTTACACCTTAGGCTCTGCTTCTAACTTGGGCCCAAATTGTAAAATGGTCTTATCTATTGGCGATTTCGTTCCAATTCACATTCCAAGTAATATTCGGCATGCTAATTACATTGCCGGTTGCCAAATTGCATTATCTCTTATAGTTTCCGAGATATGGACTATCGATTATTTACATCTTAGGCTCTGCTTCTAACTTGGGCCCAAATTGTAAAATGGTCTTATCTATTGGCGATTTCGTTCCAATTCACATTCCAAGTAATATTCGGCATTCTAATTACATTGCCGGTTGCCAAATTGCATTATTTCTTATAGTTTCCGAGATATGGACTATCGATAATTTACACCTTAGGCTCTGCTTATAACTTGGGCCCAAATTGTAAAATGGCCTTATCTATTGGCGATTTCGTTCCAATTCACATTCCAAGTAATATTCGGCATGCTAATTACATTGCCGGTTGCCAAATTGCATTATCCCTTATAGTTTCCGAGATATGGACTATCGATAATTTACACCTTAGGCTCTGCTTCTAACTTGGGCCCAAATTGTAAAATGGTCTTATATATTGCCGATTTCGTTCCAATTCACATTCCAAGTAATATTCGGCATGCTAATTACATTGCCGGTTGCCAAATTGCATTATCTCTTATAGTTTCCGAGATATGGACTATCGATAATTTACACCTTAGGCTCTGCTTCTAACTTGGGCCCAAATTGTAAAATGGTCTTATATATTGCCGATTTCGTTCCAATTCACATTCCAAGTAATATTCGGCATGCTAATTACATTGCCGGTTGCCAAATTGCATTATCTCTTATAGTTTCCGAGATATGGACTATCGATAATTTACACCTTAGGCTCTGCTTCTAACTTGGGCCCAAATTGTAAAATGGTCTTATCTATTGGCGATTTCATTCCAATTCACATTCCAAGTAATACTCGGCATGCTAATTACATTGCCGGTTGCCAAATTGCATTATCTCTTATAGTTTCCGAGATATGCACTATCGATAATTTACACCTTAGGCTCTGCTTCTAACTTGGGCCCAAATTGTAAAATGGTCTTATCTATTGGCGATTTCGTTCCAATTCACATTCCAAGTAATATTCGACATGCTAATTACATTGCCAGTTGCCAAATTGCATTATCTCTTGTAGTTTCCGAGATATGGACTATCGATAATTTACACCTTAGGCTCTGCTTCTAACTTGGGCCCAAATTGTAAAATCGCCTTATCTATTGGCGATTTCGTTCCAATTCACATTCCAAGTAATATTCGGCATGCTAATTACATTGCCGGTTGCCAAATTGCATTATCTCTTATAGTTTCCGAGATATGGACTATCGATAATTTACACCTTAGGCTCTGCTTCTAACTTGGGCCCAAATTGTAAAATGGTCTTATCTATTGGCGATTTCGTTCCAATTCACATTCCAAGTAATATCCGGCATGCTAATTACATTGCCGGTTGCCAAATTGAATAATCTCTTATAGTTTCCGAGATATGGACTATCGATAATTTACACCTTAGGCTCTGCTTCTAACTTGGGAACAAATTGTAAAATGGTCTTACCTATTGGCTATTTCGTTCCAATTCACATTCCAAGTAATATTCGGCATGCTAATTACATTGCCGGTTGCCAAATTGCATTATCTCTTATAGTTTCCGAGATATGGACTATCGATAATTTACACCTTAGGCTCTGCTTCTAACTTGGGCCCAAATTGTAAAATGGTCTTATCTATTGGCGATTTCGTTCCAATTCACATTCCAAGTAATATTCGGCATGCTAATTACATTGCCGGTTGCCAAATTGCATTATCTCTTATAGTTTCCGAGATATGGACTATCGATAATTTACACCTTAGGCTCTGCTTCTAACTTGGGCCCAAATTGTAAAATGGTCTTATCTATTGGCGATTTCGTTCCAATTCACATTCCAAGTAATATTCGGCATGCTAATTACATTGCCGGTTGCCAAATTGCATTATCTCTTATAGTTTCCGAGATATGGACTATCGATAATTTACACCTTAGGCTCTGCTTCTAACTTGGGCCCAAATTGTAAAATGGTCTTATCTATTGGCGATTTCATTCCAATTCACATTCCAAGTAATACTCGGCATGCTAATTACATTGCCGGTTGCCAAATTGCATTATCTCTTATAGTTTCCGAGATATGCACTATCGATAATTTACACCTTAGGCTCTGCTTCTAACTTGGGCCCAAATTGTAAAATGGTCTTATCTATTGGCGATTTCGTTCCAATTCACATTCCAAGTAATATTCGACATGCTAATTACATTGCCGGTTGCCAAATTGCATTATCTCTTGTAGTTTCCGAGATATGGACTATCGATAATTTACACCTTAGGCTCTGCTTCTAACTTGGGCCCAAATTGTAAAATCGCCTTATCTATTGGCGATTTCGTTCCAATTCACATTCCAAGTAATATTCGGCATGCTAATTACATTGCCGGTTGCCAAATTGCATTATCTCTTATAGTTTCCGAGATATGGACTATCGATAATTTACACCTTAGGCTCTGCTTCTAACTTGGGCCCAAATTGTAAAATGGTCTTATCTATTGGCGATTTCGTTCCAATTCACATTCCAAGTAATATCCGGCATGCTAATTACATTGCCGGTTGCCAAATTGAATAATCTCTTATAGTTTCCGAGATATGGACTATCGATAATTTACACCTTAGGCTCTGCTTCTAACTTGGGCCCAAATTGTAAAATGGTCTTACCTATTGGCGATTTCGTTCCAATTCACATTCCAAGTAATATTCGGCATGCTAATTACATTGCCGGTTGCCAAATTGCATTATCTCTTATAGTTTCCGAGATATGGACTATCGATAATTTACACCTTAGGCTCTGCTTCTAACTTGGGCCCAAATTGTAAAATGGTCTTATCTATTGGCGATTTCGTTCCAATTCACATTCCAAGTAATATTCGGCATGCTAATTACATTGCCGGTTGCCAAATTGCATTATCTCTTATAGTTTCCGAGATATGGACTATCGATAATTTACACCTTAGGCTCTGCTTCTAACTTGGGCCCAAATTGTAAAATGGTCTTATCTATTGGCGATTTCGTTCCAATTCACATTCCAAGTAATATTCGGCATGCTAATTACATTGCCGGTTGCCAAATTGGATTATCTCTTATAGTTTCCGAGATATGGACTATCGATTATTTACATCTTAGGCTCTGCTCCTAACTTGGGCCCAAATTGTAAAATGGTCTTATCTATTGGCGATTTCGTTCCAATTCACATTCCAAGTAATATTCGGCATGCTAATTACATTGCCGGTTGCCAAATTGAATTATCTCTTATAGTTTCCGAGATATGGACTATCGATAATTTACACCTTAGGCTCTGCTTCTAACTTGGGCCCAAATTGTAAAATGGTCTTATCTATTGGCGATTTCGTTCCAATTCACATTCCAAGTAGTATTCGGCATGCTAATTACATTGCCGGTTGCCAAATTGCATTATCTCTTATAGTTTCCGAGATATGGACTATCGATAATTTACACCTTAGGCTCTGCTTCTAACTTGGGCCCAAATTGTAAAATGGTCTTATCTATTGGCGATTTCGTTCCAATTCACATTCCAAGTAATATTCGGCATGCTAATTACATTGCCAGTTGCCAAATTGCATTATCTCTTATAGTTTCCGAGATATGGACTATGGATTATTTACACCTTAGGCTCTGCTTCTAACTTGGGCCCAAATTGTAAAATGGTCTTATCTATTGGCGATTTCGTTCCAATTCACATTCCAAGTAATATTCGGCATGCTAATTACATTGCCGGTTGCCAAATTGCATTATCTCTTATAGTTTCCGAGATATGGACTATCGATAATTTACACCTTAGGCTCTGCTTCTAACTTGGGCCCAAATTGTAAAATGGTCTTATCTATTGGCGATTTCGTTCCAATTCACTTTCCAAGTAATATTCGGCATGCAAATTACATTGCCGGTTGCCAAATTGCATTATCTCTTATAGTTTCCGAGATATGCACTATCGATAATTAACACCTTAGGCTCTGCTTCTAACTTGGGCCCAAATTGTAAAATGGTCTTATCTATTGGCGATTTAGTTCCAATTCACATTCCAAGTAATATTCGGCATGCTAATTACATTGCCGGTTGCCAAATTGCATTATCTCTTGTAGTTTCCGAGATATGGACTATCGATAATTTACACCTTAGGCTCTGCTTCTAACTTGGGCCCAAATTGTAAAATCGCCTTATCTATTGGCGATTTCGTTCCAATTCACATTTCAAGTAATATTCGGCATGCTAATTACATTGCCGGTTGCCAAATTGCATTATCTCTTATAGTTTCCGAGATATGGACTATCGATAATTTACACCTTAGGCTCTGCTTCTAACTTGGGCCCAAATTGTAAAATGGTCTTATCTATTGGCGATTTCGTTCCAATTCACATTCCAAGTAATATCCGGCATGCTAATTACATTGCCGGTTGCCAAATTGAATTATCTCTTATAGTTTCCGAGATATGGACTATCGATAATTTACACCTTAGGCTCTGCTTCTAACTTGGGCCCAAATTGTAAAATGGTCTTACCTATTGGCGATTTCGTTCCAATTCACATTCCAAGTAATATTCGGCATGCTAATTACATTGCCGGTTGCCAAATTGCATTATCTCTTATAGTTTCCGAGATATGGACTATCGATAATTTACACCTTAGGCTCTGCTTCTAACTTGGGCCCAAATTGTAAAATGGTCTTATCTATTGGCGATTTCGTTCCAATTCACATTCCAAGTAATATTCGGCATGCTAATTACATTGCCGGTTGCCAAATTGCATTATCTCTTATAGTTTCCGAGATATGGACTATCGATAATTTACACCTTAGGCTCTGCTTCTAACTTGGGCCCAAATTGTAAAATAGTCTTATCTATTGGCGATTTCGTTCCAATTCACATCCCAAGTAAT